>NW_026623053.1:13690184-14035184 GCF_023065955.2 Ursus arctos | reverse complement strand
AACAGGGGTTTGGTGTTTTTTAAATAAAAATGTAGTTTTTTAAAGAAAAAAGGAAAATGGATATGCTAATATGTTATATCAAATGGCATTTTGGTTAAGAGTCCCAGCTCCATAATCAGGGTATTTGAGTTTGGTGGATCCTAGATCCACCACTTAGTAGATGGTATTTGGGCTACTTACTGAATCTCTTTAAACCTCAGTTTTATCATATGAAAATGAGAATAATAAAAATCTTTTTTAAATTAAAAAATATCATTTTTTTAAATTAAAAAATTTATAACATGCTTAGGAGAAGTAAAAGAGATAATTGTGTAAAGTGCTTAGTCCAGAACTTGTACATAGAGTGAACACAGTAACGTCAGCTTTTAATAACAATTTCATCCTCCTAAATGCCAAAGTTAGCAAACCCATTGTAGGGTCGAATATTTTTTATAAAGTGCAGGCTGAAAAAAGAAAACTGCAGAATCCATTTTCAGTGTCTCTTACACTGTGATCTTTTAAGACTTTAATTCAGGGGCGCCTGGGTGGCGCAGTCATTAAAGCGTCTGCCTTCGGCTCAGGGTGTGATCCTGGCGTTCCGGGATCAAGTCCCATATCGGGCTCCTCCGCTGGGAGCCTGCTTCTTCCTCTCCCACTCCCCCTGCTGTGTTTCCTCTCTCGCTGGCTGTCTCTCTGTCACATAAATAAATAGATAAAATCTTAAAAAAAAAAAAAAAAAGACTTTAATTCTGCTCCTTTAATTCTTCGTGTAGATAGGTTTGTCTTGATAGACTTAGTCTATCAGTTCTAATGGTGATTTAATTAGTATAACATTTATTTAAAAAACACTGGCTTAATAAATTAATTTTCTATTATTAGCAATAAGATGTTAAGTTCCAGGCCTTCTTCTGTTAAGAGGTACGCAGGGAAGATAGAGCAAAATAATGGGACAGGGACAACCAATGAGGGAGCCAGGGCAGATGGTGAGCCGTCAAGGGAACTATATCCTCCAGAGAAAAGACGCAGGGAAGATCACTGCGCTTTAAACATTTGAAATGTTGACCCGGATAAGATACCTGTTTGTTAGGAGCCCCATCACGAGTGCTTGGGTCCAATGGATTGAAGACATAAGAAGGCAGATTCCAGCTTAAAAGAAGGCAACATTCTGAATAATCAAATCTAATCAGGGATGAAATAAGCCGTGTTCAGGACTGGAGAATTCTCTAGCACTGGTAGTGTTTTGAACAAGCACACACATACACTTGGCCATATTCTGGAACACAGGGTGCAAGCACCAAACTAATGATTGGAATAGTTCACTTCCAACAAAACCTGAGAGTCTGTCTCCAATGAGACTTTTCTCCCTAGATCATAAGATGCCTAAAGAACTCTCTCAGCACTAACTGAAGTATTCCTGCAGGGGTGCCTGGCTGGCTCAGTCAGTAGGGCGTGAACTCTTGATCTTGAGGTCGTGAGTTCAAGCCCCACGTTGGGTGTAGAGATTACTTAATGAATAAACAAATGAACAAACTATCCCTCTAGTTTCTGTTAATTCTGGAAAGCTAACAAGCTTTTACCTTAAAGTAAAACAAACAAGAAACCCAAGAGAATAACTTGGAAAGTATCTGAACATCTAGTACAATTATACTCCAGTGAATCAGACACAAGGGAAGTAATTAGATAGGTCCCTCTTTCTATTCCTCTGTCCTCTTATCTCCCTAATATTTGAAGATTCCCATATTTGTCTAAGTGTTGGGGACATAACTAAGCAATGCTGAGGAGACCGAGCTTTGGAACCAGACAGACCTGAATGCAACTTCGAATTCTTCCACATACTAGCTATGTGACATTGAACAAGGAACATTGCCTCTCTGAGCCTCACTTCCTTTACCTGTAATGAAGATAAATTTTATTTCATGCAGATTAGAGATGATGATATAAAGCGTTTATCACAATGCCTGGAACAAAATAAAGGGTAGTAACCATAACTATTACTTCATTCAACAAACACTTCCTGAGAATTGTCTATACCAGTCTTTGTGCAAGTGTATCGAGAGGTGCTGTCTAAACTTTATAGGCATGTGATACCCAGGAAGCCACAGATACCACTGTTAATTGGGACCATCAGTTGTAACTTCAGGGAATCTGGGAGATTTGTAAACACAGAAAGGTGACCTCTGGCACAGCTTTGATCTACGTTTTATAGATCAGTGCCTTGAGAGGAACTGAACTCCCTCCATCCAAAGCTCTTCTCCCCAAATATGTCTACACACCATCATCTCCTTTCACACTGAGTACTATGTACCCTCCTGACAAATAAGAGCAAGGGTGCTAGCCTGCCCTTGGAACTTTCATTCAATAACTCTTGGAATATCACACTGCAGCACCTCTTACACACTGAGCCGTCTCAGTCCCATTCGGAGATGAGTATACTCAGCAAAGTGGGCAATTTACCATTCTGACCTCACTTTCTCCATTAATTTGGGGTTCTGGAAATAGTTCTGAACTCTAATGGATGGCAAAATTATGCCAGTGCCATACCTGGAACTAGACAAAGAAACAAAAGACATTAAAATGCAGCTCCACATGGCTTGAGGCACTGTCACATTAATGATGGTGAAAAGATGGGAAGAGATCAGCAGGCAAATGGGCTTGGTGGATGTCCTCCCAAGGTCAAGGCAGTTCAGAAGGCTGGACCAACAGTTGCAAGAACAATGGTTGGGAAAAAAACTATGCCTAAGGGCACAACCTGAAATCAGGGATCTGAAGAGAAGGGAAGAGTAATTTCCAATGTAAAATGCCTACCATTTGTCCTAATGGCTATGCCACAATGGGTCCCTACAGTGCTGATCCCACCAGGAGTCCACTTCTAGCAAACAGTCCCCGACACTATAAGAATTACATATGTACGTGTTAGGTTGGAATGACCAGTCTTCCTTGGGCAAGAATAACTTACATTATATAATACCTTTCAGCCTTCAAAATGATCTGTATCACAGCCACACATTTTTATTAACATTCTCAATAAAAATGAGGAAACTGACACTTAACACGTGTAAGACAAATAACTAATAAATAAGTAGAGTCTGGTTTCCAGAGCAGCTCTTCTGACCCCAAGTCCAATACTTCTTTCTCAAAATAACTGCCAATTTTCTGAAAAGGACTATTCCCACCAGCAAATTCTGCTATAAATAGGACAATCCATCTGCAATGCAAATAATCATCTCCAGATTATCTATTCAGATTTCACAAGCCTTTTTTTTTTTTTTTTCATTAAAAAAGTACCCTATACCGCGAGTCCCCAGTGGACAGCTTTCAGAGCTGGAAGAAACACCTAGCCCGAGCCTGTCCTTTCCTTGAGGAAACTGAGACTCAGAAAGGTCAAGAGGCATGCCAGGTTGTACCCAAGAAACAGTAACAGAGCTAGATATACACTCAGATACTATATGAGTTCCAGGGTAATATTCCGCACATTTGATCACACCACCAAAAAGTCTTCAACAGAAACAAAAACCTTTTCAGTGCTTAAGAAAACTCATTCATATTAGGAGGTTTTCCTAAGCACCCTCTATGAGGCCTATCTACACTCTGCAAGATCTGTTTTGAAATGGGTAGAGATATATGTTCCTATCTACCAGTATGTCACTTTCTAATTTTCACCCCATTTTAAGAACAAGTACGTGTCCAAGGCTCATTAGAAATAGGTACAAATCATTAAACAGTTCCAAATGTATACGTTAAAATTCACCCAAATTCTATCCCCTGATATTAGGGCCTCTGGTTTCCATCTGACTTCTTTACAGCTCTCGTCCTGGGTGAGAAAGAACAGCAGTGTACACAATGGGGATCTGGGTTTCAGGGGGGTGACCGTCACATTTCAATTATTTTACTGATTACCAAACAACTTTGCCATTCCTGACTAACCTTGCATATGCTTAAAGTGTTTTAAGCAATGTAATTGTTTGGCTTATTGGAAATTATTAAAGTATTAGTAGAAAGATAATATGTCTTAAGAGTTACTTAAGGAGCACCTAAGTGGCTCAGTCTGTTGAGCATCTGACTTTGGCTCAGGTCATGACCCTGGGGTCATGGGATTGAGCCCTGGTCAGCCCTGGTTGGGGCTCCCCGCTCCGAGGGGAGCTGCTTCTCCCTCTCCCTCAGCCCCTCCCCCTGCGCATGCTCTCTCTCAAATAAATAAAGTCTTTTAAAAAAAAAGTTACTTAAGAATTGTTTTAACAACCACTATACCCTTTCTTGGGCTAATTTTTATCATATATGTTTGGCTTCAACTTTTACCTTTATGCTAATCCTCTGAATTCTCTAGCCTCACCTCTCATCTTAATCCCAAACCTAAGGCCTATATATTCATCTAACTGCTGGACAGTTCTACTTGGAGCTTGCACTTGGTTTTTAAAAAAATAAATGCCATCACCTTTCCTCGCTAACTGGCTCTTACATCAGGGATCAGCCCCACACCTTCTCCCAGGCACCACATCCATTAGGGGTCTTTTATTCTTTCCTTCCTCCATTCTCCATTTGCAGGGAGTCACCAAGTGCTTTCACACTTGTCTCCTACATCTCTCTGCAAAGTTGGTTTACGCCACTCTATTCTCAGTGTAGGCATGTCACTTCATCCAGATCGCTGCAGGATCCGAGTTATCTTGGCTTAGACTCACCTTCCTTCATTCCACCTGCCACACTGGCCGAAACGGGCTTTCTAAATGCAACGCTGATTAGATCACTGTGCCGAAGTGTCTCCCTAGCATCACAGCGTGGCATACAAGGCTCATCTCGGCCTGGCTTCCCCTATCACCATCCTCCCATCCTTACCCTTTGCTCCTCACTGCCCCACACCACTTGTGGCTTCCACGCTCTGCGCGTGCTATTTTCTCTCCTCCTATGGCCTTGCCTCTCACTTCCCTAGTGGACTTCCGTGTATCTTTCAGGACTAATCTAGTGCGTGACTTTAACCTGACCAGCATCAGAGAGCAGAGCATATCGTTCATTCACTACAAAATGTCCTCTTGTAAAGCTTTTGTTGTTTTGGCTTTTGTGTTCAAAAGGGTGAACTCTACTTAAAAGTATGTGTTACATTTTAGAATTCCAATTCTAAAAATTGCTATAAAGCCAAGGCGTATGCACAAGGCAGTGTTTCTGTGCTGGTATCCTCCTAGTCCATGCCCTCTAGATCTAGAACTACCTCGGGAAAGGCTCACATGAGGATTAAGGCCAACAATGCTTACAGGCTATGAACATCCATTCCGAATGCAGCCCAGTTTCTTTCCTATGTAGCAGACGCTCTGGAAATAAATGTTTTGTCTTTATAAGGCAATTACTCTAATATTTTTCTGCACAGCCTAAGGACCTAATTAGAGGCTCTTTATTAAACCTCACCCCAAACTATTTTTAAATGAAAAAAAATCCACCAACTCAGATAAGAACTGCTCATAGGGGTTCTTGCCCAGCTGAACTAAGTTTAACAACTTTCTTGAGTAGGACAAAAATGAAAACCCAAGAATAGAGTGGATCGGCCTTACCTACACAAGATATCAACACAACCTAGGGTAATGGTATACATCCTATTATTAGCAGGGATATTTATTTGCTATCTGGCATGGTTAAGGGCACATGGTATCTAGGCTTTCGGTGACTTGCAAAAGAAATGAAGACACTTTGTGACAATGACCAAAAATAAAATCAGAAATGTAAAGTCCTCTGAAAAAATTAACATAAAGGAAAACGCTTCATAGCATGTCATGACTTAGAGTTTAAGATTTAAAAGTTGGTGAGGGGGCTGCAAAATACAAGATTTATCTGGCAAATCTGAGAAATAAAGATTCTCCTTTATTGGGGAAAAAAGCAATTTATGAAGTCCTTTTCCTAGTTCAGGATGACATATAGGGCCCTTGGTGATCTGGTCTACTGACAGCCTTAGTAATAGAGTGGTAACTAGATGCGTAGCCTCCCTGGCAGCTGGGTATGGCCATATAACTATATTCCCCCAAACGGAATTGGAGAGGAAGTGATGCGTACTACTTCCAGGTCTAGGTCTTAAGACACCGGCTGGGTATGTGCTCCTCCATACTTTTTTCTTCCCTGAAGCTATATTGAAGTAACTGGAATCCAACTTTGACCATGCAGACAAGAATAATACTGATGCTAGAGCAACAAAAGAAAAGGGCCTTGGAACCCTGAATGACCCTGTGGAGCAGAGCCACCCCTTTGATTGAGCCACTCATTTGGGGTTCTTAAATAAAAGAGAAAAAGACTTCAAAGTTCTTTCAGCTACTGTATTTTAGAGTCTCTTTGATACAACCTTCTAGCTTTTACCTAACTAATAAGCACACCTATCCAACCTTTTCCATTCCTCCTTGTCCTTTAAACACTAGCTCTTCTGTGGCATGTTTCTGTGACACCCAGAGCATATCTACCCCTCTTTTGAGTCTCCACAGTCCTCTGTTCTCACTTCTCTGACAGCTCTCACCACAATTTGTTTCAATGGCTTGCTTACCCTTCGGCCTCCCCTAAAGAACAAACTCTTAGAAATCTGAAGGCAAAAATTCATCACATGCTATGTTTTGTACAATGCGTGGCACAAGTTGGTAGCTTAATGAATTCTAAACGAATAAATCAAGTTGGAAATCATACAGATTTTCCTAATGACTGAAAGTAAAGAACAATTATTGATACACACATGTGGCAGCTCACAGTCAACAGTAAAAATGCTGCCTCAGCATTATAAAAAAGGTTTGAGTCTTCTTTGGGGCATGGCTTTCTCTCAATTACAAATGTAAGTAAAATATAATGGTTGCCTCATCTAAAAATCATGGTTCAAATATATAGGAGAAATGAAGATTTTAAAATAACTATAATTAAATGGAGGAAAGAAATGGCAAAAAAATAATCTTTGATAGATTGCATTAGCTTATTAGTTATTTAAGGTTGATCATTTTTATTACTAAGATTAATATGATTATCCATGATAATGAGTTATAGTAGCTTTGGCCACCTCCCCAATCAATTACCTTTTCAGTTTTTGCAATTGACATCAAGAAGTAATATGAACTTTACTGCTGTCTGACTTCTGACATGAATGCCAATGATACCAATATTGGCTTGATCTAAGTACTACTCTGGATTTCACTGCCTATGAAAAAATACTGCACAAAAGCCAAATACAAGAAGTACATCATGTTTTCAGACATATGAAAGAGAGGAAATTGAAGATGAGGCAATGTGAGTAAATACTATGAAGACATTCCTTTGCATATGCAAATGCTTTATCAGAATATTTTGTGCCTTACATACATATATTTCTGGATTTTTGTAAACTTCTGTCAGTCTATTTTATTATGATAGGACAACAGATTTTCCATTTTGAACTATTCTGAAATTAACTGGAAATAGGCCTTTAAAATCAGTTTATATTTAATGATCATGTGCTATGTTGAGTGCTTTTTTTTTTTTCCAAACTCCAGGAAGAGTTAACAGCCTTTGTCATATTGCTCTTTCTGTCTTTGGAAGAGAAGTAAACAGGTAAAATCACAAGTAATCTTGACACATGTATTCTATTCATTATAACAATTAAATTTACAGAGTTAGGGAAATGCTCTGGAGAATCTGCTTCCTCAAGTTTGATTTGGGTTGAAGCCAAAACATTTCAGCTTTGGTACTCAGGAGTATTATTTAGAAGATAAATTGCCTGATATCAGATTTTGGAAAAGGTAGAATTACCATCAAGTCTTGTTACACAACAATTCATTGGAGGGAGCATACCCTGTATTATTCAGTTTTGCTTATCATAAAAAAGGATTACTACTAAGGAGAATTTAATTGGAATAAAATATCACTGAATTATAGTTTAGTGCAGCATTTCAATAATAAATAGACCACCTCCTTCTCCTGGAAAAAAAAAAAAAAGTTTTATTTTGAGGTTTTACCGCACCACTGGAATGTAATATATATTTAGAAATGTGTTCTTATCATAAATCTTTTAACACTAAAGGAGACTGTACCAACTAATAGGAGAGCTTCAGTATTGATCTCCACTTCTTTTGAATGACAAAAATGGTTTCAACTTTCAGTGTGGCAATTTCTCAAAAATAAATTTGAGTGGAGGAGATTACATTCAACTAAAACTACATTATGAAGCAGCAGCAGCAAGGTAATATAAAGTACTTTTCTTGGTTATATTTGAGATCTGTACATATTTTTCAGTTTCTTTCAAGGTCTTGATTCAACAAGATTTATTAGCACTGTCTTCTTTAAAGGAAAAAAATGGCCCTGTATAAAAGTTTGTATTTTTCTGTCTGTAGAACCCACATTTCTGTACTCAACTGTCTCAAAATAACCACTGTGAATAAAAGGCTTTTCTTAAGTTGGTTAAGCTGAATTACCACTGAATTCTAGCCAAGATTTACTCTTTTCGTGGAAAAACTCTTAATAGGAATAGCAGACCTTCAAATTCGGACTTTAAAATTGAAATGCTAAAGTGTGATCAAGGATACTGTTAATGCTGAGACCAGGTTCACAAATGGGTTCAGTGAAGGGGCATGTTGAAGAGGAAAGCTAATAATGCATATAATTAAATAGGATGGGGTGAAGAACAAGAAATATGTCTCAGTTCTATTGATATTTTGGCAATGGATGGTTTTAGTGTGGCAGGGATTTTCCACATCACTTTGAATAAATAGTGTTATATTAAAAAAGATTTTCACAAAATGACCAAAAAAAAAAAAAAAATTCCTTACATGCCTGGTGGGTGAGCAAGTAGGACCTGAACATTTTTGCCCTTCTTGTCATGGATCGTATCCATGCATGGTCATCACAGGTGCTTCCAAACAGACAATTCTACACCCAGGATGCAAACATCCATTTCATCCATTTTCCTGCCGTGTGTGATTTCTAATTACTTAGGCAACCCATCTAGTTGGAATATCCCCACCGATGCCATGATGAAGCCTTCATACAACAGGAATTGTCTTGCAGAATATCAGGAAACCCCCAGAGTCAAAAGTTTCCTGGGACAAAGGACCCAAACTTTTCCTCTTAAAAAGATGTGGAAATATATGAGAGTATATGTTCTATGTTTGGTGTTTCCTTCTTTTTGGCTGATGTATTCCTCAGGTATCCTGCCATTTTTTTATTTACGCTTTAAAAAGCACTGTTTAATGTGACCACAAGAAGAAAATGTGACATATTTAGAAAAAGAACATGACAGTTTGTTGAGGACTTTCAATTTGCTAATTCAAATGATTCACATGACATCCTGCCGTGAAGAAATAATCATCACCACAAAATCACTGAGTCTTAGAAGAGTCTTAGTCAAGGTTTGACTGTATGTCACTATATTCATAAATATCTCCCTGCATTCAATACTTCCTGCATTGAAGTATATATGTTTATGAATTTATAAACATAATTTGTCTCGTATATAACTGACCTGGAGCTGTCCCAAGACAGCACATTATAATCACTAGATATTTAGATAAAACAATGAACAAATCACTAGAGACTGTCCTCTTAGTATGTAAATTTTAAAGGAATTACTTCTTTCGAGCAATTAAAAAACAGGAAGAGCCTATGAGACGATCTCCACCTTTCAAGTTTGGATACTAATAAAAGATCCTCAGGGACGCCTGGGTGGTTCAGTCAGTTAAGCATCTGCCTTCAGCTCAGGTTATGATCCAGGGTCCTGGGATGGAGTCCTGCCTCAGGCTCCTTGCTCGGTGGGAAATCTGCTTCTCCCTCTCCCTCTGCTACTCCCCCTGCTTGTGTGCTCTGACAAATAAATAAATAAAATCTTAAAAAAAAAAAAAAAAAACATCCTCACCTCCTAATCCACCACAATAAACTCTGGACTAGTGGTCAGCTGACTTGGTTCTAATTCAAGCTCTGCTGCTTACCACCAGGGCAGCCTTGACAAACAATTTTGTGTCTTGGTTTCCTGTTCAAGAAATTGGGAACAGTTACAAGCCCTGGCTGCCTACCAGTGTGCTTAAGGTCAGAGGCATGGGGAAAATCACAGGAAACTCTAAGTTCTGTGAGAACGTAAAGGGTTGTTGTTAGTGTTATAATTACCTAAATCTGCAACTGGAAAGACGTTAAAGATAATCTCATTCACTAACCACATTTTACAGGAGAGAAAACCAAAATGGTGAGAGAGATTAGAAGACTTTGGTGAATGGTGCCGTGAACAAAGTATAGGCCCTGCGTTCTAGTCCCCATGCTGTCATTGAACCGATTATCTCCTCAAACTGGTTAACATTCCTGAGCTTTGGCTTTCTTACTGGCTAAATGGGAATATTAAAAATAAAAATCAGGATTTATAAAAAAAAAAAAAAAAGAAGACTTTGGTGAACACACTGCATTGGAAGCTGGTTGTACACTACATGATTCTACTCCACTCATGGAGTGAAGTAATAACAAAATCATATATGCATTAATGCCTCCTTATATGTTGACGTGTGTGTGTGTGTGTGTGTGTACTGTGAAAACACCATTGATGATGTAATCATTATATGGAACACTTTGTGGAGAGTATGTGTCCTACATTTTTTTTTTTTTTTAAGATTTTTTATTTATTTATTTGACAGAGATAGAGACAGCCAGCGAGAGAGGGAACACAAGCAGGGGGAGTGGGAGAGGAAGAAGCAGGCTCATAGAGGAGGAGCCTGATGTGGGGCTTGATCCCATAACGCTGGGATCACGCCCTGAGCCGAAGGCAGATGCTTCACCGCTGTGCCACCTAGGTGCCCCTGTGTCCTACATTATTAAACAAATTTCATTTCAATAGCACTAACCAAACACACATAAGAATGACTCATTTTATATACGATGGTTTTACAAAGTACACCAAAATCTACTGTTACCCTTATTTCATACCAAGTTATTTGGAAAAATTCCAATCCGACCCAGCACTTCATTCATCCTTTGATTTCTAGTCTGGTAAAGCCAAGTAAAGCAATTCAGCTAATTATACATTCATTTTCTTAGCACGCATAAAAATGCTTATTATTTCCTTGATACGATAAATTCCTCCATTCAGGGGCCTCCTGCAAATGGCTCAAATGCGATCCTAAGATACTTCTACTTTCCCTATTTCAGTTACAGCGTGATCAAAAGGAGAAATATTCCTGGAGGTGACTGCCACTCCTTCTGGTCAGTCAGAATCCTAACAGCCTAAACCTGGAATTTCATTAGTAAAATCCACTCCATCGAAAAGCAAATATTTGTCAACTAGTCCTTCCTTGTGTAAGATCTTACCATCCAGTATTCAAAAATGTTTCCTTCAGGAAAAAAAAAAAAATAGAGCCTCACATGGAAAAAAAATTAATGAATTAACAAATAGAATTCTATCGAGAAAATAAAGGAAATGTGTAACTATACCTCATGTCTCTTCCCGCTTCTCTACCAACCCAAACTTAGCCAGAGAAACATAAGGGCCTGACTGCCAGGCCCCAGGCCCCCGTGTGTAGTCTGCACATGTACCGTGCCTGCTATTGAAAGTGTTTAATAATAGAGGAGCTTGCACTTCCATGTAATTCATAATTAGAAGACGACTACAGCTGCATTATTTAAAATCGAGCCTTTGTTATCAGCACCAGTTTTAGACAGAAGCTGAGAATCATTTGTGAGCTGTGGCAGACCCAGACTGTTCAAAGCAATTGCTGTTCAGCATGAAAGCTGCAATGGAGGTCACGGAACAGGTCAGGAGGAAAGATAGTGTATCGATTTCACACCAGGAATAGAGGCAAAGCGAGGGCCCACTGTTGCCGCATGTGATGTATTTCACTTCAGTTTAAGGCACATTTCATTCCAGTCCGAGAGGGGGTGGGGAGCAAAGGGCAGCGGATTTCACACTGAATCATGATGAATTCTGGACTCGTGGATTCCAGTAAATATCTCCTTCCTGGCAATAAGTATTTCTGTAGCAGAGTGAATATAATGGGAGCTAGGCTTCCATGGGTAGCAAGGATGTACCTTGCTAAAAAGGGTAACCACGTGGTGGGAGGTTCATTTCCTCCACTTATTAAAATGTCGTAACAGCAGACGTGAATGCCGAAGCGTAAGAGGCCGAGTTTGCAGAATGACCTCACGACGCGCATCATTTAGCTAGTCCAAATGATGCTACAGATCACTCAGTGAAAGAAGTCAATTCAGGGAAACAAGCCTCTCAAAAAAGAATTCCTGGTCATGGCCTCATGGGTAAATCTCTGAAGTCACATGTGGGATATTGATGGCATCCAAAAATGTCACTTTGTGTTCCCACAGCTGCAGGTGGAATCTTCTTGTTCCTCACCTCTGAAAGGCCAGCCATCCTCAATAAGATCCAGGAATCAATCTATAACAAATTTCATCCTGCTTCAGGTTGTCCCAGGATAACTAGTAAACTGTTTCCAACAAATGCCATTAATTTATGACAATGACCTTGTATTCTGCCCTGACTGTGACCATCAGCATTTTTCCTTCAAAACTTACATCAGTTGGGTGAGCTTAGGAAAATAAAAAAGCTGCTGGGTATTTATGATTCTAAACAACTGGGAACAGGGCATCTTTGTTACTGTCTTCCTATTGGAGAAAACTGATTTTCCCATGTGTGAACTCAACACACAGGACAGCTAACCCAAATGCAACCAGCTAGTGTGGAATATCATTGTCTTGTGATGATGATAGCATTATACCTTTAAAAAATACTAACTTTGCTATGCACAGTATGTATATTTCAAACATTATTTTTTGGAACACTTGTTTTTCCTGTTTAGAAACTTCAGTATTTTCTCTTTTCGGAGAACTGAGATTTTATTAGAAAGAGCACAGGGACATCCTCTTAAATTATTTATATCATTTCTCCACCTAATCATTATTTCTGTTAAACTGATACCAGGCCTCCACGCAGGCCTCTTCACTGCCTCTTCTTCCTGCATGCCTCTTGTTTGTTATTTATAAGTGAGGATCAATTTGCTATCTGCCCCAGAAAATAAAGATATGGCAATTAAGGCATATATCTTGATAGATTCTTGAAATCATTCCATTTGTTTCCAAGCCTCCTTCTTTAAGGGGTTTAAAAACTGAGAGAGAATTAGCACATTCCCTTTTTATCCTACTATGGAAAACTAAGAAGCTCAGACAGGGAGAAATACTAAAATAGAGAAGAGGAAGAAATAGGTTCCCCACCCCCCCACCAAGTGAAGCTAACGCATACGAGAAAAACTACCCACGGTAGCGGAAAGTAGATGGGAATCAAGGGACATGATGCTTCCCAAAACCAAAATGCCTCCAATTTGAATCTCACGTATCAAAAAAGTCCACGGGAATTCATAAGGATAACCGATCCAATCGGTCATCTAGGAAGATCAATTTAATAGAATAAAACAACTGGAGTAAAGAGTAATACAGAAACTTGCCATTAAAGTATTTCAACAATTTGGCTGACGTGTCACCATTTCTCTGAACGGTTTCAAGGCATGAGTCCAACTTTTCTAGGCATTTCACAGAAACTTTGGTTATTGGAAATATATCTTTTGGGAAACTTGAATATATACAGTAGGACTCATTTCTCCAACACATATTTTGGCTAATATGTAATTTTGCGAAGTCTGGCAACGTCCCAACCACCTATCTGAATACACAATATGAATTTAGAAAGGATTAATGTTAGCTCAGTATGTATTCGAACTCACAAATATACTGTTAACATTTCTAAGCCTAATTAAGGTAGCTGGTTCTCATATCCATTCCTAGGACGATCATTCTTGGCTTCTGTTTGGATACTCTCTCTGCTCTCTCCGCGCTTTCAGTCAAGAACCACCATACCGAGTGCATTCTAAGCAAGCGCACAGCAGTTCAATCTCCATACAAAAAACAAAAACTCCCTAGCGAAAAAGATGGTGCTTAGTCAGAAGTACCGCTTGAAACTACAGCTCCAGTTCATCAGATGGAGATGGTTTTCCTGCAACATAATAACGATGATGCCCCAAATAAGATGCCTAAGTGGGTATGCAGGTAGCCCCTTGACGGGTCTGAAACAGAGCAGGTAAGTTGCATATTCTCACGCAATTTGTTCAACTCAGGTACCTGAAAACATCCATTCTTTCTGCATCCTTCAAAGATACTTTTCTGTTTCTCAACAAAGGTTTGATTTTTTTTCCTGCCGTTAATTCCATGCTACATGACAATTAAGGCTAGGAGTAAGTTTGCTACACCGTGAGCTTTATTTCACTTTATAAATCTTTAAGTCACCTTCCCAAAACCTCTGTTCCTGGTGTCACACACTTCAGTGACAGATGCCATGCCACCACCCTGTCCCATGCTTTACTCTGACCCTGACAGAGTGAGCAAGTCCAGGAATTCTGCAGTCTGTACAGCTCCCATTGGCTTCCCCCCACCCTTATACCACCTTTAGGCATCTAGTACCTTCTTTTTGGTTAAAGGTCTGTACAATATGAACCCTGTAGTGTCTCCAGCGGCACTACTATCCTCCCCCCTTCCTGGCTGACTTCCACCATCACTTTGACCACCTTGTTCTTCGCAAGCTGCCCTCAGTTATTGTATGTTTTACTAAAAATTAATTCTCCCTCATCCGAGCACTGGCCCAGAACTCATGACCCCTGAGCTCCCTAGCATTCCTGAAGCCATTCCGGAAACTTCAGTAAGGATTACAGCACCCTGCCCTCCCCATCCACTTCCCCTCCCCGCCCCACGCCCAGAATTCTGACATATCTGCTTTCCAGAGTTCCTTGCTTTGGAAGCAGACTTGGGAAAAGGTGAAGAATATGGCTATGGCATAGCCCAGCGATCTGTTCTCCCAAACATCGGTAAAGGCCAGCCAGAGAGCTCGAGGTTGTGCATAAACTCCCCCAGATTAAAAAGGAAACGGCTCCCAAGGCAGTTTCAAAATAAATTAGGAAAGCATAAGGTGCTTTTGCTTTTGTTATCCTATCTTTGTTTTTTGTTCTTCCTTCAGACCAAGAAACTAGCCTCCCATATCACAATTTTACGAAAACCACATATCCACAAGGAAGTGATCAAAGAGCACTGGGGACATCCACAGAGGTAAAAGTGTCCCACTTACCCAAAGCCCAAGAGTGTCGGGATGCTGCTAAGAAGGGTAAGGCACAAATGGTACAAAGAGAAGCGCTTGTGTCAGTGAAGTCTGTTTACCCTTAAAGCCATATTGGTAGCCCAGACAATTCTAAAATGTCCCTTGGCACTCTCTTGTGCAAAGTAATTGGAAAATGCTGCACCAACTGATAAAAAGCATTTCGAGTTTCTGCCTAATGTCTGTTATATATTTTCAAAGCCCTGAATGGCAACAAAGATTAAAAGTAGTTCTGAAATAAACAACAAATATTTATTGAGCAGCAACGAAGAGGCACTCTGCCGGGACTCCAGGGGATTCGAAGATGTATAAGGCTGAGCTTACAATTTAGTTGGGAAGATCAGACAAGTGCACAGTGGAGGTTAAGCTCCAACACAACATGAAAATACTTGAAATGTCAAAAAATACCAGCAAGTGTTTCCATCTCGGGGTGCAAGGCTGTTATTCTCCCAGGGCAAGTTCGAGCCCCATCGAAACAGACAAAAAGCTGCCTTCAGGTAATAATAACGCAGATAAAAATAAGTCAAAGAGATCACTGCCAATTTTAAAAATGTCCTCAAAAGGCCCTTGATTTTTGCTTGCCCATTTAGTGACTATTATGTACGTATTAAATAGATAGTTTGGTCGACCTAATTTATATGCAAAATTCACTAAATACATTCAGAAAATAAGACTAACTTTTTGAATGATGCTCTTTCATTAGGTGTCTGCAAAATATCAAAATAACTGATCAGTTCAGTCATTAAGTAAAAGAAATTCATCCAATCAATGTGATTGGCATTGATTAAAACACTGCAACCAGCCTGACTGACTTTTTTTCACGTTTCTAGGAAATCGGCTTCTTATAAACTGACAGACGATCCTAAAAGAAAATAATAACTTTGTCTTCATAAAACTTTTCCAAGGAAATCAGAATTGCTGAACTAGGATTCAGAAGACAATGAGCAAAGTGCCCCAAGGTGTTACCTATCACTGGTTCTGTGGTCTCCTTAGTAATTGTCGTTATCTAATCCTGGCCTTAGTTTTCTCATTCATGAAATAAGATCATTGAGTGACATGTTTCTGAGGGCCCTATAATCTACAATTGCTCCAGAAAAAGAGTATCTGATGTTACCAAATTAAATATAATGACTTTATAGTCAAAACCTGCTTTTGAAAATATCCATACCATGCCCTTAAGTGCTTTTCACTTTCTTAAAATTATATATATATAAAATAAATGCATATATATTCTGTAGGCAAATATATTAACATCTTATTTATTTATTTATTTTATTTATTTATTTATTTATTTATTTATTTATTTATTTTTATTTTGACAGAGAGAGAGATAGCCAGAGAGAGAGGGAACACAAGCAGGGGGAGAGGGAGAGGAAGAAGCAGGCTCCCAGCAGAGCAGGGAGCCCGATGCGGGGCTCAATCCCAGGACCCTGGGATCTTGACCTGAGCCAAAGGCAGACGCTTAACGACTGAGCCACCCAGGCATCCCAGATATATTAACATTTTAAATGCCTATAGTAAGCACTACATACTAGCAAGTCCATAGTTTTACATATTAGAATACCATCTTTAACCTTATTTTCCAGCTGACTATATACCAAGTACACCACCAAGTATAGACAAAGTTAATCACATTTTAATACAATGAGCATAAAATGACTCAAAGATTTATTTACAATGTTATGTGATCTTTTTTTGCAATATTTAAGATAAAATGTTTTTAAAAATTCCAACTGTTATTCTTACTTTAGAAATACTACTGTAATTTGACTCCTGATTTCATGTAATAATACACAATATTCTCATCGCTACATTCTATAATAATGTCCTTAAGGTGAAAAAAGTAAATCAGAAATAAACCTGAACCCACATTAAAAATAGCCCTTCAGGGTGCCTGGGTGGCTCAGTTGTTAAGCATCTGCCTTAGGCTCAGAGTGTGACCCCAGAGTCCTGGGATCGAGCCCCACATCAGGCTCCTCCGCTGGAAGCCTGCTTCTTCCTCTCGCACTCCCCCTGCTTGTGTTCCCTCTCTCGCTGACTGTCTCTCTCTCTGTCAAATAAATAAATACAATCTTTAAAAATAAATAAATAAATAAATAAATAAATAAATAAATAATAGCCCTTCACTCAAATTAGAAGAAAAAATTTCCATAAACCTAGCACAAAAAGTATAATTAAACACCATTATTTTCCTCAGGGTAACTGATTATCTGACTTATATAATCCTCATTACTTCAATTTATTATAACTTTTTTTTTTTTTGCTATTTTGGTTTTAAATGTCTCCAAATATCATTGGATAAATGTAGCCGTACGGTATGCATAAAGTTAAAAAGCTAAGGGTCAGTGGACAACTGTGCCTACAATGGTAATTGGGGTTTTTAATTTAGCAATTTACTACATACTCTTAACACATTAGAGGAACATCAATATGCCAACTATGGGGACAAAGGAACAAATATAATCAAGGCTTGACATTTGGCCAATGTTAGAATGTGATTGAGAGGTAACTGGTATAGCTGTAGACTGTAAATATGGAAGGTATCATTATTATATGATGTATGATGGCTTTTAATGGGAAAGAGTGGTCATCAGTTAAGCAAATGAACCATTGGGCAGAGAATAGATGTGACACCGTGGGCATGATCTACTAATTTTCTAATAGGCAATGGACATTAACTGGTTCACGGATTTTAACGAGGACATATACAATATGTAGTACATATGCATGAACAAATAGGTCTATGTATTTATTGAGTGAAATGAAGATATTAATATAATACAACTGATTAATTTTACTTCTACTTTCCATTGAAATGTTTTCAGATCTACACTTGTTTGCCTACACAAAGAGGTTGGGGCAAATCACTGCTTAGAGTTCCTGCTTGATTCAATAATATGACTTGGGTATCAAGAGATTACAGATAAGCTGAAACTATTTCTGGATCAAGAATGAAACAAATTATAATTTCCAGTCTGAATGAAAGTTTGGCCTTGGTGCCCGTGAAAGTTTCTGACTCGGGCACAAGATCATTGGAACTTGAGTGTGCCCTTTTTTAGGAGCCTCCAGAAGCAGACAAGGAAACAAAGATTGGAATGCAAATCATTTATTTGGAGGTGAAGGAGATTACTGGAAGGCTGTTGGGGAAGCGAAAAGCAGTCAATAAGGATACAAAATCGATATTACCACTACGGGCCACTAGAGCTTAATCCCGCCAAGGAACTCTGGCAGCCAGTGTAAGGCTTTATCAGGATTATCCCATCCACACCGTGAAGAAGCTGGTGGACTAACATACCATCTCCATCAGTCACTGGGGACTACGGTAATTCCCTGGCACGGGCTGCAGTAGCCAGAGAAATTCCTGGAGCAAGGATGCTGGCAGTTGGAAGTCAAGTTGTCGACACTCACCACATGCACTACGATGTTTAACGCACTCAGAAGCTCCACTTAGAAACCCACAGCCATGCTGCCACCCTAGTGGGGGGCTGCATTTCCTCTTGCCTTGAACGTTGTAAGCACTTCCTAACTGGTCTCCTCGTGTACCTGCTCTCTCCGTTTCAATCTCTCTGGTGCACCACTGCCAAATCAACCTTCCTAAAACATGGTTCCAGTCTGTCATCGCCTTGCTCAGAACCTCCCCGTGTCCCCTTTGTCTGCAAAATGAAGTCAAAGGTTTCAGGCTATCCTTTTCCGGTCACATTATGTGCTATTCTCCTGCACTTAGCTCGCATTCTGGTCAATGTGAGCAGTCACTACTCACCTGAATACACTTTTGTCCTTGCTCACATCTTACTCTTCACCTGGGAAGGTCTAGACCTCATCACAGTCTATTTCAAAGGGTGCCAAAGGTCAACTATGGTGACAGAGGGTAGCTACACTTGTGGTGAGCATAGTATAACGCACAGACTTGTCCAATCACTATGTTGTACACCTGAAACCAATGTAACATTGTGTGTCAACTGTACTTCAATAAAATAAATAAGTAAAAAGTAAAAAGATGATCCTCTTTCATCCGGGCTTTTCTTACACATGTGCCCCTTCTGTACTTTCACAGCATCTCACTTCCTCCTCTACTCTCCAATTTACTGGGTTTGGGATTATGTCTAGTTATATGCAGTTGCTGTCTTCATTCTCCTTCTACATTCTCAGTTCCATGAGCTCAAGATCTTTATTTTACTCACCTTGCACCACCTACCCCATCTAGAAGAATGCTCGGCATGCAATATATGCTCCTGAAACAGGTGCTGAGCTGGAACTATGAATGGAGGAATTATGTCATGGAAACAGACCTGAACCCAGAGTCTGACATCTAAGCTGCAGTCATAACTAGGCTTGTGACCTTGACGTTCACTTAACTATCCTGCATCTCGGTAGCCTCAACCATAACCCTGGGAAATAAACTACCCTCTGCTACACATTTCACATAACTAACTCAAGAATTAAATAAATTAATGAAGTTGGTTTGACATTTTTAGTGACAGAACGTCACCAGTTATTGGTGTTATCAGAGTGAGGTACTGTCCTTCAGGTGATGATGGAGAGGACTCCAATCCACTACGCTGTGAGTACTTTTACCAGTAACTACCCTGACTGTGCTTTCCTCCGTGTCAGCTCTCAAAAGCAATGCCTGCATGTAGAAGTTGACTAGCCAGGGAGAGGGGTCAGCATTTGAATTTAGTTCGGAGCAGAGTTTACTAGCCGCATATGGAGACGGATAAAGGACTCTGACCTCATTAACACCATGCTTCAACCAACAACATCAAATAGGCCTTTGTGTGTGTGTATAAGTATTTTTGTATGTATTTAAAAGAAAGAAGAAATTTATAATGCTGTCCTGCTTATCTACAGTATACACATAGATGATTTTCATAGGATACGCTTGAATAAGTGTACAGATAAAATACACGCATGTCCTCGTCCTCCTCTTTTCTAAATGGCACACCGCGACTTTATAGGACAGTCATACACTGGCATTGACACACCTTTTAAATATTACTAAAAGGCTGCCTTTCTACAGTGTATTAAGCAGCTGCTTGCATATGAGTATCTTGTTGTCCAGAGTGACAGCTGTATTTTCGCCTGTTTTGACATTGAGTCTGATCTGGGTGAATAGCTCATATCCATTAAAGTGCTATTACAACACTGAATGACTGCCAGAATACTTCCTGATCAATTTTAAAAGCCAGCTAGCTGTCATCATCTAATCGCAACAGCAAAAAACAAATCTTTGGGGAATAAAATGAGATTTTTAAACATTTTTAAGGCAGTGTATTAAATATAATCCCTAAAAACTGTTTGAATAAGAATAATAAGCTACAGAAATGGGAAGGTGGAAATAATATTTTCTGCACTTTGAAACCCCTTACACTTGCATATTGGCAGGCAATCTCAAATACTCCTTAAATTTCCCATTTCGACAATCACTGAGTTTGAACTCCTGCCATTACATAACTTAATAAAGCAGCACTGAAAACAATCACCACAGAGTGCGATTGTGCTCACCATTAAATTTAGTTCTATAAAATTTAAGACTGAATTCAATCATCTCTCTGTCTTTGCTTCAATGGTTGAAATCCAAGTGTTCAGGTTTACTTTTTACTTTTCTCAGCAGCCAGAAAACATGCATATTTTTAAAGCTACAACGCTGGTATTTCAGATTTGCATTTATTAAGCACTGCCAAAGGGAGGTAGAACTCACTGAGATAGTTAAGACCACTTGAATCATCAGTTTAATTGGGGAAGTCTGATTCAAAGTTGTAATTCCACCACCATTATACTGACAATATCAACAAATACATAATGTATAAATTGGCATAATCCATTTGGAGGGCAAATATTTAAAGGATGTCTTTTTTTCAGTACAATTAATCATCTGGGATAGCTTCTTAATGGGCAGCGCTCAGTTCTTCTCATTTTGGTTTTAGCAGTCAGTATTTTCACACCACGATTACGCCAGTAACACTTACTCACAATTTGGAGTGGGCTTTCCCAACCGCAGAAAGGAAATGACCCAACTCCATTTCATCGGGACGCTCATGGTCCTCGATTCCATCTGGGACCACAGTATCAGAGAGTCTGAACCAAAAGCTAGAAATGCGACCTTTCTAACTCATATTTTACAGCATGATAAATAGTCAGTAATATATTGTATTTTTAAAATCCTTCAGAATGCACGTCTCCTTAATAAAAGAGAACCATTAATGGAAATACTGGGCTGATAAAAATCATTATTCTTTTTGGAGATTCAAGAGCTCTCCTGAGAAACTGGAACCTCTGTAACAAATAGTTTTCTCCAGAATATTAGATGATCTCCTTCACTTTTGATCAAGGTCTCCCTTCATTTTTACTTTAAAAGACTCTCTTCACCTTTCGATTCATTTTTAAATATTAAAATCGATGTTTTTCTAAGAAACCAACTCTATCATCTTCTCTGCTTAAAATGTCAATGCTCCCCATTGCATAGGGGAGAAAGGCCAGTCTCTTCACCCAGCATACCAGCATTTTCAAGCGCTGTTCTGCCAAACTCTTGTTGCCCCCTCGGTCCTAGGGACCCCTCTACATAGCCCCTCCAAGCCCCTACAATCCTGTCCCTCCAGGCCCTTCTACAATGCAGGTTTTGCAGGTGCCGTTCTCCCTGGCTAAATGATTTTCTGATCCCTTCCATTAAGTCCAAATCTTGTGTCTTCAAAATATCTCCCCTTCACCTCCTCACCTCCTCCATGAAGTCATCTTTGATTTTCCCAGGTAAATGTATTTCTTGCTTCCTTGTTGTGTTCCCACAGTACCTGCACACAACTCCAGGACAGAATGTATAAATGACATTTTAGTTATTTCTCTATCTATCTGCCTATGTTAACTGCCATAGATACTAGATTCTGATGGGAACGAAATAAATTCCACAGAGTCCGAGCTTATCCCAAATAATGAAACTTATCTCACATTGAGATCTCAGCATGAAAAGAAGAAGAAAGCAGCAGCAGAAAGATGTTTCTGGTATCAAGTTCACTTTTGTGTTTATTTTGTGGTTTCACTCACTTATTCTTTTTTACTTTATAATTCCTACCCCTGTGCAAGCATTTTACTTATAAAGTAGAATTATCGACATCCATCTATCACAGTTTAAATATAGGGAATAGCTGGGGTCTAGGCACAAAACACACCCCAGAAATGACGAAATAAAAATGTCAATAGATTTGAGATCGGACTGCAGAAAAGAGTCAATATTTTGCAAAGCTACATGTTATTCCCAAAGGCAGAGCTCATGGTTACAACATATAAATGTATTTCGCCTGTTGGAGGTAAAAAGTAAGTGTGCAAAAAAACCAAGAGTAACTAAGATTCACTACAGAGACTGAAGTATAACTTACATGACGGTCCAAGGCAGGAGCCGCTTATGTTTACCCCCAATAAGCTTCTTAAATTTGTAAAAGAACAAGTGACAATTTATGAGCAACCACGCATTGACTGAAAGTACCCTAGGTTATATTAGATTTAAAACTCACTACCATAGATGTGATTTTTTTTTTCTTTTATAGGTTTGACTATACTTTGGACAGTACCATGTGGTATAGAAGAGAAGGCACAGGAAAAGGTTGTAACTGAGGTCAGCTATTTGTGCCAATCCCCATTTCCTTCACATCCAGTCCATTACTCTCAGCACAAGTTAGTTCAGCCTCCCCACGTACTGTTAAAAATATGTATATTGCTTCTGGGAGATCTACTGCCCCTTGTAAATTCACATATTAGAGGGTAGCATAGAAGGGAAAGGAATCTGTAATAGAGTCATTTATAGCCAAACACTAAATCATATAATACAGAAAACAAATGTAGATGGTTTGGAGGGTGGGGGCATATATCTTACGTCTCCTCAATGAACATTCATAAAATAAAATGGGATCTCCAAGCTGCCAAAATTAAGTGGAAGCTGGGCTACTAGAATATCAAAGACAAGGAAATAAAAAGAGAAAGAGAGAAGGAGAGAAAGAGAGAGGCCCACTTCACCTAATCTGAATAAGTAGTTAACCAGGTATTCAATATTTGAGAGCTTTTTTGAGATAAAATTCTTTTTTGACAATCCTGAAACTCATTACACCAATACATATTTCCAGAGAGAAAGAGAAAAGTATAAAAGGGGAAAGAAAAACAAAAAAAAAAAGCCTGGAAAATCAGGAACAAAATGAATAGACTACACTTCTCCACCCCTGCCAGTGATTCCCATTCCTCCTGAGTCGGTGCCCAAACACGTCTTTCTCTGAACTTCCTTGCTATGTTGCCAAAAGAGAAAACTTATTTTCCATCTATGTAAACTCCTAGGAGAGGAGGGAGCAGGAAGACTACTCAATTCAGCCCAAGAAAAATAGAGCCCTTGTGCATATGTCCACGTGTCTGGCAGTGACCTGATCCCCTGCCAACGCTGGTGGTCCGGGCTGGAGGCTATGATCTGACCTAGGACTAAGAAGCGTTTTGCTAACCTTCCTTCACTGGGTCAACTGGAGAAAATGATACTCTTAACAGGCAGGAAGGAAGGGCATGAAGCACATCACATTTAACACCACCCCTTTCCCTGAGCTGGCAGGTCCTAGAAAGTGCCTGGAATTTAGCTGCTAAGGATTAAGCCTTGCTAGCCTCTGTAATGAGAGGAACAGCCTCCGTGGTACAGAGGGAAAAGGGAGGAAGACAGTCACAGGGAAAGGATGAGGAAGTCGGAGTTCTGGATTCAAGCAGCCAAATCTATTTTCATCTACGTGAAATGTTAAATAATAGACTCAATCAAAACGGTAAAAGAGAGACTAGACATATATTTACACTGGCTGTCTGATGAGCTGGCATACTACAGCCAAGAGGAAGACTGTAATGTAGACGTGAGTCAACTGGAAGCAAGAGTATGCGGAAGGCTAAGTCCACTGTGAGGAAGAACTCAAACAAGGACAGGTAAGATGAGAGACTTAGATTCCTCCTTAGCTCTTCAGAAGAATGTGAAAACACAGCAAGAAAAGTATTGTGGACCCAGAGGAATCAAAAAAATGGAAAAAAAAATCATTTAGACCATCATTGGTATGTAGGCTCCATTAACATACAAGTGAATTCTGCCCAAACAAGTCACATGAACAGATGTTAACTGAAGAGCTTCCATGAGTCAAAACTGTATTCAAGACTGTGAATACAATGAAGACCATAGAGTCCTTCCCCTTTGAAAACTTATATGGTAGCTGGGAGGGAAGACAGTTGATTAATGTGTACCTAAAACTAAGCAAGATAAGGGGCACACAGAAGGGTCAGATCCAGGCTTGAGGTGTCTGAGAAGATGTCCCAGAAAATATCATCAAGCTGAGACCTGACAGTTGAATAGGAGCCAGCCAGAGGACAAGCAGGGAGGAAGTGCTCTCTGTTTGCATTAAATAATAGTCATTTTATACCAACAAGTTATTTTGATTTGGCATATACATCTTACTACCTAGAATCAAGATGAGATCTGGAATCCTGTTCCTTTTGGAGTAGACAAGAGTCTATCTAGTCTGATATTAGCAAAGAAAGTCTTCAGTGAGGATGGAACCAAGGGTTGAAAGATTTTAAATAATCAAATTCCATATATTTTTTCCCAGTATTTTGTCAGTTCCTTCAAACTCAGTCTGAAAGAATTCACTGGAGCCTCCTAGTTTGGCAGACTATTTTTCGTGCAGGGGAGACCGCTCAGTCAACACTTAGACTATATGGTTGGAAGTAAAGGAGGTTAGGCAGAAGAACCAACATCTATTGATCACCTCCTATGTGCTTCATGCTTGGTATATCACAAGTACTATATACTGAATTCTTGCAACAACCTAGCACGGTAGATCTTGATATTCTCATTTTTCAGATGAGAAAACAAGACTCAGAAACTTAAAGTGCTTTATTCAAGGTCTCATAGAGACCTTTTTTCAAGCCAGTAAGTGTCAAAGCCATGATCCAAACCCAGATTTGTCTGATCCCAAAAACTTATGCTCAAAACCAATTAAGCTAGCTGCCCTCTATTCTCCAAAATCTCAGCAATCAGTGCAGAAGTAGCAGCCCCTCCGTGCTCTCTTTTTTCTGCTAAGCTTCTTATTTTAAAATCTATGAAGATACATATGGTATTTTTATTGGTGGGCATAAAGACCCATTTCAAGAGAGCCTTAATAAATTTAGAAATGTACCAATAGGTTAAGAATAAAATGGTTTTGAGAACATAGCTATAAGGTGCATTTTAAAGGTAAAAGTATATCGGATTTACAATTTAGATTTTAAAAACTTATTATGAGTTACTGTATTCTATAATAGTAAAAAGATGAATTTTCTCCATGTTTGGTGTTTTCTGCTTACAAAAGTAACACATGCTCATTATGAAGAGCTTGAAAACCACAGATGAATATAAACAAATAAAGGTCATCATAATTTCAACTTTCAGATTTAGTCCATGTGAACATTCTGGTATATTTCTATATTCCTATGTGTGTTTCAATATATGTGCATGTAATTTTTAACTAAGATCAAAATTGTGAATAATGTTTTGAAACTGGCTTTGTTTCATTTACTACTATATGGTAAGTGTTTCCCTACAACCTCACAGTATTCAAGAACAAGATTTTCAGTGAATGAATTATATTCTTATCCTATAGACCTGTACTGTCCAGTATGGTAGTCACAGACCACATGTGACTATTTAAATATAAGGACTTAAGTGTGTCCCACCATTGTGTCCTGTCTTAAAGATGTACCGAGTTACTCTCCTAAAAACATAGTAAAGTACCTGTTTTTCCTGCAATTTATCCACATCGTAAATATGTAAGGGGCAAACCAGTGTCTTATTCATCTTTTCACCTCTGCTTTAGTGTCGGACGCATAGTAAGTGTTCAATAAATGTTTGCCGAATTGATCGGAACATATGCCTGTCTGAGACTTACAAGGTAATAAAGGCAAGGCTACACATGGTGGATTTTTGTATAATCTATAAATATATGCATAATAAACACATCTAACCTCTCAACTTTAACAAAAATATTGTAAACAACACGATATAATATTCAAGACAAAAAAACTCGTATGTGTCAATAATTTATATCGAGATCAGGAAAATACGTTTCCCTAAAACCCCAAAACCACTGAAGGATTTAAATGTCTAATATGAAAAGGATATATTCTGAATATTCTTCCCATCCACTTTACCAGGGCCACATTCAGGTTATTATAAAACTACAGAATCGATCCGCCTTTAGAATGCATTTTTAGAATGTAATAGGAATGACAATAATTGTTAACAGCCTACAGATCTATTTCCGGCAGCAGAAAGCATCAACATATGTATGAAAAAAGGTGATTCTGACTCAAAGTCAAATTAGGAAATAAGATACATAGTAGAAATATGGAGATTAGGTCACACCTTCCAATGAAAAGAAATATTCATTCCAAAAGTGATGTCATGGGTCAGCTTTGAATCCAAGTGTAAGGTTAACATTTTGTCTCACTGGAAAAAAATGAATTTGACCTTGTAATATTTACATCACACAAAAACTACCACAGACAGATTTCTTTCTGAAAGCCTTCAGATTGCTTCTTGTCAAGCCGTCTGTGTCAGAGATGTGAAATGTGATCTTAACTGGTAGCCATATTTGATGGTGACAGCCTAGAAGGCAGGGCTGAAAGGGTTTTAGTGTGGCCTCTTTTTTTTTTTTTTTTCTCTAACTTGTGTTTGCCACTATTTTTATTATGTCTGCCTGGAAGAGTACAGATGTCATTGAGGGCAGCTCTTGGATAGAATTGCTTCTTTTTACAAAATTGTTAACAGTCTTGGATTAAAAATTTAAAGGCAATAGATTCTGCTTGTACTCAGAAAAGCAAAGTCACATACCCCAACTGTTGACTAAATCACTGTAACTCACTGCAAAGCAAACCCAGAAAAAAAGATTCTGAACACGACACTGGCAAATAAAATAAGCTATCATAAGAAGTCTATTTTGATGAACGGTAAAAATAATACAATTTATTCTTTATTCCTTTCTAAACTGATCACTAATTATGGGAAAGAAGGCATTGCAAGTTTTATTGATACACACTGATTCCTGTATGAATAGTGTTTTCTTATACAAAAATAATATTTTAAGACTCTCAGAAAATGTGGGATGCCTGGGTGGCTCAATCAAGCGTCAGACTCTTGATTTCAGCTCTGGTCATGATCTCAGGCTCCTGACATCAAGCCCTGTGTAGGGTTCCGCACTCAGTGCAGAGTCTGTCCGAGGTTTGCTCCGTCTCCCTCTACCCCTCCCCCTGCTCATGCCAGAGAGAGAGAGAGAAAGAGAGAGAGAGAAAGAGAGAGAGATAACTTTTTAAAAATCTCTGAAAATGTGCAATTTCTAACAATTTTAGTGGAAATGCCTTGTAGGATATTCAAGAGGCTTATATATACTTTCGTTTCATCTTCAAGACATATGCTCCAATGCATTCTTTAATTTATTTTGTATTGAATCCTAAACTCTATCTTCATTATTTTCCTATAGACATGAGAAAATTTATGCCTTGCATTTTGGAAACTAATATAAATATCCCTATTAAAGACCACACTACACCTATCAAAGGTGATTCCTCTGACATGCTTAAAATTTGGTAAAATAGCAGGAGGCTTTAGAGAAGAGGCAACGAGCTGAATGAGGCGGGAAAAGTATGGGGCTTGGAGTCTCACAGACCCCTGGTCTGAAGGTCCGCCCAGCTTTCCGTGACTTCAGACATATCACCTAACCTCTGCGAGTCTTCCTTTCAGTCCTCATCAGTGCACTGGGGAGGATGATACCTGCCTTGATATGTAATTTCATGGGTAGCCCTTTATATGCATAAAATACGTTGTTAATAAGTGGTAACAACGATCGTGTATTACCCCTCCTCTTCCTATGATTATATTGTCCTTTATGACAAGAACCTAAGTAGATAACGCACGGGACACAGTCAGTATCACAAAATACTTCATAATTTACTTAATATTATTATATAATACGAAATTGTGTGTAAAGACAAAAGGACTGAAGGAATGCAGAGCAGAAACCATAACACAAGGGTGAAAATATTAGGGACCGTTTCAGTGAGGGGGACACCACCTTTGTTTTTAAAAAAGATAGCACCAGGGACGCCTGGGTGGCTCAGTTGTTAAGCTTCTGCCTTCAGCTCAGGTCATGATCCCAGGGTCCTGGGATCGAGCCCCACGTTGGGCTCCCTGCTCAGCGGGAGGCCTGCTTCTTCCTCTCCCACTCCCCCTGCTTGTGTTCCCTCCCTTGATGCCTCTCTCTCTGTCAAATAAATAAATAAAATCTTTTTAAAAAATGTAAAAAATAAAAATAAATTAAAAGATAGGACTGGGAAGACTGGAAGGCTGGCAGAGTGTGCCACATGGGTGAAAGGCATTTTTATGTGAAAACCCCTGGATACTATAACTCTGTACCTACGTCTGGAGGTTGGTTTTGACTCTTGGACCATATTTTGTAATGCCTGACACACAAGAAATGTACATATTTGGAGAAAACCTGAAAACTGCTCACTCAGGTGAGGGTAATGGTAAAACTAACTACCACTTTCTGAGCAACTGCTATGTGCTAATTACCCTCTGGTCTCACTTTCCGCGTCTATAAAATGGCAGTAATCATTTTTTTTTAATTGAAGTTGAATTAACATACAATATTATATTAGTTTTAGGTGTGCAACATGTTGATTCGACAGTTCTGTACATTACTTGGTGCTCCCCATGGCAAGTGTAGTCACCATCTCTCACCATAGGACATTACCGCAATATTGGATTCCCTCTCCTATACTCTTCCTCTCCATGACTTACTTACTTATACCTGGAAGTTTGTACCTCTTCATCCCCTTTAACTATTACACCCATTCCCCCACCCACTTCCCGTCTGGCCACCACCAATTTGTTCTCTGTGTTGTAGAGTCTGTTTTTTTGGTTTCTTTGTTTGTTTCTCTGTGTGTTCATTCAATAGTTCTTGATTCATGGGAAGCACTGAGAACGTTGCCCAGGACTAGTGCTAGCGCTCAGACATTGGCTTTGACTGTGGTGATGAAAACAGGAGTACCAGGCCCCGTGTGATGTACTTTCCTTCCATGGCATCATCTACTCCTCACATGAACCCTGTAACTCACAGGGCAACATATGGCAGGTGGTGGTTGAATGGAGTTGACTAGAAAAACATTGGACTTGTTAAAGTAATCACTGTGAAAAGTTGGGGGGAGACCAGTATTTACAAAGGATTGGTCTGGCAGAAGCAGGGTGGCTGGGAAGCAAAACAGGCACCGAGATTCTCATCCAGACAGTGAGGGGTTTAGGGGTACTTTCCAGGCAGTAGAGATGGGGTACAAAGAAAACATCGCCGACCAAAAAAGTGGGGGGAGACAGGATTATCATCATTGTCCGTAGAGTTCAACATTTATCAAGTGCTTAAAATATGCCAAGCAACATGCTGGTTTTTGATGCTATTTCATTTAATTATCCCAGCATTATTCTGCGGTGATTACCATTACCATTTACATTTTGCAGATGGGTAAACAGGAGTTAAAGTTTACAGCACTTGCCCAAGGTCATACAGCTGATCGGCAGTGGGGCTAAGATTTGAACTCGGATTTGTGTGATCCTAGAACCAGCATACTTGGCCTCTAAACTCTGCCAGCTCTCACATGGCTATACTTAAGATGACAAATTTGCTGTCTGGCTGTAAAAATTAATTGATATTGATTTTTTTTTTATTCTTCAGAATGCATCTCTTTGGTATCTGAAGTTTCACCCTGTACTAGATACTGTCAAGGGATATCCATTTTTTAACAAAGAATGCAAATCCAATTGCCAATCATCGATATTTTGCAAGGGATAACGTTACCGACAAGACATCTGAAAAATCTGTCAAGGTATACAAAAACATCTGTGATGTTATTCATGAAAATCAACTTATTTATGAAAATAATGATCACTCCTTCTTTTCATGGGGTCCAGATTTGTAATCAGACAGAAGAGAGACTCAGATAGAGGAAAAGCAAAAGAAGTTTCTGTACAACAAAATAAAAAGTTAATTTCATGAAACCAGCTGTTTTAAACAGGGTTGTTTTGAAGATGTTGTTCATATCTATTCAAATAGACCCCAGCCCAACCAAAATGTTAATCTGTCACTCCTAACTGATCCTTCACAAAGCCTTAGACCACTGCTTACAAAGGGAATGTAGTTTATTACAGTTGTTGCACTCCAAATGAATATTGATTTCAATCTCAGAATGCTAGGAGAGGACTTGCATCAATTACACAGAACATCAGAGTCATAACGCAAGTTACCTAGTTCCAGTGATGCACACAGCAGATCAATCCTTCACTTTCACACACCTTTGAAGAGACACCAGCCACCATGAGCTTCCTTTAGCTAAACCTTGAAATAAGCCACGCAGTGCAAAAGGGTGATAGCAAAGGAAACCATCCCCAGTTGTTAAAAAGCACAGGCTACCGGGCTACCATCAGAAAGCCATTATAATTACTCCTTTTCAAGTGGGCTGTGTGTTAATACAAATACAAATGAGGGGGTAAAAAAATGAAGCCTTAATGACAGCATTATGAGGGGAGGTTTCTCCTTTACATTATTTATTTATTCAATGGAAAATTATTTGGCAATTATGATAAAGCAACGAGACGACAATGACTTTCCTTTGAATCACTAATTAAAATGCTGATTGCCTGTGGAGTGAGATGTGCAGTTATGGTCAAACAAGAACTTTCATTGTGCTAAACAGCTTGGGCTGGCCTGACACCTGGGTGGGGAGGGGAGGGTATGAATCAAGCACACTTCACTACTAAAATCAGACTCATTTTTATTCAGCAAAATCCTAACACAATGTTATGAATCTGGACAAGCTAATACTGCAACCAGTAATCTTAAGAGATTTTTTCAAAGAAGGAAAATCAGGTTCCACAATGACTAACCGTATGAAGTCGATGAGTATATCTGATCCATATCAAATGGCTTTTCATGTGAAAGTTATTTTTTATAAGTTTGCACTTCTTGTGTTCTTACATTTCTCTACAAGCTACCGTTATGTACACACAAACGTCAAAGAAATGTCACCTTCTTAACTCAACATAAGTGCTCTTTAAACACAGACGATTTCTCTTCAATAATGGAAGAAATGTCTTACAATTAATCGTGAAGAGGAAATTGCTTTTCTTGTAATGTAATGAATTCAGTGCTTTGAATTTTAGTAACTAAAATTATGGTTTTCCCAATAACACTGAAATAGTCATCTTTTTCCAAAATGAAAAATATATTTCTTATATTTGCAACTTGTTTATGTTCTAAAAAAATCAATTAAATTCATAAAGTTAAAGAAGAGGCGCCTTACCCTAGTAACATTCATCGTTAGGAAATGCATTATTTTGAAAGATTCAATCTCTCACAGAACGATAAATTCTTAGATTGCAAGAGAAGGAGAGCTCATCTACCCCGATCTAACTTGGAAATTCCCTCCACAGTACCTCTCAGCGTCTTCCATTATTGGAAAGATGATGTTTACCACCTTGAAAGGCAGACCATCTCACTTCTGAATGTATCTGAAGGTCAGCAAAAATCTAAAGGTCAAACTGGCCTTTCCATAACTTCTACCCCTGTAACCCATTCTGGAGTACCACAGAAGCAATCAATCCCTCTTCCAAACGATCCCTTCTAAATATTTTAAGGCAGCTATCACGCTTCCTTCAAGGTTTCCGCATTTCCCAATGTGGTTCTTCCAGCTAGTCCTGATGTGCCTTTGTGTCTATCCTCCACAATCTGTCCCTCTTAACAAATGTTATAAGGAAAAACAAAATAATACATTATAGATGTGGTCAAATTACCCAAGTGTAGGGGGACCAATTTCTTTTCTCTCTATATTTCTTTTTTTTTTAAGAATTGATTTATTGGAGAGAGAGAGATTGAGAGAGAATGTGAGCACAAGCACGGGGAGAGGCAGAGGGAGAGAGAAAGGGTGAAGCAAACTCTTCACTGAGCAGGGAGCCTGATGCAGGGCTTGATCTCAGGCCCCTGAGATCATGACCTGAGCGGAAGGCAGATGTTTAACCGACTGAGACACCCACACACCCCTCTGTCTATATTTCTAAAGCCATGATAGAATCATGGATCATATTTATCTCTCAGTCAACTAAAACCTCTAGATCAATTTTATATCAATGGTTTTTAACTAAAGTACAAATTTTATGAACGTCACATCCATTGCTCTTCCATTCCATTTTCTCAGTCCATTATTAATTAACCCTGAGGAAACCCATTCCTTTAATCTCTCTAATGCTTAGTTTCCTTACATGCAAGATGCTCAGCACAGCGACTTCTAAACGAGCACTAGCTACCATTTGTGAACTACGTGTCAAGTGCCAGGCACAGTGCTGAGGCCCTATGTGCACCACACACCACCAGGCTTCCATTTCACAGATGAAAAAATGAAGACACGGAGAAATTCACTAATTTGCTCAAGGTCACTCAACTAGTGACAGGGCCAGGGTTTGAGTTTAGGCCACCCTTAACCACCATATCATCAGTGACCATACTCCTTAATGCAGGAATTTGTAAAACATTAATAAATGGACCCGTGATAGCATTGTTGAACAGAACCAGATTAAAACAGTGTCTCTTTATAGATCCGCCTCCAGTTTGATCCACTTGTCTTTTGAGACCATTATTCAAAAACCCATGAATCCCTCACCACACAACATACACATCCATGAAAAGACCACAATTACGATATAAGATACACTCTCTCTCAGGGACTTGCACAAACTAAGATAAACCAAGCCTTGAGAATTTCCCTCATCGACAGACTGAGTAATCATATTTTTTACGAAGGAAGTGAGGTTAGCTGGGCACCTGGCTGTCACTTAATGACTACTGTCTTTTCCCAAGCGCGATCAACTCATCCATTTAGAAGTTCCCATCCTGGAATGGGTCTAAGTTCAGGCATCCACTTTATGTAGAATATCGGGATATTGACTCATTTCTTCCTTTCCTGGTTTTTCCAAACACTTCCAAAAGTAGTTCCACAATCCCAGCAGAAAATGTCTTTGGGGGCGCCTGGGTGGCACAGGGGTTAAGCGTCTGCCTTCGGCTCAGGGCGTGATCCTGGCGTTACGGGATCGAGCCCCACATCAGGCTCCTCCGCTAGGAGCCTGCTTCTTCCTCTCCCACTCCCCCTGCTTGTGTTCCCTCTCTCGCTGGCTGTCTCTATCTCTGTTGAATAAATAAATAAATAAAATCTTTAAAAAAAAAAAAAGAAAAAAAAGAAAATGTCTTTGACACAGCGGATGAATCTGCACCATTTTAAGACGCTAGGAGCTCATTTAGAATCTCTACACCTACTTCAGGTTTTCAGGTTCCTTTAGTCGCGGTTGTGCTGCCATTTACAACTTGAAAAATCATTATCCTTTACAGGGAAACCAGAAATTAAATAGAATTTAGTAGCGTTTCTTTCTCTTTCGATGTCTTTTAAACATTATACCATCTGTTCCAAACAACGCAAATCGGCAAATATTTACGGAGCACCTAGAATGTGCAAATACATTTGATGAGAATGAAGGAGACATAAAAATGACACAGTGTGCTTAAAAAGCCCGGAAGGAAAGTCACACAGAGAGATGCGGTCAAGTGTAATGCAAAAGAGAAATGAACACCCAGGAGAGTGACAAGCTACAAGGAATCCCACAGGGGAGTGGTCACTTAAACACTGAGCTATATCTCCTATTTTCCCTCCTTTTATGTTTCCAAACATAACTTTCTGTCTTTCTTCACAACCCTATACTTTACATGTGTACTTCGAAAACCTGTGTGTGATATGTTTTGGGCGACCACTCTCTTCTTTGCTGGAGTCATCTATGATGTCCGAATGTTCTTATTAGGACCTCCCGCACCAATGGCTCAGCTTCACTCAGTCCCTCTTTCATTCTCTCATTTCTTCACTTGTGACTAGATACCAGAAATTCTTTTAAAGTCCTGAGTCACTGAATCACACCTATGATATTTTTAGATTATTTACTATGGGCCAAGTGATGTAGGACCACGGGCTCTGAAATTACAGAGCTAAAATTTTCAGCTGGCTTTTCAAAGATCCGCTCCCTGAAGTCTCAGATTACAGTTCTAGGTATAGTCTTCACTAGCCCATTACTCCACTGTGTCCTCAATTATTGGAGGGATTTTTTTTAAAGGAAAATCATATTTTTTTCAGAATCTTTGCAGATCATTTATAGAGATGAAACTCCCCAGGATGGCTATGCCCACCTCAACGACTATTTTGTAATCTCAATAATTAAAGCAGGATCTTAAAGGTGACCAACTACTTCTAATTATTTCATCCACACCCAAATGTTTTCTTTTCTTTATTTATTTGAGAGAGAGAGAGAGAAAGCATGAGAAGGGGGAGTGGCAGAGGGAGAAGCAGGCTCCTGCTGCATAGGGGGCCCCACGCAGGGCTCGATCCCAGGACTCTGGGATCATGACCTGAGCTGAAGGCAGACGCTTAACTGACTGAGCCACTCAGGTGTCCCACGCTCAAATGTTTTCTACTCAAATGTGTGTTTGCTGTTTTTGGTATTTAAAAATATTACTTAGGGGGGCGCCTGGGTGGCACAGCAGTTAAGCGTCTGCCTTCGGCTGAGGGCGTGATCCTTGCATTACGGGATCGAGCCCCACATCAGGCTCCTCCACTACGAGCCTGCTTCTTCCTCTCCCACTCCCCCTGCTTGTGTTCCCTCTCTCTCTGGCTGTCTCTATCTCTGTCGAATAAATAAATAAAATCTTTAAAAAAATAAATAAAAAAAATAAAAATATTACTTAAGTACTATTTTCATTTTCAAAGTAATAGTGCTTACAGTTGAAACATGAGAAAATATACAAAAGCAGGAAAAAATTATTCAAAATTATTCAAAACTACTGCCTGGTGGTAGTTTCTTCAATATTTTTTGGTGTATTTCTTTCCTGAATGTATGTAGATATGTAGATCTGTGCTGGAACATACATATGTCTATATATGCATATATATCCTGTGTGTGTAGTGTTGTATTACCTATATAATATACAGGGAATCCTCTCTGTATTATTATTTTTTTTAATCGGTTTCTTGCAGGGGGAAGTCTTTCCATTGTCAGTCCTTCCCCTTAATCCTTGGGCCAAGATTTGCTCACAGCCCTTATGCCATAATTAATTTTCATCTTAAAAACCTATACCTAGCTTAGAGATATCGGACCATATTGACCCCTTCCCCATTAATATGCCCTGCTACGGTTTCCAAAGAATTTCTAGGTCTTCATTCACCCTTCTTCTTCATTAGTCAAGTTTTAATTCTATATTTTCCTTATTTTGTTTCATTTTCTTCTTCTATTTACCAGGCTCAAATTTCAGTTTAAAGCCCTTTGGGGGGCACCTGGGTGGCTCAGTCGTTAAGCGTCTGCCCTCGGCTCAGGGCGTGATCCCAGCGGTCTGGGATCGAGCCGCACATCAGGCTCCTCTGCTGGGAGCCTGCTTCTTCCTCTCCCACTCCCCCTGCTTGTGTTCCCTCTTCGCTGGCTGCCTCTCTCTCTGTCAAATAAATAAATAAAATCTTTAAAAATAAATAAATAAATAAATAAAGCCCTTTGGGCCCCAATAAGGAGCCCCCTGTCCAGCTCATTCTTCCCAGTCCTGAAAAGTGGAAAAACCTGTGAAGATACTATGTATATCTCAAGCCTTGTAACTCTGCATCCAGAGGCTTGGAGACACATTCTCGGGCCCTTCTCACCATCTCTCCTTAACATGCATCCATCAACCCCAGGTTCAAGGAGATTTAAGAGGGCAGCCATCAGTTCTAATTTCCTCACTCCAGGAATATAACGTATCTCTCATGAAGCCATTTCAGGTCTACCTACAACCTCTTTCCACTTCTCAAGAGAGACTGCCACCCTACCTGGACTCACTCTATGAGATTCCTCCGTGAACACTGCTCACTGTCTGACACAATACGGAACAGTGCTTCCTTGGAAGGCCTGGCCTCCTGCTCCAGGAGACTACCTCATTCTGCTGCACAACTTCAGAGGGACACAACTGCCTCCTCTCTTCTATGTGGCAGATGTCTAACCTCACCAACCTCCTGATGCTGGATTATAATTGCCCTCTGATCCTCCTTTCCTCTGTGAATATCTGTTCTATTCAGTTGCCCTGGTCAAAAAATAATCTAAGAGTGAGTGGGGTGCCTGGGTGGCTCAGTTGGTTAAGCATCTGCCTTCAGCTCAGGTCATGATCCCAGGGTCCTGGGATCAAGTCCCGCATCAGGCTCCCTGCTCAGAGGGGAGTCTGCTTCTCCCTCTGCCCCTCCCCCTTCCCACTCATGTGCATGTGCTCTCTCTCTCTCTCTCAAAACCACAAAAATAAATAAATAAAATCTTTAAAAAAAAATAATCTAAGAATGAGTATTATCTCCTAGATATCTAAAACACATAAACTGTGTCTCCATTGTCCAAAAGTTTATCCACTAAAAAGAACAGATATATTATTCTATTTTAATATACTCAGCTGTGACTATATATCAGTCATTTAAGATATTTACATATCACTTTAAGGAAACTATATTAATCATGATTATCAGTATATGATCATTTCAAGATTAGTTCAAAAGAATGGTGTATAACTTTTCATTATACTTTTTATATTTGAGTAGTTCATTTTAAGTTGAGGATACTAATTACAAACATATCTCTATAACTTTAACAGGAACAAAAGGGAGACATATATATCTCTACAACTATTATTTCTATCTTTTTTAATACTAAAATCTTGATGTTATGAAACACAATCCTTAAACAAATAACCTACTTTAGAAAGAAGCAGTATGATTCCCTCATCCCTTATCTGTCTCTGCCATAAAATGTGTATTCACATCCTCAAAAAAATAACATGACAGTGTGCATTTTAATATTATCCAAAAATTAACATTTTCCCTTTTCTCCTATTGTAAACAAAATTATGGGGGTAATTTCTTTGAATATTTGCTTTTTTGATTTCAGTAATGACATACAGGAAAAAAGCAGTAAGATCAACTCCACTGATCCTGTACTGAAGATGTTTCCCATTGATTTTGTGTGTGCCTTTCACTTGAATGTATCTAGGAAAATGAAAATGGTTTTATTTCTTATTTCAGCTTTTTGTGACATCTCCATGTTATTACTAACATGAAAAAAAAAAACAACCAAAATTCTAGAGACAGCGTGACAATATTTATCAAAATTTAAATGCATATTCTATTGTTCTAAGTTTACCTAAAGCAAATCTAGTATTTGAACAAAAACACACACAAATGCAAAAAAAAAATCCACAGAATTGCTAATAAAATCAAAATATTGAAATCAGGTTAAACAGCCATTACTGCTCATATGAAACCCTATGCAATTAAATACTGTGCGACTATAGAAAATGATAGAGTTATACTGTACATAATATGTTAATTTAAAATACAGATTAAGATCCATGTGTAATAGTAAAATGCAATTTTTAAAAATGTATACCTATTGATGCAATACAAGCCTACAAGTTACCACTAAACCTTTTTAAATGGTTATATTTCTGTAAGGTAGGATCACAGGTAACTTTGTCTTTCGAAGTCTGTGCATTGTATGGCAAACCATGAGCATGTGTTAACCTATAATCCAAAAAAGACGACACTAAAAGTACCCAGAATGTAAGATTTGCCTTTAAAATAATTATCTTACATCCAAAGCCTAACTGAATGAGCAAACCACAGGATTCTGAAGCCCATTTGAAACATTTTTCCATAAGAATACCAAGTCTAGCTAATTTAAAACATTTATAAGGAACCTACTGTAAACATTTCATAGCTAGAGAAATAAACAAGGCAACCCTAAGGGATAAAGAGATCTCCAAGCATTTATGATATAACAGCAAACAAACAATTTCATTAGTTTTATAAAGAAACTTTCGAATCTGAAATGCATGTATTCTTTAAGCATTCCAACTGAAGAATCCAATGCTTTTTCTAACTTCTTTTCCTCATTTAATCAGTGTATCTAATCAGCAAGGGGACAGAAATCCAGTGGAGTAGACGGTTAGAATCTGCCATCCTTCAAAGGTACTGACCATTCTGAGTCAGAAAACCATCCATCCTCACCACTTTCCTGGCTTCCAAGAACGGTTAGATAGATACCATCATTTATGATACTGACCAACAAATTTAGACTGTGAGTTCTGCCATGCTTTGTCCACTGTTTATATATAAACATGTTGATCAGAAGATATGGCTTTGAGGTTGAAAATATCATACCTTTTTCCCGATAGAGTTTAGTCTGAAGGTTTTCATATGGTCTAAATCTGAAAAGTGAAACTCTCACTTTTGATACATATCCTCTTCTAAGAAATATGGTCCAAAGATTGAATAAGTTATCAATTCTCACTAAACTTTAGTTACATTCCACAAATACAGCATGCCCTTATTGAAATAATGACGCAATATTAGAAATTAACTCTTTAGAGTAGATAGCCACTAAAGACTCTACAGTGCAAGGAGAGAGCTCAGCTCTCCTCCACTATACACCCCTACTGAAGTTACTGAGAAAAGAAACACATTAAAACCTATTTCAAGTGGTAAGAAAACTCACAGTGCCTCTGTGCCATCAGTGACCCTGCGATGTAATTTTCCCGTGCAGAGGCTTGGATGGTGAATGCAGACCATGGGATGGAAGAAAAAGTAAAGAAAGGCAGGCATGGCCCTAGACCCCCAGTCAACCTGAGCAACACCCCTCCTTTCCATTGTACATACTGGGATTCTGCATAAGCTCATTCGGAGAAATCAGCCTATTTCTTGGCAGGGGAAAGAACAAAGAGAAAATTTGAGGTGGGGGGGGGGAAGCACATGACCTCAGGGCTTTCTAACCTAGAAACCTGAATTCTTGATTCATCCCTGCCGGAAACCAGGAATGAACCTTGGGCAGGCTGCCTCAACTGTCATGGCATGCAACAAAAGTAACATCAAAGTGAAGAAAAGATACCAAAAACAAAAACAGAAAAGGGAAGAAGAGCATGATTGGCCTAATTCAACTATTTTCCATGCATCAGTAGGATACAAAGATTTAAAGACTACTGGAACTAGTAGGAAAAGGCAAAGTCTGGTTTCTTGTAATTGATGAACATACATCTTACATAAATTGGCTCAAAGTTAGTCTGAAGGAGAAATGGCTTGGGCACTTCTCACTTTGACTCCCAAAATGTTATGGGCGTTATTTCTTTCGGAAAACCACTGCCACTTAGCAAAATACAATATATACGCGGTTAGATCTCAACGCAGTTAAGAGGGGCTCACGCAAGATCTCTCGCTTGGTTATGACCCACATCACCTGGGCAGCTCTCCACCCTGAACGTAAATAGAGACACTCATGCTAACCCTGCAACACGTCCCTCATCCACATTTCGGATGTATCCAGGGGAACAAATGTTGAAGCAATTATCTAGACTGACTGTTTGATGGTAAGTGATAACAATGTTTTATTTATTGGACTCTAAAATGTTATTGAGTGTCTACTATTTCCCTGACACTATTGTATGGATTCCCTCACTGTCTCATCTAATCTGCACAGCACAATCATTAGTCCCATTTTCTGATGAAGTAACTAAACCATAGGATGGGCATAATAAATCTTAGGGATTGTATTGTCTGATATCTTTATTTTATGCTGAAACAAAGTGAAACAGGGTGTTACTCAGTGTAAGAAGCAGCAGACCTTGGTTGTCTTCTGGGTTGGCCTGGCCTTCGAGGTGTAGGGCTTTGAAGTCACAGAGCCAGTAGTTACACACTGGTTTTGCTAAACGTGTTTGGGGAAGTTATAAGCCTCGATTCCTCACCTGTGTGATGGGGGGAAAGAGTTACACCCTGGCCTTGGACTTAGTGAGGATTGAAAAAACTATATGAAACATTTAGTATCTTAGTATCTTCCCTGGCATCAAACTCCCGGTCAAAAGACGTGCCCTTCATATTATTACTGCTCTTGTTAATGCTACCCAAACCTCCCCTGCCGGCAGCAGCAGTGTTAGCGTGACTGTTGCTACCATCGTCATTAGGACGACACCGTGCTCCTATCCAGAACAGGTGTCTAAAGGTGCTCTCCAGCTCACTGTCATTACTCCCAAGCTCCCTCCTTCTTAAAATCTGCCTTTCTACCTCCCCTATCCAGCCAAACTTTACACTGAGGCCCAAATCAAGGCACAACTCTCTTAAGAAGCTGACCCTCAACTGTTCCAGCCCACATCGGTCCTCCGATCTACTGTATACATTACTGGATGCTCAAGTGGGTATTTGAAATGTGATGTCTCTTGATGTTATCTATTTTTCCTTCTTCCCCAATGAGGTGGCTTGCTTCCTCAGGAAAGAGACTGTCATTCACATTTTTTTTTTTTGATGTCACCTACTTCTCTAACACAGAGAGGAGTTCATAATAGGTCTGCAACAAATACTCGCTAGATTAAAAATATAGCCTCTTCTCAACCATAAATAAGCATCTTTGGGCTTTCCATCACCCCTCCTATGTCTAGGCTCACATACTATATTAGGTCACGGCAGCCACATTTTAAAACAACATGACTGTGCTAAATTGAGGTACGGTGGCTTCAAATGCTCACGGATTTCAATGAGGAGGTGGTGTGTTACAAAATACCTTTCCCTATCAAAGTGTGTCAATTCCTGAGGCCAGACTGACCACTGCATGGGCGTCCAGCTCATAAATTGCTGCCCACTCTGGTGGTCAGTCTGCTACCTTTGCAAAGTTACCGAGTTTCTCAAATTTCATAGTGTTCGAAGATTTTCTGGAGATCAAGGGCTATGCAATAAATAAATCCATGCCCGTTCTCCTGGAAGTGGAATTCTTACCTAACATTCATTTCCCATAGAACCCTCAACATCATAAAGGCTGTAAATTTTACTGGCTCTAATTTTAAACTTACAAGTTTTAAACTTAAAAATCCTCATTCTTTATACTGGTTCAGAACATAAACGTCTGTCTAGCATTTTTTCACATGCCATTCTCTCATGTCATTTTAAAATTTGTGGTTTCACATTCTCACACCCCTAAACCCGGTTCCTCCAGAGAGGTAATCACTGTTACCACGTCGGTATACATTCCCCTAGAGCTTTTTTCTATAAATTTCCAACATACATCTGTATCCAGAGAGAATAGGCAGTATTCTTTTGTGACTTGTTTGTTTGGCATAAACGGTGTCATATTGCACATACCATTCTATAACTTGCTTTTTTTTCTCCTTCAAGATAATGGTATTGGGGAGAAATTTCCTTGTTGGTAAAAATACTTGCAGCTCATTCTTTTTAACTGTGCAGATATCCACAATTCATTTAACCAGTTCTTAATTGATGAACACTTAGGTTGTTTCCCCTCTATGCTATTACGAACAATGTTGCAGAGATAATCCTTACTAGTACTACTCGTTCTCTATGACATTTTATTAGAAATTATTTTAACAAAGCACACATCCTAATAATACATAATTCCTCAATAAATGATATGATGCAAGGATTTGGGTTTTTTTATTTTGTTTTTGGGGGTTTTTTTTTGTGTTGTTTTGGTTTTTTGCTTAACTAAGATAAATTTGAAATCTAGCTTTCATCTGTGGTCATATTTAATTTAAAAACCTATCATCACAAAACAACGGGAGTCGGAAAACCCATCCACTGCCTATTTTGTAAATAAAGTTTTAATGAAACACAGCCATGTTCGCTCTTTTCCCTACTGTCTCTCACACCAACAGTGCACTCCAACACAGAGACCTATGGCCCACAGAGCTAGAAATATTTACTCTCTGGCCCTTTAACAAAAAAGTGTTCTGACCCCTACACTAGAATATGAAGTATTCCTCCTCTGGAAAGCTTTTCTATCTACACAAAGTACAAGTTACAGGATCAGTTGCTTTATGTTTTAAGTAGAAGACCTTTGTCGTGGTACTTGCAACTACAAGACAAAGTCCGTATCTGCTGAACAAAACAATATCTCTTTGAATTCCACAATGGAAAATACGCCATATAAAGTTGCGTTTGCTTCTGGTCCTTTATTGTTTTGTTTTGTTTTAAAGATTTTATTTATTTATTTGACAGAGAAAGGGAGCACGAACAGAGGGGGTGGCAGGCAGAGGGAGAAACAGGCTCTCCGCTGAGCAGGGAGCCCGATGTAAGGCTCCATCCCAGGACCCTGGGATCATGACCTGAGCCGAAGGCAGACGCCCAACGACTGAGCCACCCAGACACCCTGCTTCTGGTCCTTTAATAACTTCTTGAAGATAAGGAGTAAATGAATTAAGTTAGGGATTCCACTGAGAACAGCAGATGCCCCGAAGCTTGCTGGTGATTTAGGTTGCCATTTTGAAGCAAAATACAAAATGTTTTAATGATTTACCTATTATAGCCTAGTAGCATTTACTAATATTTGTGATGTGGAACAAAATCGTAGAGCGAAGCCGCGTGATTCAAACCAGCGACAGATGCGCTTCTGGGCTCTCCTGCACCCGTTGGCATCTGGGGTGGCTGCACCAGGTGGTATCAATATCCTTCCCAGTGCTCACATTCTGTGGCCCCTACAATTCATCTTAAAAGGAGGTACTTATAACAGGAACTCCATTTATTTAAATTAATACTTAAAATCTCCACAACATTCACTGACACTACATTATGCTGCTGCTGACTGTAAGATTTAGGTTAAAGTTGGAAAACAGGTCCTAACACATTTAAAAAGTTATAATTTTGGGGCGCCTGGGTGGCGCAGCGGTTAAGCGTCTGTCTTCAGCTCAGGGCGTGATCCCGGCGTTATGGGATCGAGCCCCACATCAGGCTCCTCTACTATGAGCCTGCTTCTTCCTCTCCCACTCCCCCTGCTTGTGTTCCCTCTCTCGCTGGCTGTCTCTATCTCTGTTGAATAAATAAATAAAATCTTTAAAAAAAAGTCATAATTTTAGTCTATTTACTCTTTGTTCGGGTACAATGAACCAGTATTTACAAAGTTATTCACTAATAGAACCTACCGCTTATTTAAACAATATGAGGAGGCCCAAAGCATGCACAGATGAATTGGTTCTTATTGGAAATATGTTTTATTTCCAACTTAACTGTCCAGACTGTGCCATACTTCTAGAAAAAGGGCATCATGCTTCCAACCACCGTTCAGTGTTGTAAACTTGAAAGGCGTTTTCAGCGTTCCTCATTATGAAACTTCATAGAAACTATAAAGAGGGTCCCCACAGTTGTACAAAGCATTGAATTCCCATTTTGTGCTTCCCGACACAGAGAAAATAATGGAGAAATGAGTCTACTGCTTCTGTTTGATCAAAAATACTAGCAATAATGAGTTCCCAATCATTTGCTGGCTGACAGGACACATTTTAGAGACCTCTTTTGGTGACCTGATTGCTTAGACTCTCAGATGACCAGGCTGTGGTCGCCCAGGGTCGCCCCTCCCCCAGCAACTACTCAACTTGTCAGTGAGTTAGTCTGTTGGTGGTAGTCTTGTTGACTGGAAAGAATAAAGAAAGAGGAGGGGGGAATACTACTTTTCTATAAAGTCTTAGGCCCCAAGCAGACCCAGGACAACAAGGTTTATACCCGGCTGTCCCAGTCTAATTATTTATAACCCCCTCCTCCCCCTCCAAATGTCCACAGCTGAACCACAAACCAGATGGCGGCCCTGTTTAGGCCCAGCCTGTCTTCCCTCATCCATGCATCCCCCACTTTTCTCCATCTCCTTCTGGAGAGTCCTGGTTAGGAAAGATCTAAAGGGAGAAAGAGGAAGCACAGGAGTAGAAAAGGCAGTGGACAGTGTTGGCAAGTGCAAAGGTTTCTAAAATCCAGAGGGCAAGAGATGAAGGAAGCGGTAAATGATAAAGACTCAGGGGGAAAGTCTGAGGCTCCCCACCATCTCAGTCAACCAGCTCATGGGGAGTGAATGACACGCTTCCAAGGCTGGCTGTCTAGGCTGGAGAGTTGTGTGTTAGGGGCAAGGTTTCTATAGAAGACTGTACCAGGAGGACAGCGCCCAGGAAAAAGCTGGAAAGCCTAAAGGACTGTGTGGCTGTGAAGACTTCTCAGTGCTGTCATCGATGCTGGTGTTGGAAACAAGGGGAGAATCTCTCTGAATCCTGAAGACCCAATAGCCAAGCAGTGTTCAAGGAGCAGTTGCTTTCACAATTCTGAGAATATTTCCACTGTCTTTAAAGCTAGAACAACTCCCCCTGCAACTCCAGTCTGTTGATCCTCTCCTTTAGATTAAAAGGTTCACTCTATTTTCTGACATAGGTTATTTTAGCGTGAATTTCCTCTGCAAGAGTGTCTTTCCTAGTTGAAAAACATTGTCTGGCAGGGGTTCTCAGCATCTGGGGACCCTACCCTCAAACCTATCTATCAAATTGATTGTCATCAGCTAAGTACCGCCACATGATTCATGCTCCCAAGAAATGGCAATGGCTATTCTGAGTGATCACAGAATAGCAACACAGAAACAACTATTATACAAATTACTATTATAATCATTGCTGTTGTAGAGCTAACACTCATGGAGTGCTATGCATGAAGCTCTACTCTAACTGCTTCACATTTAATTTAATTTTCATACAACCCGAAGACTGGTGATGTTACACCCATTTTACAGATTAGAAAACTGAGGTTAACTGATTTGCCCTGAGTCACGTGTTAATAGGTGGTATGACTGGGATACAAACCAAAGTAATCAGGCCCCACACCCCACCCACTCAACTACTTTACAACAGTAACCCTCTTACACTGAACTCCTCTGACATTCTGGGGGTGGGTGGGATGGTCAAATTTAAGAGACCACAAAATCAAATTACCATAACCCAAAGTAACTCCAGTAAATCACACACACTATTCTTGAATTTTGTTCTTGAAAATTAAAATTAGAATGGAAAGGGAAATGCTTTGGATTTTCCCATATTCCTATAAAGCAAAGCATAATCTTAAATCTTTCAACTGTTACAAAGCTTACCCTGTCTCAATCTTACTTGGATTTCTTCTAAACCAAAATAACCGCCAAAATATTCAGGGAAGAGAGCTCATGATGGTGTTATATTCCTTTCTGAAAGCTTCATTTAGACACCTACCAGAGATCCCTTCACGGACACAGAAAAATCTTAAACTGTCTCTATTTGATTGTGCTTGCCAAAGGCATTAAGTCCGATCCACCATGTCGCACCTCAGTAACTCGACACAGACTAGAAAATTCTTACAGTCAGCTTCCCCGAGGGATTTGTTAAGTTTCACATGCATTTAGTTGTGCAGTTGGCCTGCTCAAATTGATAAACTTGTAGCTAAATTCTTTCTGCAGCAATGGGCTGTTGGGCTTATTTTTTTTATCACTAAGAGAATAAATATTGCAAAAGAAGCTGTTACTATGTGTTGGTGTTACCTATTAGTTTTTAACATAATTGAGCTTACATTCCAATTTCTCAGTAACTGATAAGTATTTATTTTGTGGATGTGGTTGAAAGGGATTAAAAAGAGCTAATACTGAAATATATTTATAGCAAAAAAAAAGGGGAAGGAAATTTTGATGTCTTAAATTGAGCAAAGAAATGAAACAAAAATTATGAATAAAATTATTATTTTTACTAGAATTCCCAAGTCACCCGCCTACACAGGTGAACTCTTGCATCTATGCCCAGTAAAGTCAATACCCAAATGCAAAATGGCTTGACTTAACAAAAACATACTGAGACTATCTGGAATGCAAACTGTCAAGTGGTGACTTAGAAAAACATGTTTGTTTTTTTTTTTTCTTCCAGATTTTAATTCTCTTCTGACTGTGCTTCTCTATTCCTGGAGCTAAACATCAGCTCACCTCAACTTTCACCAGCATGTGATGTTCTAACACACTTTACCAAGGCTTGCCCCACACCATCTTCTCCCTCACAGATGAATGCAGGTGAGAAAAGCCATGGACAACTTCAGTACCATTTTGCAAACTCACTCTCATGTCATACGTGGGGACTCTGCTATTTTAGACAACATCAGTATGTGTGAAAAAGTCAGCAAGTTTACTTTTATCAATTTTAAAAGTCACCACATCAGTGCAGTGTCTATGTGATTTATTTTCTATGTCCTCTACACCTATATTATTTATCTTCAATTCATTTACATATTCAACAAACATATGATAAGCATCTACTGTGGGCCAATTATTGCTCTATACCCTTAGAATAGATAGTGACCATATCTGCCCCCATGGGAAAAAATGAACAAATAAATAAATGTGCACTGAAAAAAAATAATTAAGGAAAAGGAGAGTGACCATAAAAACCAAACTATTTTAGATACAGTGATCAAGAAAGCCTTCATGATAAGATGACATTACAGCAGAAACCTAAATAACTTTAGGATGGGAATCATGAATTATCTGGGTAAGGAGGATTCCAGGCAAGTGCAAAGGCCCTGAGGTAAAACATGTAGGCACACTTAAACAAGCGAGAAAAAGCGTGGTGCAAAATGCCACCAAAGAGTGAGCAGGGGAATAAAAAAATGCATGGCCTAATAGGGCACACTAATATTACTAGAAGATTTTGAGCAAAAGAGTGACTTGTTCTGATTTTTATTTCGAAAGAATAATTCTGCCTCCTCTGAGAAGAACAAAGTGTGGATAAACGAAAGTGAAAGTAGGGAACTAGATATCGGGTGGGGTAAAACAGTGGCTTAACACAGCTTGCTGTTGGGGTAAGAAATAAACAGATTTGGGATATATTTTGATAGCAGAGTTGAGGGTCAGCTGAATGTGGTGTATAATATAGATGATTCATGAATATAGCTGATGGACTAAATGTGGGATATAAGACAATGTTTAAAGATGACGCCAAGGACTTAGATCTAATCAGTCTAAATTCTTCACAAGAGGACATCTGTAATCCTATAGTTCATGACTACTAGGTTTTCTTTTTTGACCAGCATTAAATACTACTACTAATAATAATAATACTAATAATAATTTTAGTAGAAAGAGAAAGAGGAGAAGGCAGGGGGAGAAGAAGAAGGCGGCGAAGAAATGATGAAATGATGACTGGAAAAAGGAATGGCCAGATAAGCAGATACAGAATGAGGCAAGTATATCACTGTCAAATCTAAGTGATGGGTATATGGATGTTTACTGTAAAAGCCTTTCGACTATTCTGCATGTTTGACACTTTCATTAAAAGTGTTGAAAAATATGCAGAATTTCCAAAATTTATTGATTACAGAATCTTTTGCCAATGGACCCACCCTATGAAAGCGTTCTAGCCTAAGCCACCTATACTACATAAAAAGTTTAAATGACTTGCACAAGGTCACAAACCCCTGATGACGACAAAGTCAGGACTAGACCGTCGGTCTCCTAAAGCTGCGGTCAGAGCTCTTTAAAGCACACGATCCTGCCAACGTGTGCAAAACACCTGCATGGGAAAGTCCTGGTGCAACTTCAGATGGAACTCCTATTAAATCAACAGTACGTTCAAACTATCACTCGTTCCCAGTTTGTTCCCATCGGTATGACGCGGCTATCAGACTTTGTGGGAGCCACCTCTCCTTGCTCTCTGGGTGTCAATGAGTCCTATCACTCACTTTTATGTCTACAGTGCTTCCTAGGGATCCTCCGATGTCTGCCTTGTCCGATCCTGTAGGGAACAGGGCCCCGACATTGTTTACATGAACAATGCAGCCTTTAACTCCCTCTCCAACATTTTGTATTTGTCTATTTTCACTTTGACAGGATCCTACGTACAACCACAAGAATCCTCTTCCCTGAGTATCTTTCGATTCCGGTTCTCAGAAGCCATCAATGGCTCCCAATTGCCTCTTGAATCAAATGAAAACTCCTATCCAAATGATTATTTACACACCTAAAAACCTTCATCTCCACTCCATGTGTTTATTCAGCAAGTTAGGTACTGAGGAATCACCTTGTGCCCAGTTGTATGTTAGGCCCTGGGAAATTATAAGACATAGGACATAATTCCTGCCCTTATGGATCTTAACCAATGCAAGAAGACAAAACATCCACACATTAAACATTTTTTATAGCAAAACAAGGCTGTATGTGACCAAGGGCCCACAGGAGTGAGTGGGACACACAAGTCAAAGATTACTAAGAGCCAGTGTACAAGGCTTCAGGAGCTGGGGCTTGTTCCAAGAAAGTACAGAATAGCACATTCTCCAGGGGACGCTCCTATCTCCAGAGTGGGAATTAGCATCCTCTAAATTCAAAGACTAATGAGACCAGCCTGCCTGGAATAGAGCCTTCTTGTGCTCAGCAGTCAGAAATGAGGCAGGAAAGGAGTCAGAAGCAGGGTAACAGTGAATCTTCAAGTATAACTGAGGAATTTGGGATTCATCCCCACACCAAAGGTGGGAAAAAGGATTACCAAGTGAAGAGTAGAAAGATGAAAGCGATTGTTTATCTAGCAGCAATATTCAGGGCGGAATGCTAGGCAGGAAGTGATCATGCCAATTACTAGGAGATGGGGTCACTGTCAAGAGTGTGCAGAAGATGGACAAAGGGAAAAAAAACACACTGAGCAGACAATCTGAAGGAACATTTTTAAATATATAAAGTAAAGAAGAAAAAGAAGTTAACAGTGACTCCAAAGTATCATATGAAGGTAATGAAAGAATGAAGAAATTGTTGATTAAAAATAATAATAATAATAATAATAATAATAACAAAGTTAGGAAAGAAGGGGGTGGTGATAGCAGGGCATCTAAGCTCACCAGGCATATTAAAAAGAACAAAGTAAACTTTAGGTGAAAAATAAGGATGTGATCTACATTCAGAGGACACTAGCATAAAAATGATAGCAAGAGGCTACAAAGTATTTCCCCAAACTCATACTTTTTCCTCCTGGGCACCCACCTAGATTACTTTCCCCAGCCTCTGGCATACAGCCATAGCCATGTGCCTGCTTTCTGGTCAGCAGAATGTGTGTGGGGTTACTTCCATGCTGGACCCACATATACTTCCCCCAGACTATCTTCTTTTTTCTGTCCCTTTCAACACCTGAGTAAAATACTCTTTGAACCTAGAAGAAGACTCCTAGATGCAGAATTTAGCTGGAAGGAGCCCGGAACCCTGAATCACTGCAAAGAATAGAGACCCCACACACATGCAGATTCGCATTGGATCTGATGGAAGAAGTAAACTCTGATGGCGTTAAGTCACTGATATTTGGGATTGTTTGTTACAGCAGTTAGCCTATGCTAAGGGTTTCCAAAATAAATCTGATTCCTATAAAACCTCAGCTGTTCAAACAAACCTTACTGCCGTCTACCAAAAGCCTGCCTACTCCCTCTGTTTTCATTTATTTTACTCATTTTCATTCATACTTCCTAGAATGATTTCCCCCACCCTAATCCTTGTCCTTCCTGTCCTTAACATTTTTGCCTAAGTTTTACATCCTGTACTGAAACAATTCCTGACTTACCCCAGCTGACAGTAGCCACTGCAATCATTTTCCCAACCCCACAGCACTTGTGCAAATATCTCTATCCATCTGTAACTGGTTATGACTATGTTTTTATGTTTATTTTATCTGTTATCATGTATCTCCATTTATATTTGTTCCATTAGATTATAAACTCAATATGAACAAAGATTGTGTTTCCTATTTCCTTTGTAATTTCCTACATGCCTCATATATTGCCCCACACTGTCAGTGCTTCATAAACCCAACTAATTGAAGTTCGAACTTCTACTCATATACTTGTACCAGATGTGTAACAACTCACAAAATCTGTGTCTATAACATAAATACAGGCACAGGCTTGCGGTGGCACCCTCGTTTAACCCAGCGTCATCAGGGAAGGAGCTGGTCCAGAGTGAAAGCTGGCGGTCAGATCCAACGCAGCATGGAGGAACACAGAGGCTAAACAACAGAGCACATTTAGCTGGCGTCTGAGGCTAACATGCTCTCTGGTAAATCACATTTTGGCAACAGTCATTAAAATAGAGTCAGTGATATTGTCATCGTGATGCAGTGGGACAGATGGCTACACTTGTGGTGAACAGAGCCTAATGTATAGACCTGTCAAATCACTAAGTTGTACACCTGAAACTCATGTAATGTTGGGTGTCAACCATGCTTAAATAAAAATATATATTTATATATTACAATGGGAAAAGTAAAATAACATGGGATTTGACAAGAGATAAAGTCAGTTTCTACTAGTTATTTGGTAGCAAAGAAGTTCAAATTGATCCATGTCTGACCTGGACAATGACTGGTAAAAATATTTTAAGTCGGAGGCTGTTGAAACTCTCCAGAAACCATTTTACCCTGTTGCCACAACTCATTCTTTAAAACTCAACTGTGGGACACCTGGGCGGCTCAGTCGGTTAAGCATCTGCCTTTGGCTCAGGTCATGATCCTGGGGTCCTGGGATCAAGCCCAGCATTGGGCTCCTTGCTCCACAAGGAGTCGGCTTCTCCCTCCTTCTGCCCCTCCTCCCCGCCCCACTCATGCTCTCTCTCTCCCTCTCTCTCTCAAATAAATAAATAAAATCTTTAAAATAAAACAAAATAAAACAAAATAAAATAAAATAAAAAAACTCTACTGTGTCATGGCACCTCTGTCGCCTCCTCCTTTCCCCTCAGCCCAGTGAGGGTCTCTCTCCTTTGTGATATTGGGTCATTTTGTATAAATGTCAATTATAGCATTTATCACACTGGGTGGTAACTGTAGGCCTTCCTGTCTGCTTCAACCCAACCCACTGCCAACACTTTGGGACAAGGACTGAATCTTACTCCTATGCAAAGCTCCAGAGCAAATGTAGTGATTGTAGCATGGGAAGGTACATTATTCAGGAAATTTTTTACCACCAGCAACAGAAGCTCATTCTAAATACGCTTAAGGGGGAAAAAACAGAACCAAGAAACAGTAAGGATAACTGGCCTAGGAAAATACATCATTAACAGATATTCTCTCCAAAATATGTCATTTTTTGAAGCACCATCACCAAAGGTAAGAGGTTTAAGTTAAAATTGTTTCTTCTCCAAAATATCAAAGAAAATAATTTTTAAAATATATCTGCAATTACTAGAAATAAAAATAGTTCAGGATGGAGATTTACACTGAATAATCATTTACAAAATGCAACTGTATTTGACAAGAAATATAACATTTATAATAATCCCCATCTCACTCCTCACAGCACTCCTATTATAAATCAAGGGATAGAACAGAAGTTCAACTGGATTTTTTCTAAACCACAGTCAATAATTGAAATTAAAGAAGCAAATATTACTCTTCAAAAATAAATCACAGGAGCCAGCTTTGAGCACCTACTGGGTTCCCTGCATGAGGAATACAAACATGAAAGAGGCAGGAACGCCACTGACCCTGGCATAGCACAATGCAGGCCGGGATCAGGTCTTAGGACAGTCAAGGGGGAGGGGGAATAGCAATCACCTGGTTAATGGCAAGAGTAGGGAATATTTCACAGAGGAAATTCTGGTGTTTCTCTTCTTCCTCAAAGGATGTGGTTGGGTTTTACCAAGGCAGAATGGCACAAGCCAAAGTTGAGAATAGGGAAAGAACACGGTATTTAGGGAACAGCACCTATTCCCATACGGATGGGAAAGAGAACTTCACTCTGTACATAAGGGGGAGCCAGTGAAAGTCTGTTGCTGTTTTTTAAGTTGAGGTGAAATGCACATAATATAAAATTAATCATTTTAAAGGGAACATTTCAATCGTATTTACTGAATGAGCTGTGCATCCACCACCATTACCTAGTTTCAAAGTATTTTCATCACCACGAAATGAATCCCCATACCCACTAAGCAGCTGCTCCCCATTCCTTACTGGCCTTATGCCCTGGCTACTCAGTTACCTAGATGAAAGATGGCAGTGCCTGAGCTAGGACCACGGTGATGGGAAACAGAAGTAGACAGAATTAAGAGCAAGTAGGAAGTTATGCAAGGAAGAGTCAACAGTGACTCTTAGGTTTCTATCTTGAGTAACTGGGTGGATGGCTCAACCATTAACCAGGTTACAGGACAAGAAGGAGAAAGCCCTTAGTGAAGGCAAGAGTTAGAAGCGCTGATTTACAAAAGCCGAACACCTACCAAAGATGTTCAATGGGCCATGAGGAATTCTGATCAAGGGATGAGGTTGAGTTTCAACATAAGTTTAGGAGTGATGGAGCCACAGAATAGTTGAAGGAGATAAATAGAACACAGCAACTCCAGGAGAGATTTAGAACGAGGAGAAAAGAGGGCCAAGGAAATCAGTTTGGAAAATGTTCACATTCGAATGCAAGGTGACCTAAGACCATGACTGTGAAAAGGAAGCAGAGGAAGAAAATAAATGGGCCATGGCTGAAATTACAAGAGCCAAAAATGAGATGTAAAGGTTCCTTGTTGGCATCTCCCCTCCCCCCCAGAAAGGCTGGTTCCCAATTCATGGTTGGTTTTTTCCAGGGGCAAAAGTGCTCAGCAGGATTCCTCCTGCTCGGAATCACACATGTACTGAATGCCTCCAGTGCCTGACATATTTACATGAATCATCCTGTTTAATGCTACAGAAGGCCTGTGTGGGTATTATTGCCAATTTGTAAGTGATAACCTGAGGTGTGAAAGGGTTACATAATTTGCCCAAAACCAAACAGCTAGTATCATAATCAGGGTTTGAACCTACACTCAGTCTACTGTGCTCAGCTCCCCTGCTTCAGGTTCCTGTTTAAACACTCCTCTTTCTTTCCTTAAGATGTCATTATAACATCTTCCCAAGACTTACATCCTTCCTTTGTAAAATGACAGTCATTTCAAGTAGAAAATCTTGATTCAAGGAACTCAAGGTGCCTAAATGTTTAAAACATAAACACTAGGATGAGTATTCAATTTTTTTTTAATTTTAAGGTCCTAATAACAAATAGTTATCTTGCAAACGACATCAAAAATTAGTTTCTTTTTATATGAAGTCATTGTTACTCATTCCAATTATTTTTTTTTCATGGAGGAAAAAGATTTTGTGCTCTATCATCTACAAAAGTGTTGTATATTTAGTTACTGTAGTTTTGATGTATTATTTTAGTTTTTTGCTGAAGGACAGGCATGAGCAGCATTAACCAATCTTAACTCTTTGTTGACAGGGTATTAATTCAATATATCTTGGGAGTCAGTTGATAAGAATCTACTGTAACAGATGGAAGAGTGAGGTGCCATGGAATCCCAATATAATTTACATTTTCCCTCAATACTATGCATTCAAATACAAATGTAAGTGCTTGCATATTTATGGTATCCATAGAATTCATACTATCATATTTCAAACAAAATAATAACTAGTTATCCCAGTCCATCAACCTTACCTCCCCAGCCCCGACCCCCCTCAGAGCACTCAGCCTCTCTCTCTATCACCTCTTTAACTTAGAAAACCAAAAGGAAGATATCTCTGCAAACTTGCTGGTTCCCTTTCCCTGAGGCAGAAGGTAATTAATTTGACTTAAAAATCCTCCTCTTCAAATTCCTTCTGGGCTGTGATAAGCTAAGATCCTGTTTATGTAAACAAAAGTGCTTAATTAAACAGGATATCTGATAATATCAGAAAGAAGTAAAAAGACTCTCATGCCACCATTTTATTCATCAAAATTTGACTCTATCTATGAAGCCATGAAGATACAACCGTCTTTAAAAAGGTAACAATATTTTAATTTTCTAAAGCTTTTATTTCTCTTTTAAAAAGTAACTTCATTCAAAATTTAAATCAGATTCACCGAAAATTAACTGGAGAGAATAATTAATTTATGGTGGGAAATAAAGACCACAATCTATTGGTGAAGTAGGACTTCCACCCGTTAAGTGGAAAATAACCCATCGTTGAACCAATAAAAAGTACAAAATGGCTAATAAATGGAACTTTTATCATACGTGATATTGTTATCAAGCTCAGTGGCCATTTCTAGATCCAAAATCATCTTTCCTCTTTGTGCATTTGCTTATAATTTCCTCTTATATTTCCTATCTCCTAGATCTCCTGACCCTACACAAGGCAGAGAAATTGATTGCATTTGATTATATTTTCCTCTAGCATTTCTCACCTCCTTGTACTCCCTGACACTACACTTCAGCCACCTCCTTAAAAGTTTTGTGGGGTTTTTTTAATTTCCTTTGGAGCCTCTCCATTTCTACTACTCTCAAACCTCTAAAACTGGTCACTCACAAACCTATGTCAGCATCCCTGTCCTCTCACACAATCCGTAAGCAACACAGTCTCAAGAGAATCATAATTTTCTTTGCCAAACTATCTCCGTATCTCAGTCTACCTCTATTGATTATTGACATTGCCATTCTTCTAGTCATGCAAAACTCTGGAGTCATCTTTGCCTCATTCTTCTCCTTCATGCTGAATTGAGTCATGAAATTATGTAGATCTCATATAATTTCTCCTAATAAAGAGAATTCATTAATGTTTAGTGCTTTCATATGAAGGTAAAGAATAGCTTATATCTTGATATTGGGCTTAGAAAATGCGGTCACCACACACTGTGGCTCCCTACTTTTTCCTATACTTCTAAAATGACAATAACCACAGCATCTCACCTAGACAGCCTCATGTCAGACTCTGTAACAGGTGTGGCTCCAAGGCTGGGGACAGGCAGTGAGTCAGCCTTTGCTGACTCAGTTCTAGATACTGCCTGTACCTGGGGGCTAATCAGTAGGGTTGTCCAAACACCTAGAAATTAAACTGATCTATGAAATTTCTACGGTAACAGTAACTAATAAATGAGAACAAAAAAAAGCAAAGTCATTGTGAAGAAACAGAATGACTTCTACACTTGATCTTAGCCAAAAGGCCGAGAAGCGATGAAACAGAATGACTTCTAATCCAGATTTGATTATGACCTGATAACCTAAAGAAAAAGTATGTTGCTCAGAAAGGGATGACTTCATCACAGACACTACTTAGAAAACGAGAGCTCCAGAGACAAAGGGATGCTGAATGTTCCCTTCCATTCGCCATACATCCTGTCCTCCTGACCAGTCTTGGCCAGCAGCAGCACCAGCCTGTCAGTCTGATTCATCCTACTCCCCCATTCTGATTCCATGGACTCACTGGGCTCCTCCCCAGTGTGGTCTGCTCTCCCTGTCAGAAAAGAATGTGAGGGTCTTGCTAAGACAAGCATTCCATCTGTGTGATCGTATTTCTCATTGTAAATGAACACTTTGGCATTCTGGTTTTATCAGCCTCATGAATGTGGTTCACACGAGTCCACTCCAAAGAGATGGATCTGCCCTCTGAGTGCTGACAACATCAGACTTCCGGGCCAGCCAGCAGAGTGACAGAGCCCGTGCCACCATCCAATAACCAAGGCACTGGATGTCTTACTGTGAGGCTCAAGGGGGGACGCAAAAGTAAGTATTTTTTTAACTAACCCTGACTGATATTTTGTAATGTTGAATATTGGGAATGGCACTTACCATTCAATCAAATTGCTTTGGACCACTCATGGGTTATGATCTGAATGATGCAAATTAAGAGATGAAAAGTAATTATCATCAACATTTTTTGTCATCTAGTCATTAAATGAATGATGTGTGTTATTTTATGGAGAGCCAGAGGGAAGAATTCTACCTACATCCAGTCTCTACTGCCCTTGTAAACATGTAAACCAGTACCTTGTACAGCTTCAAAGGACAATGCTTCTAGCGTCGTTGAAAAACTGTGGCACATGGACAGAAAGCTAGAAACCAAAGCTACGTTTGCCAAAGGGCCAGATACACCTCAACCTGAGGATCTCGATTCTTCCAAAGGGAAAGCCTCCAAAGTAGTCCTTTTAGAAGGGGACTTCACCCCTGGAGTCCAGATTATTTCTCACATAGGACTCAATTCTTCTAGAATTACAGCCCCATTAACCAGGCTGGCTTTTCAGGGTGAACATGAAGAATATCAATCCTTATCACAAAATGACCACAAATGTACCTCCATTTACAACCATCCTATACCATCTCACTGATCCTGACAAGCCTCCAGTAACAAAGCTCACCAAAAAAATCCGTGAGTCCAAATGGATTAATTCTCCACCAACTTACCAAAAAAACTACGCTCATTCTTAGTTTTCAAGTTTTTTACTGGTCATTTCTCCTCACGTTTATTCTTCTACTGGGTTCACCCACGAGCTGCCTTCCATTGTTATTAAGAAATTCAAAAAATAGGCAATCAGGGAAGAGGAAAATGTTAGCGCTCAGACTAATCAACTTTAAGTGCAAGGTTATGTATAGTCACATTAACCTATTTGGAAATTTTTATGCAACAAAAAGAATTGTTTCTGTGACTTCTACTTTTGCTTTTATAATAATTAGAATGCTTTCTATCACGCTATATGGTCTTAAAATAATTACAGCAAGTCAATAATAGTCATTTAAAATGTAATGAATTGATGACTAATCTACACATCCAGTCATTCAACAAGTGTTCACTTACCAAATACATTCAATTATTTTCATATTCTGGATTTGTCTGCAAATATTTGAGTTTCTGACATTTCACTTTTTAATGGAAATCCTCAGTCACAAAATGTCCAAAATAGGACTCATCCTCTTTTGGCACAAATCTGCTCCTTTCCCTACATTCCCTGTTTCAGGGAATAAAAACGCAAACTGATGACTCAGAAACCTTTGCTTATCATGACTCTCCCCTTCTCCCTCACCCCTCACATCCATCCAGCAATTAATTTCTATGGCTTTTGCCTCCTGTAAGTTATGAAACCCATCCCCACGCGCACTGCTTTGATCAGGGAGCCATCTCTCGCTGGGAGGACCATCGCCATCTCTTGCTGGGAGGACCACATCGCCTCACACTGGCATCTCCTTCTGATCTCACTTCCTCCTCTCTCCTCCACATCACCACCAGAGCTAGTCTTCTAAAATTCACATCTAACAGCTCACTCCCAAGCTAATCCTTTGCAGCTTTCAGTTTAATTCAAACCACAGGCACTGTGATAGGAAGTATTAAATAAAGTTCTAAATTCATTGCCCAAAATACAAATTTTAATGATTTCCCAAACTAGAGGTTTCCAGCCTTGTTTCCTGTCATACAACCAAATGTGTCCAGTCTCAACAGCCTATGTAGATTTCCCTATGGCCTTTCTGCCCCTGTGCCTAGAATGTCCTTCTCTACTTTATCTACTTGCCTAGTTCCTTCTTATCCTTCAAGATTTGAAGGCTTCCCATCCCCCTGACATCTACTCCTAAGCCTCTACAATTAGTCTGGTGTCTCAATTCCATCACACCAGAACATTCCATACCTGCCCCTTTCACAGCGTACATTACACTAGTTGCAACTGTTGCTTTGCACACATTTGTCTCCACTCCTGGCTCTCCTGACAGGGAGAATGGGAGATCCTAGATGAAAGATCTCAACCTCCAGGGTCCTCATAAGAAAGATATTACATAAATATAAGATTTTCTCATTCTTCTCATATAATACCAGACCAGGCAAAGGCCTGAATCCTAAATGGGTATATGAGGAAGTCAGGTTGTTATCCGTTATTATATCTTAATTAATCACTGTTAATATATCAATGTGTCTGTTTCTACACTACTGACATAAACCAGAAGAAATTACCTTTTACAAATTTTTTTAACTAAGAAGATGACAGATTAAAGAAAATTATCCTATTGACTCTTTTCTTTGGCAAAGGTCTGCTATGAACAGGCAGAAAAGCCAGTCTTATAGAATTTTTAAAAAATCATTTTTTTTCAGTTAAATCACCACCAGATTAACTATGCCAAATGCTCAGCTAGAAATTTTTTTCTGTTGTTCCCAAATTATCCTGAATGCTATAAACAGCTATAAAATCCTTGAATGTTTTATAATGTACCTATAAAAAATGCAAGTACAGTTGGCCCTTGAACAACACAAAGGTGGGGGTGCTGACCCCCCCACATAGTAGGAAATCTGAGTATAACTCTGACTCCCCCCAAAACTTAACTACTAATAGCCTACTGTTGACCACAAGCCTTACTGATGACATGAACAGTCAATTAACACATATTTGGTATATGTATTCTATATTGTATTCTTACAATCAAGTAAGCTAGAGAAATGAAAACATGATTAAGAAAATCATAAGGAAAATACATTTACAGAACTGTACTGCATTTACTGAAAAAAAAAAACATATAAGTGGACCCGTGCGATTCAAACCTGTTGTTCAAGAGTCAACTGTAGCTACTTATTGTAGAGAAATTAATTAGTAGAAAAGTCTATTAGAAGAAAGTCAAAGAGGGGCGCCTGGGTGGCACAGTGGTTAAGCGTCTGCCTTCGGCTCAGGGCGTGATCCCGGCGTTATGGGATCGAGCCCCACATCAGGCTCTTCCGCTATGAGCCTGCTTCTTCCTCTCCCACTCCCCCTGCTTGTGTTCCCTCTCTCTCTGGCTGTCTCTATCTCTGTCGAATAAATAAATAAAATCTTAAAAAATATATATTAAAAAAATAAAATAAAAAAAAGAAGAAAGTCAAAGAGGCCATGACTCTGAGGAATAAATGCCTTCAATCCATAGTTCAACTAGAAAACTTATCCAGAAGTGTATCAAAATTATTTGCTTTATCTTCTGTACATATAATCGTTCCCTCATTTTGTTCTCATATTAGTCTCTATGTTCTTGCCCCAAGAAAAAAAAACATCATCAAACATGCGGCCAAGAAGCACCAATGAAAGGTCTCTCCAAGTCTCATGGTTTTCTTGTCATTTTTAGAAGCTCAGTTTCCAGAAACCATACATAAAAAGTAGACAGAAGTTGCCTTTTGCCAGCCTCAGTCAACTTGGAGACTTCAATGCCTAGTTAATGAGCAGACTCTCCCCACGAACTCCCCTTTCCTGCTCAAGAGGCATGCGCACTTCGAACTGCCATAGGATCAGGTTAAGGCACTCGCTGGCCTTGCTGTGTCAAGTCTGCATGACCCAGTCCATCTGGTCCTCAGTTTTTCCTGTCCTTACTGTTTGTTTCCCTTTCCCTGTAGGCAGAAATCATTTGATCCACAAATACTTTTCTTGGAGTAAACAGCTGTAGCATCCATTACTTAATGGTTGTTAAAGTAATTAAACAAGGACGCCATTAGCCTGGGGTGGCTCTAATGCCTTGGTGGCTACCGAAGCAAACCAAAACCTAAGCCAGAGTCAACGCTCTAGAATCCAATAAAGTGAAACTTAAGAACAACCAATCACAAGCGGCCAACTTGGCTTTCCCAGAGAAGGCACCAGCTTAAGCTACACCCAACCAAATAATTGCTTTGCTTTGTTTCGGCATCTGCTGTACAAAAACCTTGCCCTACCTCCTGTTGGTGGAGTGCTCCTAACCACCTTCGGTTTGGTGCTGCCCAATTAGAACTGACAAATGCTCAAATAAACTCTTGAAAAATGTTAACGTGACTCAGTTTACCTTTAACATGATTAATACTTTATGCCATAATTTAACAGAGATGTGCAATACTTATAGATTATAATTTTTAAATATATAGGCAATAAATCACCAAAGCAATGACTTCTTCAGTCTGATTTGAATATTTTACATATTGGCGTTTTGATATATTTCTGTGAAATTGTACTTGATAAAAATTTTCCAGAATTTCCATTTTCTTCACTGATGTAGACAGAACTTAAAGTTGAAATTAAAAATAATATTAACTTCATGAGGATATTGATAGTTTTTTTACATTCTTTTTTTTCTATTTCTCTCATATTATCAAGCCATGACAAAATGTTTGTTATTTTAATTAATATCCACTTTACCTAAGTGTTGGAAACTTTATGAAAATACTCCAAATTAAGCCATGGTACTAGTTAAGGACAAAAGAAATTAAAATTATTTTGACATATAATCATTTAATAATTAATCTTATAAATTTGTTAGACTATACTGTCTAAAATCAAAGATTCAGTACTTAAAATTTAAGTTTGTGCTTTTTATAAAATTTACAACTTTATGCTGTCCTACTCTTTTATTACCACCACTTGTTTTATAAAGACCACAGGACATCTTCTGTGTGAGGAAAAACACTGTTATCACTAACGTTCAAAATCCAATTCCAATTTTAGAATGTCTCTGATCCCTGGAAATAATAACAACAAACTTCTGTAAAAGTCTGCACCTAACTTCCCCCTCTCAGGGATCATCTTAATTTTTTAATCCATCCTGAAAAAATGTAACATTTTTTCAAGCAGCTGATGCTTTTAAACATGCTGGACTGGGCTGAGAATTCCTTCGTCCTGATGTCATGCACCAGCATTTGTCTCAGAAGACATCTTTTGTAGTTGTAACCAAAAGGCAAAAGAAATCAGAGCTGTGAACAGGGAGAGAGGGAGAGAGGAGGAAAATTGCTTAGACCAATTCACTAAAAAGAATTCTGACACAAACCTGTATATTTTTAGTCACTCAACTTGCATACTTTAAAATAAAGCCTTCTGACTTTGTAAGGTATTGTGCATATTTTCACACTATTGGTTTTAAAAATACTCTCTGCTTTATGGTAATGTGTCACAGGGAAGTTAGCTATAGTTTCATGAAAGACGTTTTCATCCCTGACTGGCATCTTCTCAATAGCTGGGGCCCAGGCACACCGCTCTCTTCCCGGCCAGGCCCTCTGCGCTGAAACAGTGCGGCATTCATAACTTATGCTCAGCACCGCGGGGCAGCTCCACAGAAAAGCTTCTCCAACCTAATGGGTTACATCACTGAAAAGTCTTCCATTTGGCCTAGGTGAAAAACAGGGATGCGTGCCTCATTCATTTCTCCACCTTAAAAAATATAATAAAGTAAAATCATACCCACCCTAAGCGAAAGACCCGCAAGCTCATAGCCCAGCTCAAGCAGAGCTACAATACTGCTCTTACTGAATCGTAGGTCGTGGTACGGCTAACTTTCTACACTACCAGTAAGCTACAAAACAATTTGTATAACTGTGCCCCTATTTAAAATGCCCAATAACATCCCCAAATTAAGTTAAAATTTTAACGAAGAAGCCTTTGATGGGCATTTAGCATTGCATTTAGGTTTAGGTCACATTTAAAAATATACGTGACACACCATAACGGAACCAAAAACCTCATCCTCCCCACTGACATCAACACACAGAAACCAATGCACACACAGGTTTCCCTTTCTCCTTTCTCCATACTTTCCCTGGTGGTCAAAGGAAATCAGCCGCATCCAAATCTTTTCAGTGTGCTAAATAGCCATGATTCTTTGGAAGGTAGATACCCAGTAATCCATCCAAAATGTTTTCAGTTGAAGAGAATACGCTTCCCTGTCTCCTCATTAGAGCATGCCTTTTAAGGCTGAACCATGATGAATGGCAATGAGAACACGGCTATCTTATTCTTAAAACACAGGTATATATTCACACTTGGAAAAAAAAAAAAACCCATTACTCGTATTCTGTTCTCTAAACAATACAAATGAGAAAGGACAGTGTACAGTAGTGCTCCAGGCATGATTTTTAAAAAGATGCAAAACATTCAAAAACACGGCTGCACTCAGGCTGCAAAGAGGCATGCAGTGTTCTGTACTGAGTTCAGAGTCCTTGCTGCGGCGTCTATGCGGGCTCTCAGGGCTGCTGTGACAATGACAGCAGCTCCCCATCCTTACTGCTGTCTGTATGAATGACAAGGGAAAGCCATGTCAATTATGAAGAATCGTGGACCTTATGACTAACGACTCACTCAGAGCCATTTATATCCTTGATCGTATAAATCCATCCTCGCTCACCAACCCATGACACGAGAGAACTTTATAGCTTCTTCCAAGCTATTTCCATGCATTAGGAAGAATCAAGCTGCTGCCATCCATGTTCAGAATCTGAATCCTAAACATCCTTGTGAAATGCTCACAGAGATCGACTGTTTGCACTCCTAGAAGTCTGAGATCTCTTTCTCTGCCTTCTTTTCCCTTTCAAAATATGTCCTTTCTTATTAGTTTGTTGATTTTGTTTCATTTTGTTTGTTTTTCAGACATAATCCCTAGCTGGCATACATGCACCAAAAAAAAAAAAAAAAAAAAGAGAGACCTTCCCCAGAAGCCTATACTGAGAATTCCAAAAGAAGTTCAATTCCCTAACTAAATATAACGTACGTTTGGGCATTAGATAAGCTCTTCACAAAAAACAAGCATTAGGCATTAATTGCTGAAACACTAAAAATCCCAGTTTGCGTAGCAACAGCTAACACCAACAAGGCAGACTTTAATAACCAAAGATCCCTTCACTGTGTTATGCGTGTGGTATATATTTTTGTGTGCTGTAGATTTCCGACTTTCCAAAAACATTCAGTAGCCTCTAGACCATGTAGCTGTACCTCTCTCCTCGAAGACACATCACTGAGCCTCCCTAAATTAAGTAAAAGTGAAACATCGACATACATAAAAACCACTCTTACCAAACCCCCATACAGGATTCCTTTCTTTGTTCTCCATTTCTTTATCAATACATATTATCAGCTTGTTTGTCTAAGTCTGATTATAAGCATATCTTGCTGAGACAGTATTCTGGAATGTCATGCCCAGATGGCCTTCATAAATATCAAGTAATAATCATTACCATAATTTAAAGAACTCCCTTTATGAGAGAATAGATACAATTTGGCCCTCAAATTCCTTACATTCTTATGCACATTACACCAAGGACTTAATTGGTTGGCAAGGTAGACATCAAGTCAGAAAACCTCCCTTGGTGTAATCATCCTTAACAATTAAATCAGATATTGCTCTTTTAAAACACAGGAATGACTAAACCAAAGCTGTAGACTTGGTGACCAATCCTTCAGAAACTCTTCTAGGAGACAGAGCAAAAATTCACAAAATATTCACATGACTAAGGATAATTAACGTCAACCATTTCCACCCTACAAGAGAAAATAGAGCTTCTGTTAAGAATGAACAATAAACACATTATTTTGGTTCCATTGTTGTTGTTGTTTTTTTTTTGAAGCAGTTCCTATCTCTAAAAAATACATGCAAACACAACAGTATTCCAGCTATCCCAATGTTACCCAATTTGCTGATAATGTTAGAATAAATGTTGTAAATACTAGAAGAAAATAAAAATGTGCTTTAAATATTATTTCCATTTTAAATACAGCATAAGAAAGACTTGCCAAAAATTGAAACAGAAGTATGGAGGTAGTTATTCAACTTACGTGGCCACATCTCCAAAGAAGGGTGACAACAAAATGTTGATAAAGGAACACCAGGTCTCTGTTATAGTTCATCTCTTTCCTTTTTGTATCTTGCCCTTTTTGAGCATTTTCACCTTATGTAAGTACTAAAAATTGGCAAGGTTTATATAAGGGCATCACTGACTCCATCCAAGTGGAAGATCTCTGAAGATCTTTGGAAGACTCCTCACTCCGCTTCTAACTCCATGTGAAACGCTAAGATATGGCAGAGATTAAACTCAACAAAAACTAAGATTGAGCCTTTATAATCCAGATCAGGGTTACATCTAAACATTGCCCAACTCACTTTCAGAACACAGGGCAACTTACAATGTATTATATATACTGAATCACTGAATCTAGTCAGTCAGGCTTCATTTTAAACCACATTGTATTAAACAATTTTTCTTCTGAATGAGCTTTTCTGCAGTACACTTAATAATACTATTCCATTTGATAAGGTTTGATACATTACATAAATATAGTATAGCATCACTAATTTACAGCCATCATTGGAGAAGGAGGAAACCCAAAACACTTCCTATAGTTTCAGCCAAAGATTTAAATTTAGCACATTTGGCAAGGGCTTTTGGAATGAATACTGGTATACATATTTTTTCATTTATAAAGGGAAATTTTGCATTCAAGATCCTTGTTGGAAGAACAAAATTAAGTGAAAACCTACAATGCAAGAGATAAAAGTGTTCATCTCAAAAATGAATGATTCAATACGAGGGTCCTGCTCCCTCAATATACTGGGAATATATACTTTTAAATAAATAACTCCACCAGTATAAAGCACTCCCACACCAATTTGGTGGAGAGAATTTCTAGTCTAAAGAAAAATACAAAATTTCACAAGGAAAATTTTTTCAAGTTTGTAAGCCCTACAAAATACTCTAAAAAACACAGAACTTGAAGAATTCATTCATCTTTGATGGAGAATATATTCACTATGATTACTGGCTAAACACAGGGAAAATACTTCCGTGTAATGGCAATATGCTACTCAAACATCCACGGTTTTGTATGTTGGAAATTGTTTTTCTTCTTTGATTCCACCTAAAAAACAACTGTCCTCTCACCTTCATCTAAGATAATTTGTAATTGCATTCCATGCTGCAAACGGTTACAAGTGGCCGAACCAGACACACATCATGTCTGGCAGAGCCTCAAACTTTTAAATTTGTCCTGTCACTACCGAGCAATAACTGAAAGCTGCAAGTTGCCCACAGTTTTATTTTAACTAATAGTTTCAATTCTGCCTCCACCGTCTGAGTGATGTTAGCAGGTGGGAAACTGAGATTTTGGTTTCACTTTCTTTCTTCTCCTTTCTCCTATGGTTAGCAGTAAAAGCCCATTGACTGGTTCCTACGACATAGTGGATAGATGTAAGGAACCAAGTGCACAGAATTCAGGAACGAACTGAATTTGGGAAGGGGGAGGTTGTCTTAAATACTGCGGATTATTGAGCGTATAGAACAGAAGTAAAAGCATAAGGTGAGGTTAATTAAATAAATAATAATTAATTAAATAGTTACCATTTAAGGAGTACGTACAGAGAGAGACATTACTGTAAGGGATATCCTCTTGGGGAATTTGGTGGTGTTGGGTGGATACTTAGAGAGAGGAGAAAGCAAAATACAGTGGACGCTGAGGTGAGCCATGGGAAGCAGAGATGAAACGTAAGGGGTCATCAGCCTAGAGCTGCTATTTGACACCCTAGGAAGGAATGAGATCACCCAGGGAGAACGTGTAAAGGGAAGAGACACTGGCCTGGGATTATTTGCATCTGTGTAACGAAGAGTTGTGTGTGCTTTGGTCGTTCAACACGGCATGCTGCTGGAGCCCTCACTACATACACCTCCAACCAAGAAGCTGAAATAAGATGCGTGGCTCTAGGACACCTGAGAGACACCGCTATGATACCGGAAGGGGATCCCCCATGGGTTCAAAAAAAGAACTCAGGAGAGATTTATTTTTTAAACAACTTTCTGAGAATTTTTCTAATCAAAAAGAACGTGTTGAATAAAACTAAAGTCTGAAAATTTTAATGTAACACGTAATTTAGTTTCTCAGCAAAAATATTTACTGCGTAGAGATACAACTGTGCTTCCTATGTACCCCGTTAAAAATAATTAAATGGCTGCCACATTTCACCTGAGAGGTGGATTCATTTCCATATTGGACTCAAAGATCACTTTCTATAAAGTAGTCTCAAGATGCATGTTCCGTTTACAAAAGCTCTTCAGATGAAAGATGTTTTTGCAAATGCAAAATATGAATTATTGTCATCATCATCATTTTTATTGTGCTAGGCATGTGAATGGATTTTGCATCTGGAGGCTCTAAGGTTTTACCACAGCAGGGTAGCTGGGTTAAAATCTAAATTCCTAAAGCAATACTGTAATACTTTGAACCATAGTGACATCCAAGAGGGATAATGACTTTCTGATGAAGTGAGCAGCTCCTCTGTGGTAAGAGGAGAAACACCAAACCTGGAACCGGGTGCAAACTCACTGCTAACTCCTGGCTGGAAGTGGATAATAAATGGCCGCAAGCATTTCTTCGTTCTCCTGTGTGAACCTCTAACAGCAAGAACCACTACAGGCCACAGTGCCGAGGAGCCTAACAATCTGAAAAATGTGTGTGTGTGTGTGTGTGTGTGTGTGTGTGTGTTTATTGCTAAAAAATTAAATTGAAATACTATTTTCAAAATACCTTCCACAACATAAGTGGCCTGTATCTTCTTTCAAGACAGAGTATCAGTTTATTTCAAATTTAGAGATACTGGCCTCGATTCAAATTCATGGCAGTTATAGAAACCAATGTTCCGTGCCTTGATTCAGGTGGCAAGCATTAAATCTTTTTCCGGCTGTCATGCAACAACAACTTTAATACAAATTAGCACTGCCAAACTCAGTTTCCTGGGCTCAGAGGTCCTTGATGCTACTCTGTGAATTTTTTTCAGACTTTCACATGAACAGTGCTCTTTTGAAATGGTAGCATCTGAGAAGAAAAAAACCTAAACAAAAATACATTTTATTCTCAATTTAGTATTCTAATTTACAACTCGCTACAAAAAAAAATTAATATCTCCCTTTTTGTTATTCTCATTAATGTGAAACTTAATCATTATGTCATACAAGAGGACATTCTTAAATGCAAATTCCGTTTCTGTAACTGCAGTTCCCCCTTCAAGCTGTTTACATTGAACAGAGACCTGTCAATCAATACTAATTCAAAAAATATAGTGCTTGTGTTACTATCTCATGGTTTCTGAGTCAAACCTTTCCAAAGCTCACAACCATGGGAACAACAGACCAAAATAAAAGAGCCACCTCTTCTCACTAGATAGAAAAACCCAATTAACTCTGAACCTGACACTCCAAACAACTTTGGGATGACTTCCAGCAAGGAAAGATCTGTTAAAGAAACAATATTTCAAGCTAGGAATGGATTCTTCTTGTTTCTTAAATTGGTTTTTAATTAAGACACCCCAGGGAAAAAAACGTAGTGATAAAGTAGTTAGTTTTAGCTTCCAGGTCTCTGGATATGTGATATGCTCAAAACCACAATCCTCTGGCATAATTTTTACACTCACAGAAACTCTATCTAGCTGCTTAAAATTGACATAATAATATGCCATTTCTTTTCTTTAAAAAAAAAAAAAGTTTCTGACAAGTCAATTGGCATGATTTTAAACCTAAACTCACCTCCTGGTTTAGCAGCTGCCTTTCTTTAATAACCACTTCAAAGCCCACAAAATAGGGCAATGTAACACAAAAAGGACCCCATTCCAAACTTTGGTTATATAGTGTTACTCTTTCGTAACCTGAAAATCTAGGATCCAATATGTTTAGACTGGAAAATAAGTCTGAAAAATGTACAACAAAGAGAAATTTGGGGAACATGTGATTCCCTGAAATGTTCGTTCCACCATGATATATTTAAATACCTAAAGAGAGCAAATTACGCCAAGGTACCTTACTATACTGCAACCCTCGGGCCCAAAGAAAGAGATGTCACAAATAATTGCCCACAAATGTGTATGTATGGTCCTTTTAAATGGCCTTAGGGATTGTAAAGTACAAGAGAGTAGCATCAGACAGTGGTATGTGACCTTCAACTGAAACCACTCTCTGATAACATAGAGTTCTAAATTATAAAATAAGAACAATGGTGCCTACCTCAAGAGAGTTTTGCAAGTGCTAAGAAAACATGCCTAATTCAGTGATACATATAATATGCACTAAATAAACTGTAAGTTCTGAATCTTATTTAAACATAGCAGCAATCAGGGAAGTGGGCATTATATTCCCATTTGACAGGATAAGAAACTGACACTCTGACAGCTCAACTAGTTTGTTCAAGGGCACACAGGTTTTAAGTGACCAAGGCAGGAATGATGTTTTAGGAAAAAGCAGCCATAAGCAAAATAACAGTATTTGTAGCAAACACTATGTACCTACAATATGGCAGACACGACACTAAGCTCTTTAAGATGTTAGTCAATGGCCTCTTCTTAAGCACCCGACCAGATCCAGACTGTATCCCTACGTTATAGATAAGGGAAAACTGAGGCTCAGAAGAGGTGAGCAATTTAAGTTACTCGGCTATTACTTACTGAGCTCTTAAAATATTCCAGGTGTGGGGGATATAAACGTGAGAGGATAGACAGGATTCCTGACCTCTCAACTCTACAAAAATCATACCTAGACAATCTTCAAAAGTTGTCACCTTAGGGACTGAGGAAAATATCAATCTAAAACTGACTCTAGTCATTATCTGACACTTCGTCTGTGGGGGAAAAATAGCCAACCATTCGAAGACCTTTTCTCACTAATCCATGCAACATTTCTCTAGTACACGAAACACTGATCATTTCCATTTTACAGAGGAGTAAAAAGAAATACAGAAATATTAACAGTCTTGGACCTATGGAATAAAAACATGTTTTAAAGGTGCAATTAGAACATTTCCTAGGGATTGGAACATAGATACCTAGTGAGCCCCTCCAATGCCAGAGGCCCAGTTTCCTCCCTGAGGAGTCTGGGATGCCCTCTATCCAGCATCCTAGTGCCCAGATCTATATACAGCTGTTAAGATTTATATAGACAGACTCCATTCCCTTCTTTCAACCTCCTGTGCCCGAGACAGAAGCTCCCAGCCAATACCAGCACTTCACCTAATTCTAGAGGGCACCATTCCCCTCAGATACAAGGGAAATCATGCTCTGTGAGTTTTACAAGGCATGGCCGCGCTCCCAGCTGTGCATTTGGGCTTTTCCTTGGGGGTAGGATACAACGTATTTGTTTTCCCCAAAGTGGTGTGACGCCACCCCAACTCGCAATCTTACAAAAGACTTAAAAGCAGAATACATACACCCTGCTAAACAACACAGCCTCGCACATCTGGAATCCAGCTTCTTCAACATACTAGCTGAATGACTCTTGGCAAGTTTTGTCACCTCCCCAAGTCCCCATTTCCTCATCTGTAAACAGGATAATAACAGTAGCACCCAACTCATATGGTTATTGTCAAGATTAAGTGAGATAATAAAGCACCCAACACAGTGTCTGGCATATATGGGCTCAATAGTGGTCAGTCATATTCATTATTATCTTAACCCCAGTTTCACTATTCCTCTCCAATTTCCCCAGATCCAGCTAATAACACTTCTGAGAAATACCAGGAAAAAGTAGCACTAAAAGAAGAAATAAAATTTTTAAATGAAAAAAAGAATTTTTTTTAATGAGATACCAGGATAGATTTCAGATCTTCAGACACGGCAAGTGCTGTGTGGCCGCTAAAAGGATGACAATACTCACAGACACTGCTCAAATTTTGCAAGCCAACAATCTATGTGGGTTTTTTTCTTTTTCTTTATCAACAATTCAGTTGAATAAATAGATTAGGGACGTGTGGGTGTGTGTGGGTTTGTGTGCGCGCGTGTAAATTTGTGAGAAGTAATAATAGCCTTATATCTAGAGACACCAACTAGAGGAACCCGGGATAGAAAATCATGGCCTCTTTGGATCCTACCGTCGGTTTTAAAGCACAGAAAATAGGAGGAGGTAAAATCTTCATGCCAGCTGCAAATAAGGGAAATGAAAATTTTACTTAATGAATTATACTCATAAATACGGTGACAATTGGTGTTTTTAGCTGTTGTAATCTAAAAATATCTTTAAAGATATAATTACATGCAGCAAAAACAATGCCTTTTTTTTTTCAAACTTGAAGAGATATACGTGATAAGAAAGAGTCCTTTGGGCACAGAAGAGAAGGGGCTAACCCCAGGTTTAAAGACAAAGAATGAGCTGTCTCTAGAAAATTCACATTTAAACGTATCCACTCTTGAGTCTCTGGGTGTGCTGTGATGAGATGGCAAGCTCTGCAAAGGGTTGAAGTGATCCATAACCTGAGAGATTGAAGTTACTTTCTTTTCCTGATTCCTCAGTAAGGGTTTGTTTAAATGAAGGTGTTAGTTCAGATAATTAACCTTAGTACACAGATATTTCTACCTGACATAAATTGCAAAGCCCTTCCCTCCTCTCAATCTTCTGGTATGCTCTGTGTTTATGTATACACTAATAAAAGAAGCAATGACTGATGTCGATATCTAAATGAAAAACAATTAAGGAACCATGAACTCTTGTAAAGAGCAAGAGAGAGTTATGGATTTGGGTCTTGTAAATCATTGAAAACAGTCATCTCCAAACTTCTTCGATTTTGCCTCACAATCAGTAGATTTTCTAGACTAGGCCTTTAATATGTATGTACCTATCCATTTCTAAATTATAAATATGTACAATGGTGCAAATACAGCATGTACATTACAAAACACAAACAAGAAATACATTTTAAAAGGAAATGTTAAAATCTGAATCTAAGTAGAAGCTTCATTATTTCCTTCCCAAGCCAAAATATGTCTTCCTACAAACCACCTGGAGTACAAATGTCCTATTTTAGAGACCCCCGATTTTAAAGACCCATAGCAGGTGAGACACATGAAGACCTTAAATGTTTCTGAAACTGGAGTCCCAGGGCCACCTCCATCAGAACTGTCTGAAGTACTATAGATTCCCAGTCCCCATTCCTGCCTGACTCTAGTAGTAGCCCTGTAAGCCTTACCAAGCTCTCCCCCAAATTTTTATGCACACTATTGTTCAAAAGTCACTGATGTACACCAATCACCAGATGCTGATTGCCTTTCCTTCTTCTTTATTGTGGTCCCAAGGAAGCCAGAAGAAGAAGTCTAGGGTTACAGTGGTTCGGGCCACACACCTACACCACCACCACCACCACAACCATAACAACAGCAACAAAAAACCTCCACTGTGCCCTGGAGGCTCATTTCCACTGAAACAAGCCAGCCTGAGAATCAGCGCAGCAGGCCCCTCCCGCAGAAGACGGGCACAAACAACTCTACGGATCCTGGAGAGCTGCAAAGCTCCAGCTCTAGGGGAAAGACCATCTAGCTTCCTTTCTACATTTATTCTTTATTTTCTTCTTATTTTTTTTCATTACTTTCTTTTTTTTTTTTTCCCAAAAAACCTCCAAGGAAGAAAATCACCTGTAAGAGGTAAAGATGCTGTCAAAAATGCAGAATTGTTTGTGGTTGTTTCTATTCGTTATAGGAGCTGTCAATCCTCCACGATCTGTTACATTCTTGGTCTTCCTTTCCTACAAAGGACTTATATTCCTCTACCAAAGAAAAATTATAAAAATCTAAAAATTAAAAAAATAATAATGATAACTGATGGGATACTAATATAAGAAGTGGTGAACACTTTTTGCTCCATTCCACTGGTCCAGTGATTTAAAGATAGCAAAGAGGCTTCTTTATAAATCTCCTGTGTTGACAGCATCAACCAATGTGTCCATGACCATTTGAAAGAAATAATGGAAACAGGGCTTTTTTAGAAACCAAGAGGGAAAAAAACAACCATATTTTCTCAAAAGAAGATAAGGAATCAACTCAGCTGTTAATATAAGTTCTCCAGGCTGGGACTACTGAAGGAGCTGGTCTGGAGAAAAAGGTTCTTGATTCAAATACCCCCATCTTTTAGAAATCTTTCATCATTCGAGTGCTTGTTGCAGACTTTTATGTCAAATTTTTGCTAGTATGGTACAGCAAAAAAACTACTCTACTAATATCACCCTCTAACAAATCTAGAGATCATAATTAATTATCTACTAAATTCTGACAGATTACTTTTTATTGATCAGACATCTTTCTATATTTATTCTCATTAGTAGCACTAAAGAAACCTACTTCAAAACCTTTTTTGGTTTGTTCTTTTGTGTTTTTGTTTGGTTTTGCCTTTTTTAAATACCTTTCTAGTATAGTTAGTAGGGTACTATGATAATTAAGGGTGCCCATGTACCATTGATCTGACCAATAATATGCAAGCAGAAGTCAGCTTGGAACTTCTAGAAAAGCCTTTGCTTTTCTCATAAAAAGCATGAAAGTGGCTGTCCCTCCACAAGCTTCCACCCTCCCTGCCCTGAGTAGCTGGAGTAGTTACCTTCTAACCACAAAGAAGCCAAACAGAAAAGACTACGAAAGCCAAACAAAAAAGACCACAAAAAAGACTAACCTTTGTATAAGCCACCACTAGCCAATTTTTCTCTTGTCTGCAGAAAGTATCCCTTTACTGATATACGCCTTCTTTTTCTTCATCACATTTCCAAAGTCAAATGTCACCAAACACCTGAATTATTCTTACTCTTCTGAACCACTAAAGCACTTTATCTGTATAATGTAGTTGTGGCCCTCATTCTGTTTTTATGTGTTATTACTATGACTATTCCCCCACTGGAAATTGAGGGCCGAGGTCCTGATTCATTCATCTTGGCTCCCCCAAAAGCACTTAGCAGAGGGCTCGGTTTAATATTTATTGAATGAATTCACTGATAATAAAGGATACCTCCTTTGTCATTTAGAAAGTAATAATTAAACTCACAAATCTACTCATGAAATGGCTCCTGTATAGATCCTACATACTCTATCTCTATATAACCATTCACTCATTCGTTCCTTCACGTTAATTTATTAATCTATGTGCAAGGCAATATACTATGTGCCAAAGGAGCAGAAATCCATTTGAGGGGCGCCTGGGTGGCACAGTGGTTAAGCCTCTGCCTTTGGCTCAGGGCGTGATCCTGGAGTTCTGAGATCGGACCCCGCGTCGGGCTCTTCCTCTGGGGGCCTGCTTCTTCCTCTCCCACTCCCCCTGCTTGTGTTTCCTCTCTCGCTGGCTGTCTTTCTGTGTCAAATAAATAAATAAAATCTTTAAAAAAAAAAAAAAGAAATCCATTTGATATAGTTCTTGACTTCAAATAAAGTAATTTATTGTAAAAAATAAAAATATATTCACTTAAGTTATGCCCTATGGCCTATTTCAGATGTCAGTACTTGAAAGGGTTACCTAATCTAGGTATCCCTGCTATAGAAATGACATTCAAAATTCAAAATACACTTGTTGAACTATAAACAGATTTTGTTTACAAGCAATTCCAAATTTAAGAACAAATGAAATTCTAAAAGTACATTTTTATAGGAAAGTTGGAAAATTTTTCAAACTAATAACTTTTCAGATTGTGGTCAGGTATCTTATCAGCCCTAGATGACTGTTCAACCTTAATGTGGCAGAATTATGAACCAAATATTCCCAGCATGAACACTGAGTAAGTGAAAAAAGAAATTAAAAAAAAAAATTAAATCAACTCCACTCTATCCCACTCCTTGCTTGAGTTTGGAGTTTGTTCAAGGCAAAAACTTCAAACAGATGAACGTGTTCTTATAATTTTTCCTTCCTGTTGAGTCTTCTCTTTCCCAGATACTTAGCTGAAAGTGCCTGCCTTCGAATCTTAAGGACCACACCCCCCCTTACATCACAGAAGCCCCCCATCCCCCCCACACACACCACCACCAAAACCACTTTCTTGCCCACCTTCACTTGAGGTACAAGAAGGAAGGCAATGTGATCACGTTAATTTGCAAGGGTGCTTTCTGGAAATATCCACCTTGCAAAAAGAGAAACGTGTGCTAACCCTAATGTAACTAGCTGCTGAGTCCCCTCCCCTCAAGGTGAGGTCAGCATTTCAGGTAAAGCAGAGCAGCAGCTTTCCACTGTGGGGAGGAGGCTCTCCTGTGAGTAAACAAGACTGAAATGAGTGGACTTTGATGGTAAGCTACTTTATCCTAACCCTTCTATCAATCCTTCTAATCATTTCCCATTCCTGAACTCACAGTTCTCAAGGACCGTCTAAAAATGTATTTTGTTCAACAAAGACATATGAAGGATCTACTATGAGTCAAAGTGCTGCTTTTTACCCCTTTCTCTCCAGTGGACACAGAAGAGATTTTAATAAGGGAGAGAGCAATGGGAGAACAGGGCAACCGGCCGGATTTATTAGGGGTCATTTGAAATTTGGCAACCATCTGTACTTATGGGGTTGAAGACTTTAATTAAAACAAAAACATGATTACAAGGAATTTAATGTAACTGTGCTTTCATGCTGCAGACTTCAGCAAAGACTGTGTGTGTGTGTGTGTGTGTGTGTGTGTGTGTGTGTGTGTGTGCGTGTGTGCTTGTTTCACTGAGCAACCTTGATCTTTAGGAATTTCAAAGGAAGTAACAAGTATGAACTATTTTCAATATTGTTTTTAAAGCTAAGAGAAGTCTTACACTTGTTCCTAAATAAAGTTTGACAAGGAAGCTAAAATATCAAGTTCCTTTGATTTTTAGCTAGCACGACATTGACCGTGTTTGACTACACACGATATCTCAGGCTAACCAACAGTCCCACTGGTAGACATCTAGCACTAACCAAAAAAGAATACTAAGACTTGAATATCTCTTTTTTTTTAAGGATCTACAGATATTTTTTAATGAAGTATAATTAACATACAGTATTATGCGATTTTTGGTGTACAGTGTGATGATTCAACAGTTCTATACATTACTCAGTGCTCATCACAACAAGTAGACCCTTGAACCCCTTTATTTCACCCATTCCTCCACGCCCCACCGACCTTCCCTCTGGCAACCACCTGCTTGTTCCTTATATTTAAGAGCCTGTTTCTTGATGAACCTAGAGGGTATACTGCTAAGTAAAATAAGTCAGACAATGACAAATACCATATGATTTCACTCATATGTGGAATTTAAGAAACAGAAAAAAAAAGAGAAAGACCTGAATATATCGTAATAAGTGCTATTTACAAGATTAAAATATTTCAAAATGGGTTTAGAGGGGACATAATAATTTGAGTTGTTAGTAATGAAAAGTTTAGAAACCATGATCATGGATTTCATTATAATATGAACAAACTGGGAAAATACAATACATTTCAGAAAAGTCCACAAACATATTAGTCTCAACTGAGGAGGCAGTCTGTATAGAAAAATTAAAATGTGATCTGAAATAAAGCTCACGAGGTATTAATTCTATTTTGCCTGTTGAAAGTTATAAATAGTATTATTTTTAAGTTATTTACTTCCAGCCTTAAAAGTAGGCATTTTTAATAAATGTTGCCCTGGGGAATTGAAGATAACATCATACCTGGCATATAATTCCCGGTCCCACTTTTTAAAACTTATCCATTTCATAAATGAAGTCTTGAACAAAAGCTGTATTTTTGTTAGAGATGATGCACAAATGGTAAAACTATAAAGAAAAACATGGAAATCATTTTCACAAAAGTCTAAATCAAGGGTAACTACAGTGAGGAGAGGGAACACACACGTCCAGGTGGTCATTTCTGGGATGGTGCTATCTTACCCAGCGTAGGTATTACGTGTGGGGCCAACCCCCAGTACCTCAGAATGTGACCTTACTTGGAAACGGCGTCTTTGCAGATACAGTGGGCTCTAATCCAACATGACCAGTGTACTTATAAAAAAGAAAAATTTCGGAGACCACCATATGAAGATGAAGGCAAAGACTGGGGTGATACATAGAGAAGCCACAGAATGCTTACAAACCACCAGAAGCTATGAGAGCGGCCTGGAATGGCTTCTCCCTTACAGCGTTCAGAAGGAACCAACCCTGACTACACCTTGATCTTGGACTTCTATGGTGAGACAATACAGCCCTGTTATTTAAACCACCCAGTATGTGGTGCTTTGTTACGATAGCTCTAGAAAATGAATAGAAGAAAGAAAGAAAGAAAGAAAGAAAGAAAGAAAGAAAGAAAGAAAGAAAGAAAGAAAGAAAGAAAGAAAGAAAGAGAAAGAAGAGAAAGAAAGAAGGAAAGAAGGAAAGAAAGAGAAAGAAAGAGAAAGAAGAGAAAGAAAGAAAGAAAGAAAGAAAGAAAGAAAAAGGAAGGAAGGAAGGAAGGAAAAGAAGAAAGAAAGAAAGAAAGAAAGAAAGAAAGAAAGAAAGAAAGAAAGAGAAAGAAAGAAAAGGAAAAGAAAAAAGAAAAGAAAAGAAAAGAGGTAGGGAGGGAGGGAGGGAGGGAGGAAGGAAGGAAGGAAGGAAGGAAGGAAGGAAAAGGGAGAGAGAAAAGAAAAGAAAAGAAAAGAAAGAAAGAAAGAGAAAGAAAGAAAAAGAAAGAAAGAAAGAAAGAAAGAAAGAAAGAAAGAAAGAAAGAAAGAAAGAAAATGAATAAACTAAGAGATAAGTAATTTTTATAATTATTTCAAGACTATACACATATGTTATATGGACTTTTCTGAATGTATGCTGTAATTAACAATAAAAAGTAAAAAGAAAACCCATTCCTTTTAGAGATGTAAGAAAAAACCATGAAACTACACAAGGATCAAAATGGACATATTGCAGTAGGACTCCAGGTTGGAAAATTAGTGAAGTCATGGAGCTTGAGGGTAACAGAAGCAACTGAAAACAGTAACAACAAAACTTTAAGGACTGACATGTTGTGCTTCCTCAAAAACTGAGCATTTTTACAGGTTAATTTAACCTATCTCTAACCTAGGATAAACTAACAGAAAAGGAGCAAAATAAACTTCAGTTGCTTTACTATTAACGACCTTCGATTCTTTTTATCCTGTGCTTTGAAACTTCCTTCCAGGTTTATAAAATCATTTTTATTAACACCAGTTATCTCAATGTGTTTTAAAATTGTAGTCCCCACTATTGCAAGTGCTCTAAAAAAAACACAACAAACAACAACAACAACAAAAAACCAGTTTCAGTTTCACCTTTCATTCAACCAGCATGCTGATGTCTCTTTGCTTTTCTCAACTAGTCTCATTATATTAAATTACTAGTAACATGGATTTCTTTTTACTTATTTAGTTATAAAAGGAAATCCTCCCTGACATTCTTTTCTGAGTTATGGCAGAGCACTAAAAATTAATCAATTTTAATGCACCTTTTCTTTAAAAATGTTTTTGAAAATAAACATATTTTTGTCTACTCATCTACTAATTCCACTATCTACCATTTATTTTTCATCATCAGACTAGAATTTTTACAACTAGGATCTCGCAAGTCTACAAGACTAATATGAATCTTATTTCACAGATGAGAAAGCTAAGATTCAGAAGTGGGAAACAAGAAAGCAGACATTCAAGTCCAGCCCCTATAGTTCTTCCATTATCAAAATGGCTTTTTAGTCTGATATAACAAATTCCATCTAAACCTACAAATTTAATTTCAACGAAATCACCAAGTGATATCCAAGGTTGGAACAGGATTTGGTTCAGACTTTTTTTTTACTACAATTTCTGTGACACAGTCTGGGCAATATCTCTTCATAAAAACTTTGGGACATTACCGGTACATTTTTTTTCCTAATAAAATACTTAGGGTAATCAGCCTCCAGGATGGTTCCCACTAATTCCCGACCTCCTAGTATTTCACACCCTCGGGTAGTTCCCATCCACACTGTACCAGGGTTGGTGTTTATGTCCAACAGAATATGGCATGACACTTTCAAGGTTCTAAAAGACTGCAGCGTCCATTTAGTCTCTCCTCTTCCTCCCTCCCTCGCTCCTCCTCTCTCTTCCTCCCTTCTCCTCTCTCACTCTCCCCCCTTTCCACCTTCCCTCCCTCCCTCTCTCCCATCACTCACTCTGACAAAAGCCAGCTGCCACTATAGGGACACTTAGGCAGCCTAGGGAGAAGTCTGAGGTCAGGACAGAGACTTCCAGCCAACAGCCAGTGAGGAACCGAGACCTGCCAATAACCATGTGAGCTGAGCCATCTTGGAAGCTATACCCCAGCGCAGCACTTGACTGCAATCTCACGCGAGACCCTGAGCCCAAATCACCCAGGGAAGGCACTCCAAGATTCCTGCCCCTCAGACACTGTGTTAGATAATAAACATTGTCATACAGTGTACTGGTTATAAAAAGCAGTGTGATTTAAAACTTGAAACTGTGCCATTATTAAACTTTATTATTGGATTTAGGAACAAGTAATCTATAATTATATTTCAAGTATAAAACTGGTAAGTTTATTGACATAATATAGTTTAATCCATATATAAGACACCGACCTGGATCATCTTGACGATTTTAAGAACAATGGTTCAAATCAAAGCATTTTATGTACATTTACATTATATGACACATACATTAAGAATTTTTTTAAATACTGTTTTGTTAGACTTTCACAACTACCATTTCTTTATGCTTCTCTAATTCTACCTTTTAAGACGTATAAACTCATCCTCTGGCAGAACAGGCTACCTGATTTACAATAGAGGCTTCTATTAAATCTCCAGCATTTCCTCTACTCATGTTGAATTTTAAATGTCGTCCCTGAGATACTTTTTTCACTTCTATTTACAGCACACTGCAAGTACATATGTAACAATAGGATTTTTTTAACTTAAAGAAATAATCAGAATAGTGGGAAAAATTCAGCCCATTTCCCATCATATATATGGTACGTCAGATAGGAACCTTGGATCTGGAGCCCAGGAGCCCTGGGCTAGAATCCTGACTATAAAATTTACTAGCTGTGTGACCTTAGGCAATTTACTTAACCTCTCTGTACGGCTGCATCCTCATTTATAAAATGGCAACAGTAACACCTATCCCACAGGGTTGAACAGGGAATGAATAATGCAGAATACATGCTTAGCACAGAGTCTAGCATATAGCAAGCACTAAATCAATGGATGTTTGTCATTTTTTAGTGTGGTAAAAAGTGAAACGAAGAGCTGCAGAAAATTCCCCAGTTGAGGACAATATTGTTTTGGATATTATCAGTCATTTAGTCTATATTCAATCATTATTTTTATAAGTGTGATCATGTTGGAATATGCATTTTAGTGAAGGCAAAGTAATTGTCTTTGAATATAGCATTCAGGTGTTTCAAGGAAGAACAGACGGTGAAAAATGGCATCTTCTGTTAATGACAGGCATCTCAGACCTCTCAAACCACAGCTTCTCCCCAGTGTATTTTTCTTTTTCTCTGTAACAATAACGAGGATCCTAAATACTGAGCATCAGGATTATTTATGCCATGCAATTGTCATATTACTTGGTATTTATAGAGAACTTTAGAATCTATAACGCATTTGCCCATGCATTATCTCACTGAATCATTTACTGAGTTCTAGTTGAACACAGAATATTAATTTCAAACGTAAAGGTAATTTAAACATTAAAATGGAGAGCCCAATTCTGTCTAACTTCAAAGTTGATCATAGCACTGATGACAGTTTCTGTGTCTTAAATGATTCTTCCAGGGGAAGAGCGAGATGAGCTGGCTGGAAGCTGCAGGCCACCAAGTCAACAAGTATGATTCCAGTCAGTAAGCAGAGATTCTGTACACCCTCTTCAGTGTCAATAACATAAGTCACACCCACTTCATGCCCTCCCCTTGCAGCCAGCATTTCACTGAGGTAAGAGGAGACCATTCTTTGAAAAAGCTGCACAACCCAGTTGCAAAGTTTCTTCTTCCACTCTGCAGCAGCCTGACCCATTATCTTTTTTAGCTGCCCATTATTTCAGTCTAAGGCCCTTATCTGCTATCTGCTTTCCACTTGGCAAAGCTCCTCTTATCAAATGTTCCTCAGTATTTAAAATCTGGAAGATAGCTAATATGGGGCTTATTACAGTAAAGAGAAAAGACCTGTTTTGCCATTACTTATTTGCATTCAGAACTGCTTGTGTTTCTAAAGCAACTTCTTTGGCCCGGAGAGTGTCATTTTTATCACTAAATTCTATCTAGACTTTCTTCAGGATCATCATCTATCACTATTAACGATGAGAAAAACCACTGGGTATTTCCTATTTAAGCAACAAATAGCTCTAGAAGGAAAGGAGACGAAGAGGTCTTGAATTAGAAAGAAATATGTACTTTAAAATTGTGGTAAAATGTTCAAAATCATTAGCCATCAAGGAAATTCAAATCAAAACCACACTAAGATACCACCTTACGCCAGTTAGAATGGCAAAAATTGACAAGGCAAGAAACAACAATTGCTGGAGAGGATGTGGAGAAAGGGGATCCCTCCTACATTGTTGGTGGGAATGCAAGTTGGTACAGCCACTCTGGAAAACAGTGTGGAGGTCCCTTAAAAAGTTGAAAATTGAGCTACCCTATGATCTAGCCATTGCACTACTGGGTGTTTACCCCAAAGATACAGACGTAGTGAAGAGAAGGGCCATATGCACCCCAATGTTCATAGCAGCAATGTCCACAATAGCTAAATCATGGAAGGAACCAAGATGCCCTTCAACAGATGACTGGATTAAGAAGATGTGGTCCATATATACAATGGAATATTACTCAGCTACCAAAAAGAACGATTTCTCAACATTTGCTGCCACATGGACGGCACTGGAGGAGATAATGCTAAGTGAAATAAGTCAAGCAGAGAAAGACAATTATCATATAGTTTCTCTCATCTATGGAACATAAGAACTAGGAAGATCGGTAGGAGAAGAAAGGGATAAAGAAAGGGGGGGTAATCAGAAGGGGGAATGAAGCATGAGAGACTATGGACTCTGAGAAACAAACTGAGGACTTCAGAGGGGAGGGGGTGGGGGAATGGGATAGTCTGGTGATGGGTAGTAAGGAGGGCACGTATTGCATGGTGCACTGGGTGTTATACACAACTAATGAATCATCAAACTTTACATCAGAAACCAGGGATGTACTGTATGGTGACTAACATAATAAAAAATATTATTATAAGAAAAAAATTGTGGTATAAATTCCTAAACTTTGGTATATTCTTAGATTTCCTATAATGTTAGTAATCTATTTCTTGTTAATGCTTGCACTGAGAACAGTTTCCATTTATAAGCGCAAACTCTTCTCATTAAGATAACGTGTTCATCATTTATTAATGTGTTGTTAAATGGTTTGTCTAGTTCTACCTTTATGATGATGTTATTCCTTGCAGTCTGAAATAAATTAGTAGTGCTTAATAGTTTCAAAATCCAGTTTTAATAACTCAAACAATAAAAATCCAGTCTTTATATTTTTCAATTTCAAACTAATATTAATCAACCAACTCATAGTTTTGGGCATCCTCCACTACAGGTGGGAAGACACTTTTCAAAATATCTCCTCCCCATCGTGGTGCCCTCTCCTCCCTTTAATCCAGTTAAGGCCCTAAACTCAGACACACACACACACACACACACACACACACACACAGTTTCTCACACCAACACACCACTGTACCAAAATATTTGTTTAAAAAAAAAAAAGCATTCTTTTTTTCTAATTGCTTCTTTTGACTCCATAACTGCAAACGAAAATTATTTGAGGGGTTTTATATTTGTGTTTCATGATCTGATAAGAGGATTTTAGCTTATGTTCTATTCGGGCAACTGAATATCATATTCTGTTCTGTATTTGAACCTCTGAACCATTCTCGAGCCTTTTACTTTTTTACTCACCACTGAAATGTAGCTTTCTAAAATAATTTAAGTATGACCACGACTGAGTCGAGGAGACTTGGCTCCTCACCCATAAAAGGGATGTAAGATCTCTTCCTCAGAGGGTTTCTGAAGGAATTAAATGAGATAATGTAGCTCTTAGCACATTGCCTGAGATACAGAAAGAATTCAAAGCGTTTGCTTTCATCACCATCATGATGATGACGGTGACGGTGAGAATGGAGGGTGTGGCCACATAAGCTATCTGACAAAACTCACACTGAATAACTGGAAGGCATCCTCAGGTTGAGATATGGAGCAATTTATCACAACGCCTTATAGAGATTCAGTATAAGAGAGAGCAGAACCAATGTAAGACGGCAGTACTACAAGCAGATATGAATTCGCGTTTTTCAGAGACATGTTATTAGGTTTCAAACTACTGGTAAAATATTACTTTGGGTTTTAAATATTTGTTTCTATAATGGAAATAGACACAAAATATATTCAAGTTTAAAAATGTTTATTTCAAGAACTGCCATGAAATTACCATTTACGTGGGGAATTAAGCAGCACAAACATTTCTCTAAATAATTCCAGAGGTTGGTGAACATGTTTAAACACACATGCTGGGAAAACACAATAAACCAAAACACAAGACACTGCAGTTGTGGTTCTTAGGATTAAATTGAGCTGTCTTATTGCAGGTTTTCATCTCCTACTATGTCTTAAGGAATCATTGTTAAGTTTTACGTAACTTTCCTTTTTCCTAATTCCACATTAAACACATAAGTATACATGTTGTATGGATAAAATTTATGGGTGAGAAAGGATTTTATTCTATAGTAAGGGATCCGAATAATGTTTTAAGACCCAAACAGTGTATGACTACATTTGACTAACTGATAGAGTAATGAGGAAAAGCCATTTTTATTATTTTGGAATTAATAAAAGCTACAATAGTGAATAGAGTAACTGCCCCTCCCCTCAAAAAAGTCTATAACTTGACATTGCATTGTGGTGTTCCTGGTGATTTGTCTAGGAAGATCTCTCAGCCAGCCACCATTAGGGCACAAGAAGAGATCTGTCTCTTTAGTTTCTATTTGTGTTTAAACTGGTTCTTTTTATATTAACACAGAATTTTACTTTTATTTTTCTCATGTTCCAAGAAATATATAAGGCTATAAACATGTAATATGCTATGGCTTCTCCATGGCTACTGTAATAAATACTGTCTTTCCTGCTTCTCTCCTAAACTCATTACATGAGTTTGGTAATGACTGTAAAGAATATTTAAGTCAATGGAAAAAAAACCCTATATACATACAAAGAAAGCATGAAAGTAAGAAAACCTTCTTGGATGATCTTCCTTTTAAAGTTCCTCCATGTGTTTGAGGACCACCTTACAACCAATATGTCCCCTTCCTTTCCAAAGCCCCCTGACACATAGTTAGAAGGATAGGAAAAGCTATAGATTCCGCCTAAGTCAACAATTAACCATAACTCACAAAAGATGTAAATGAAAACTCCCATAAAACATCATACATGGTGTGTCTCTTAGATCCCTTAAGTAATGGTCATAAAATGCTTATGCTGGTTTCCATAAGCTACCTGACTTCAGTCCACATATCCCCTTTTCGTGGAGTTTACTTGAGCTTAGAAAGACTATAGACTATAGCACTGCATTATACTTAGTACTTGATAAATTCAGAAAAGAGGATCTTTTCCTCAATAAACCTGAAGCTATTTAGGAATTTCCCACGAAGAGGTGATGCTGTTATTGGGAGACTGAAGCATGCTCAACACTTCGAAAACAGCACCATGTGCATCCTCATGGGGCTCTCCCTAAATGGGTTTGCCCTTTTACTATTACGATCATAATTCAGTCTATGCCTACCAGAAATCTTTACATGTTTCATGCAAACTACAGTTTTCATGAAAGAAGCCTAAAAATGGCAAAATGACAATAGAATCAAAGTACACTAAATATTTGCTCATGTAAATATAAACATAATTTTCTAAAGGGTTAGCTTATTGCAATTGTCCAACCTTAGCACCAGGCTCTAGGTCATTACTCATCTTTGGAGTCTTTATGTTAACTACAGTTAAAGTGCGCATGTACAAACACACACATACACACACACATACATACACACCCATTAAATAGCATGCATCTCCTGTCAAAAATCAGGCCAGGTCTAGGAATAAAGGATCTGTGGTTCCTGGGGAATAAGAAAGCAAAAGTTTAGGAACATAAAAACATGAGGTATCCAAGAATCAGTCAAAATAAGCAGTGTGTCTGGAAACCAGAAGGTCAAAAGAGAGATCAGAAAGTCAAGACAAATTTCAATGGTCAAGGCAGTCAAGAGTCTCTGCATCAATAGCATGACAGAGCCAGATAACAGTATCACCATCAACATGCTGTCATGAGCTTGTCATGGGGCTACTTTTCTTACCCATGTATTTATTTATTTACCACTCACTCATCTGGACATATAATATATACTGGACACATACTATGTGCTAAGCACTGTACAGTTAAATTTCAGGTCCCTTTGAGCTTGAGGTGCCCACACAACTGAATGGCTATGCCCAATACACAGCTGTGTATATGGGTTTAGAGATCAGGAGAGATCCTGGTTGAACATGAATAACTGCTGTGTTGTCAGCATCTCTGTTTCCTTTTATGAAGCCATGGGCACGTATGGCAGATTCCTATAGGGAGTACAGAACGAGATGAGTAGACAATGAGGCTAGAACTCTGAACAACAAACAGAAAGCTGGGAAGAGTATCAGAAAGGCACAGCATCACAGACTTCAAGGGAACAGAGTGTCTCCAAAAGTTAGGGGTGACCAGTAGTGTCAAATGCTGTCGAGAATTATGGAGGCAAAGACTGGAAGTGTACATTGGTAGAAGCTCACCTCAGGTTTGGAGGTATACAAGAAAGCAAAATACAGTGGGCCAAGAAAAACTGAAGGTAATGGCAGGTTCGTGGGGGTGAGGAAGAACGTATTAACATTTCTGGAAGCATTCAGTTATTTGGGGGGAGGAGAACTGTCATTTTAAAGAATTTATAAGATAACAAGAAATAAAAATCAAAGTAGAGAATATAAACCTCTGAAAATGAAAACAAATTGGAAAATGGAAAGGCTCTGCTCAACTTTAAGGGAACTGCAGTATGTTTAAGGAAATGCTGAGTGAGTCTGAGATAAAGGAGTATAGCAAGAAGTGAGGACAGAATGTGCAGCTAAGCCAAACATCCCTGTGCTGAGCTAGGAGTGGGGAGCAGGAGTGTAACCACAGTGATTCAAAAGCTACAGGTACCACATTTAGGCATACCACATTCTCTATAAAATCAGAGAAAATGAGAACTTCCCTAAGCCTATAATGCTTATCGCGATATTACCACCAAACCCGGCATTAAGAGGTGCACATTCCCCAAACTGACAGACAGAAGTCAGTCCAAAGGAGGAGGGAGTGACTTGGTGAAACAAAACTGAAATTTCTGCAGCTTTCAAAATTTCTACAAGATGCAAATGCAATATAAATACCTGGAATAGAAAATGAATGCTTATAATGGGCAACACTTAAAGATAACAAAGATGAAATTAACGAATTAACAAATTCGAACGTTTACAAAATTAAGATAACATGGCAAAGAGCTTATTATTAGTATGTGTCTGACACAAAATAATAATACAATAAGCAATAACTGTTAAGATATTACTATTAAAACTGTAAGGCATATGTGTAGTTGCTCAGATTTTCCATGTAGAAAAGCACAATCCAGAGATTGTCTGTCTGCCTGTCTGTTTGTTTCCGAAGAAATCAGTCTTCCCTAATAGATATTGGATACAGAAGGCCACTTTCATTTAGAGCTGGGAAGCTAGAGTGGATATGGACAAAATAAATAAATCATCATCATGCCAGGACACCACACCAAATAGTCTATGCGTGGTTATATGTGTTTGGGCAACTCAGTGCTCTCTTAGGGCAAAGAGGAAAGTTTTTGCCCATTACACTGACTTTTCATTATTAACACTGAACAGAATCTCTAACTGTGTTATAGGGTAGGGCTCTGTTTCTAATTGCATCAGATGTGTGTGTGTGTGTGTGTGTGTGTGTGTGTGTGTGTGTGTGTGTGTTTGAACATATTTAAGTATATACATCAACATGTCAGATGTTATTTTGGTTTCAGAGAACTAGATGTGTTTCTTTACCAGTATATTAATAAATTTGTAGTTAAATCTCATTCCAAAAATTATTCAAGACATATATCAGTGTATCTGAATATGGATCATATGCATTACAGACAAAATTTAGTGACTACAGGTAATAAACGTTGGAGAAAGTGAGCAATGTTCAGAGTAAAGAGAGAAAGGAATAAGTATATTTGAACTACTGATCCATTCTTTCCCTAGAGTCATTAATTATTTCATTTCTTTATATATATTAAGTTCAAGCAAGTTTATCAAGTTTTATCCCTCTACTGGTTTGTATGAAAGTAACAGTGTTCACTACTATTATTCAATCACGGTAAAGAGCTAAATTAATCATGGTTACTCAGTGTATCCTTACAGGAGATTTTCTGTGCAAAGATATTTGTTATAGATACTATGTACACAAGGCCACATGATGACTGAACCAGGCTATTAGAGGAGAGATCCCTAGAAAAATATCAATTCTTTTTGTGACCTCTTCTATTTTACATGATTGAATTTTTAAATTTTGGTCTAATTAACTTAAATTATTATAGGTACAATTTTGTGAAATATAGAATTAATGGAATTCACATTTTATGAGATTATAACAATAAAATGAGTTTAATATCATTCTAATTGGAAATATTCCATTGTTCCAGAATTCATTTATCTGGTAGTATCATTTGGAGATAAAGAAACTATCAGTGGTATATTAGGTTCTAATTAAAATTTTCTTGGTTCCTCGGTTAATGGAGAGTTGTGACACATCTTAAACTTAAAATCATTCTCCGTAGAGTTATAGAAGTGTAATCTTCAGGGAATCCAGACCAAACAATGTAAATAATTCAGCTTTGAAATTTTAGAATACAATAGAAATTTCTAAGCATTGGCAAAATATTCATAATTGTAAAATACTTAATTTTCCCTATTAATTTTTTTTTAGATCAGAGATCATGTGGTATGCAAGTACAGTTGTAGGTTTTTGACAAATTTGGGGATTCCCTGGGATGAAATGCAAATATGAAGTGGGCATAATTAGAACTGGCACTCATTCCTTCATTCATTAACTCTGTTTCAGGAATGTGTTTCACCCCTTGGCATGCACAAGGGGGGACAATGATTTCTCCCCTTTCAAAGAAGTCACAATCTATGTAGAAAGACAAGTACACAAGAAACTATAATTTATTTCTTCATTATCCATCATTTTGGCTAATGGTCCTTTATACTGGTTATGGATATTTAGAATTTTAACAATAGATTCTGATGATGAATCTGCTCTCAACAGAAGGACAATTTCTCTATTCCATTGTCACTTCCTCAAGAGCATCTTCCAGTTTGATATTTTAGCATGATCTCCAGATATTTTACTGACATTTATGTAAATATCCCCATCGCAAAGAACAATTATAGAATGTATCCAATAGAGAATATTTGGGCCAAAGTGGTCTTGTGAGCTATTAGATCATGTTTTGACTATTAAATTATAGTATCATGGTACTGTTAAATCCTATGGGATAAAAATGAGGCTGAAAGACTGGAAAATGGGAAAGCAAAGTGCCAAGTCACTGGGCATTGATTGGAGGTGACCTTCTAATTTATAATGCATAAGAATTGACCAGAAGCCACAGTCATTTTAACCAAATCTCTAAAGTGAGCTATATCAACAAATTACAGTATATACAAAAGTGCAATGCTATGCATAAGATAGGGATACATTATGACCCATGCCACCATAACTCACAACATGTAAATCTATTCACAGCTGAATGTTATAAAAACTGTGCAGGAAATAGAACTGCAGATTATAACTTGCTAAACAAGATCATAATTTCCTTATAACAATCTTTAATGTACTGTCTTACCACAAAGCTAGGTATGACCTGTAAACCTTTGGTTGACTTGTTTATGTTGTCATCGTAATCATTAGTTTTACAGATATGGTTACTACAAAATCAGAAATAAGGTGATGATTTAGTATAATGTGGGGGTGCAAAAAGATTCAATACCTACATGTCCATGGCAGGTATTAAAAGGCAATGTGTAAGAAGGGACCTATAGCATCAGCTGGGACCATTTGGGGTAAGGACTCGGGTACAGGTAAGGGACAAACATTATGAGGCAGGAAGGTGATGTGGGAAAATGGAAAAGCCCCAGAAGAAAGAAGAAAAAATAGAAAACAATTCTTCAAGAGTCAGAAGGAAGCCAGAAAGGTCAGAGAATGTGACCTCTATCAGGTAGTAAGTCAACAGACTGAGGCTTGAACCCAGTTCCAAATCCTTACTGTGACCTTAACTATACAGTAGAGATATTGACAGAACCTATCTCACTGAGCTAGGGAGAAACTTAAACGATATAATGCAAAGACACAACATGACCCCTCAACAAGTTAAAATTTATGGATAAATAGAACAAACCAGGAAGAGAGCGTACTTACAAAACAGGACAAAAATCAACCGTGATAAAATATAAGTCACAAGAATATTAATATATTAACAATGTGAGGACCTGCCCCCTACTGAATCAGCTAAACCTATATAAGCTTGATGCACTACATCATATGCAATTTTGGAAAGCTTACATATTTGGAATCTTTGTCCTCTTCTCTCAAATAGTTGACTTCGTGTTGCATTAAGCTCAAAGAAACTTGAAACTCCAGGACAATTACATCACTACATCCTCTCATCCTTCTAAATAATCACTATAACAAAGATGCAGACGGCTGAGAGACAAGTCTCTTGCATTTCCGCACACCTTCCAGGCAAGGCACTAACCATCCTTTGTACCAGACTATCTATTCAAGTGTCTTTGTATAGAGGACATCCTTGGAGTTTAGAGCTGGTGCTTCTCCCTCCAGAGCAAAGGGAAGACATATTTACGGTCCATTCTAAAAAATTCAGGTTCCCTAAGTTCAGAGTTCCTCTTGTAACAAACCTACCACACACATGTACAGGTATTCTGTATCCTCTTTGTAGGAACTGAGGATCAGAGAATTGCCTCAAATTCTGGTACACTTGCTATCGCTAAAGCTGTCATAAACTTTGCTGTCTCCAATCCAAGGATAACGCATCTCCTACCAATATCCGTTAAATTGTGGCGGGCTAACTTACTAGTTTGCAAGTAGGGTAAAATCTCAGGCTCTTCACGATTCTTGACACAATTGTTTCAGGGAAAACATACCCCCTTAAGTAACTGATAAAAATGTATGACTATGCCATTTCAGGAGACTCTTCGGATCCCCTGAAGCCCATTTACCGACTGCTATAACACTGATGGACCAAGGGTTTAAAAATCCCTCTGTAAGTCAGGAGACGCTACACTCAGTCAGAGCTTATCAAAAGTCGTCATGACCATGTAGGGGACAGATGCTGCTGGCAAATGAATAACAGCAAAATACAGCTAGCTGGGAATGTCTGCCCTTGGAACAGGACTTGGTAAGTGAGCCTGACTACAGAAGAAGTGGGACAGGGACTGGATCTTGTCAAGTCCGTTGTTTGGTTCAACCCAACTCTAAAGACTTGATGTGCATTCCCTTCTACAAAAACCTCTACAGCCATCTATAAATCCCACACTTAAATCCTACTGCAGCACTGAGCAGACGCTTCAAACCTTAGAGTCACAACATACCACCCAGTTCTCAATCTCTTTCCTTGATGGTAGCTCTGTCCCACAGTGAGAGACTTTTAACTAGATGTTTTTAAAAAATGGTACCAATGAAAATATGTACAGCACATGTGTTTAACCCAGCTCATGATATCTGCCCATTTTTATACTCAATCATGTGAGAAAATTAATGTATCATTTCTAAAACAATGTCACTATGAGATAGAAAATTTTCAGAAGAGGAATTTCAAAATGTTGACTGAAGTATCTCTTGGGAAAGGGTATATATGTGTGATGTAGAGGGACAGGCAAGGGCACGCTGAAGATTCTCCATGTTCTAATAAATTAAAAATTTGGTTTTATTGACTCCCTTTAAAAAAATGAAAATAGCTCCACTCCTTAATGTAAATTGTTCTAATCAGATTATCTCCTAACACTTAGCCAACAGCAGCTTTGAGAAAGTACAATCTTGATGCGAGAAGAGGGAAAGACAGGAGTTACAAAAGTCCAGTCTGCACTATGCTATGCTTTATTTTCCTGGGTGTTTTCATAAGAGAAAAATGGAAAATTATCTTGTGAGGAACACAGTGTTTTAAGGAAAAAATATTTTTATCAGTGGTGTTATCACTGATAATTAAGTATAAAATAGGTTTAGGGGATAAAATACTCTTAAATCTACAGGTAACAGAATATAGGTATTATATATAGAGAGAGAAATTAGGCAAAAATGTTAATTATCTCATAAGAATATACTTGCAGTACCTATTAATGTCATTAATTAGAAACTTTCAAAGGAAACAATGACTAAATGATACATGTATTTAAAATGTCTTTAATTCATTAGAAGACATCTTATCCAATCATAAATATTTAAATCTGTCTATACTACAAACACTAAATCAGTTCACCTTTATAAGTAAGGAAGAAGAATTAGAAGAAAGCTCCTTTGAAAAACAAGGTTAGAGGGGCGCCTGGGTTAAGTTAAGTGTCTGCCTTCAGCTCAGGTCATGGTCCCAGGGTCCTGGAATCAAGCCCCAGGTCTGGCTCCCCGCTCAGCTCGGAGTCCACTTCTCCCTCCGCCCCTCCACCTGCTCGTGCTCACACTCTCTCTCTCTCTCTCTCTCAAATAAATAAATAAAATCTTTAAAAATGTTTTTGAAAAAAAGAAAACAAGGTCAGACAAAAAGAAATAATAGTTGCCATTTGGGCAAATAACTCACTACAGAAATTTATTCCTTTATAAATGTTTTAGGAACACACAAAATTTTCAGAGATTAGTTACTCCCCTAACTGTTCACCTGTCCATCAAACATTACATTGTTAACTTCCTACTTTGTGGTATATCATCTGGTTTTCAAATATTTCCAGAGTTGTTCTACCATCTCAATTGAATTTAACCAACAAATGTATTTATCTCTAAACACTTGTAGAGTTTTTCTTTAGTGCTACCTTGAGTCCTGCGCATAATATGTCACTTTAAGATACAATTTAATATAGCCTATAGCTTCCACTGCAATGTCTCTCTGGACATTCTTGCAATAAAAAGTTTCCGTTCAAAGATGTTTTTGTGGAAGAAAAATATTTAAATTTCCAATATTGTATTGAAACCTGCATGACAAGCTTTGCATTTGATCTAAAAACTTGAATAGTTTTATAAATAAAGAGTATTTGTAAATACTAATACCAGTAGGGGAAGAAAAAAAAAAGAACCACCATAGACCTCAACTCATTATTTTGTATCATATATCCAAATTATTCAAATCATGTAGTCACAGATTTTTGTAGCTGGAAGGAAATGTTAGCAATTAAACATACGAATGAAGAAACTAAGGCTCTAAATGGTTAAAGGACCTGTGTAGAGAACAACTTCCTATAAAGATAATGAAAGACCAAAACCAATGACCAGGATTTAGGCCATTACCTCCTGTTCTACTAGCACAAATCAGCAAGTGGCCAATGGTACTTCACGTTGTACTGCCCTGACAATCTCGATATCCATACGCCCTCGTGTTAAGTATACGCCTATTACCAAGGGAAGAAATTCTCCTGGCTTTCTGCCTGCCATTTGTTGTAGACCAAAGTCCATACCCTCTGGTCCAGCTGTACTTTAGACCTCTCTACTGACTTACACTCTAATGTATTTTAGTAGCAGTTTAAATATCCTGATCCAGGGATGTTGCAGGATTACCATTACGGTTAATTCTTTTTTTTTTTTTTAATCTTAAACTCATTTTATTTTTTTAATTTTTTTTTTTTTTATTATGTTGGTCACCATACTATTCATGCTTAGTTTTTGAGGTAGTGTTCCATGGTTCATTGTTTGCGTATAACACCCAGTGCTCCATGCAATGCGTGCCCTCCTTAATACCCATCACCGGCCTATCCCAATCCTCCCCGCCCCCGAAGCCCTCAGTTTGTTTCCCAGAGTCCGTAGTCATATTGCAGTTAATTCTTACAATGTACAAAACCACATTAGCTGGAGGACGGTGCTACTGTCATTGAAAAGGCTATGCCCCAATCAGTTTTTAAGTTTCTATGCAGCTACACCAATACTATGCAGAAACAGGCCTTGGGAAACTCTTAATTTCTGAAGACAAATAAAAAGATGTGCAACAGTTCTTTCTTCTTGCTAAAAATGTTCTAGCTTGTTAGTGGTTGTTTGTGTCAAATCCGAAATGACTGCCAAAAGACACATCTAACTTTTTACAGCTATCAGCTTCCCTACATGAATGGGAAGGAACCCATTTTATTTTTTTAAATGATTCTGATTTTCTTGTCCTAAAAACAACAACAACAAAATAACGTAGGAGATTAAACCCTAAGTATGAAACCGTGTACAAAAGGAGAATAGGTTGTGGAAAAATACGCCATCGTAATGTCTTCTGCTATCTGTGCTGCTAACTATAACTCTCGCATATATAATTCCATTATACTTTTATAATTCAGGGTTTTGAAAATGCTTTTGAACCATTAATATATTTTCCTGGTTAAAATTCTTTGAGATGTTCTTAACAAGAGTCTTAGATAATGAATTTGGGCAAACTCTGGAACAGTCTTTACAGTATTATCATTCTCATTAATTTTCAGAACTACCCACTGTGTTGAGATGATTGTCATGGGCCTAAGACTTCAATTTGGCTAAATATTTTTGCATATATTTCAACATATAAGTAACTAACAGATGTTTAAATGTTAAGTTCATATGGAAGAAATGGTTAAATGTGTTTACTCTAATCTTATGATTTCTTTGCAACACTAATTCTTATTTGACTATTTCTTTATGTGTTTCACAATTTCCTCTATGCTTTGATCTACAATGGGCCAATAATTCCAAAATCTCTTCAAAGATAACAAAACAATCCTTTAAAACATTCTGGAATTTAAGCCATTTATGCATGTATAATATTTAACATATGTAGCATCACTAGTTTTCTTGAGAGAAAACCTTAAATAGTAACTCAAACATTATTTTTATAAAATATGCCGAGCTCATATAAAGCCTAGGACTACACTTTTTTTTTTTAGTTCTTTTATTTTTACAGAAAGAGAGTTTTCCATTTATATTCTTATTTGGCTTTAGCAACCTGATATATGATACTGCCCTAACCTGCCAGGAAAAGATGGGTAGGAAGCTAAAAACAATATTACTTTTAAGAGAGTTAATGCAGCACATAGTTCCATACTTTCATCCGGTTTATTATTTTTTTTCTTTGCCTTTTTGGTTATCTCTGAAGACTGCTTCTGTTTCCATTGTTTCATCCTTCAGCATTCACATATCAGAGCAATAAGTATTTCATTACTGGTTTATCTGTCCAGAGGCTTGAGAAGCGGTAACAATTAACCCTCCCTTCACAGTGATTGATACAGGCTTTGCTTTCAATTTGTTCCACTACACAGATCATGAAATTCTGAATGCAATCATCCTCATTGACCTACACTTTCAAACACACGGCTACAATGAGACGAAAGTAATTATTAAAAGGAACACTGGACTACTGAGATCTGAAACAAAGTCTTTAAAAAATCTGTGAGATGACCTTCTGGTGAAATTGGCAAATTTTGATGTTAAGGAAAATGATAGCTTTGTGTCCCTGTCTGGAAATATTCAATGCAAGCTGATCAATGTATATTATGGTGATTGCACTGACTACAGTATGTACTCAGAAAATGCAGAAAGCCATTTTAGAACTGTTACAAACAAGAGTTAAACTGTTAACATTCTAGCTTAATATAAATTTTTTTCAAGGAAATTAAACCTCCTGATTTGTGTATAAAGAACAAACAGTGACTATAGCAAAGACTGAAGGTTGGAAAAGCAATAGCTTCACTTTGTAAGAAGAGTTGCATACCTGAGTCCTACATCTTCCCTCTCCCCCTCCCTTTAGATGAAGATTCACAGTAAGAAATGAATACATTTTTCACAAAGTCTGAAAAATAGCTTCAAATAAATATTAATCTACTGCAATCGATATATATGAGGGATGGAGAGGGGCTAGCAGGACAGTGGTGACTACAGAACTATATTAAAACAAGGGTTGCAGTTAAAGAAAATCAGGGCGGAAAGCAAGGCAGCAGGCCTGAGGCTCTAATCACAGAACAGAGTGATGGAGATGAACCAATACTGCATGGATTAGCAATGAATTATTTTGAACCGTAATCATATGCCTGCACAGAAGAGAGGCAAAAACTAGCCATTACTCATAAACTGATCTGCTGATTTCTTGTGGGGGGGGGGATGAGAATAAATTCATATGCTAAACTAACTCAGAATAATGAAAACCTAAAGATGTGGTTACACTTCAAGTAACATTCTATTTTTAATGTCTGCCACATACCACACAATACAGGGTGTTTAAAATATAAACTATAAAGTCCTTAGATTCGAGTGGGATTGAACCCACCATTTCTTCTAAGGTTAGGATGTGATATAGCCACTCTACTCTCTATTCTTCATTGGCCAGTAAAACTGTTTCTGGATAACTTTAACATGCCCAAAAGTAAAAGTGTTGAGTATTTGGTTAAAGAGAAGCAACAGCATTCAAGAAATTAATTTCCTTTGGATCACCTAAAAAATCATACCAATTGAAGATTCAATTGTTAGAACTAATTTTGTTAGGAAGAAAAAAAAATCAAAACTGCGGGTAGAAGAGATTCCTGAGATTCTTATGAACAGACTGTTTAAATGAAGAGCACTTTAATCAGTAGAGGAATCCTCACGTTTCTAATGTCTTGCTGTGCATTCTGCAGGTTATAGTAGCAGCTGGTAGAGGTCATATATCTTTTGTGAGCATCCCAAAAAGGCTCACTGCCAGACTGTTAAATTATGAATAAGCAATGAACAAAAGAATGCAGATACGGTGGTGACAAGATAATCCAAGCAAATTTATCTATGACAAATTTCACAGGATTAACAAATTACATTTACACAGAACAATAAAAATGTGTAAAAAAAAAATGATGAGCCTACTTTTCCTTACAGCATTAGGAAAACAAAAAAAGTCACCAATTCACTGCATATATGTAAATGTGACTCGATCTAAAGTAAGACATTTATAATATGTTCAAGATATCTTTGTAACATTTTTGCATTTTAGGTAGATATAATACAAACATGGTAGATCTGATTTATATTTTATATATAAGTTATGTTTAAACAGTATACATGTAGGCTTTACATATAAATCATGCAGAGTATACAGAATCTTGTGCAATAAAAAAAAATTCCATTCATATTGAATAGAATATATGTGTTTTTCAGATACAGATTCTGAGGAATAAATTATTTGTATAGGAAAAATACTCCCTCAATCAGTGCAGTACATATTAGTTACTAAAATACCCTTATCCTTTGATGTCTCCATTTTCTAGAACCAGAGAGGTTCTGCAAACAGCGTCAATCAGTCCATCTGCCCCTACCAAAATACTGCACTCTTTCTGAGCAAAGTGCTCCTGGATGAAGTTCAGAACTAGTATCCTTTTCTGTAGTGTTGCCATGGCAGAAAGGAAAATTCGTAGATTGGAGGGTAAGAGGATGCCGATTTGAGCTATATTCACATAAAGATGACCCTTAATCCGACATTACTATTTTTCTTTATAATAAAATTCTTGTTATAAATCTTACAAATGAAAGAGCCCCCGTCTATCAGAAGTAATGGGATATAACTGAAATGACCTATGATTCCATAAAGTGGTCTTAAAATGCTATGTGGCACTACTTTCAAAAATATGTGATGAAGATTTAAGCTTTAACGTTATATATAACCTAGGTACCCAAGTCAGAGCCCTTTAATTATGCATTAGCATACTGATGATAATAAAATACTGTAATCAGAAGTAATTTCTTTTAAGATGATCTGAATGCTATTTTGAATTTTGTAGCCTATTTTTCACTTATACTTCCTATTGACTGCTGCTTTTTATCTTCAATATTTTAACAAAACATCTCTCTAAATGAGCCCTTTCCAACATTTTATAAGGCAACCTATTCTTTATGTAAACAAGAGATTTTCTGAACGTAGAAGTGAATATTTTATTAAAATACACAACAAAATACCCAGCTCTTTCAACCAGAAATACTAAAGCACTGCTTATCTACTCCTTTCAAGGTCTGGAATTCCTACTATATACCTTTTTTTTTTTTTTTTAAAGCTATTTGGTTGACAGTATTACATCCCAAAACGTAAAGATAAATTTGGCATGCTTGTCTACTGCCTCAAATCTAGCAGACATTCTACAGTGAGCAGTAAGGGTGTCAGATGTTCCGAAGTTTCCCAAAGTGTAGCTTTGGTCAAAGAAGTGTTACGTGTCAGACCAACCCCTGTGATTCCTGGCCTCAGAGAAATTAAAATGTTACCAACGACTCTCCCATCTTGAAGATGCCACAAGTGTCTGTGTGTGCCCAGAGGGGAAGAGGGACTAAGTAATGAGAACTTATCATTTATGTATTTATTGTGGTCCATTTTTAACAAGTTTTTAATTAAATGAGTTAATTAATATATGTAAAGCCCTTAGACTAGTACCTGGCACATAGTGCTATATAAATGCTTGCTGTCATTATTATAACGCCAGACAATTTGGCAGGAGGCCAACCTGAATGAGTCCTTATATATTTCAAAAGACAATATCCAGAAATACAGTTAAGTACTAAAGTGTGTTATTCAGAAAGTCTGTGGGGCTCTTTCCACCCATTCAGTGGCAAAACTATCACAAAACAAGAATGTCTCAACTGTAATCTTTAGACAAACTATGGCACAGTCCCAGGCACAGAGAACAGGAGTGGAGGAGGTCCTGAAGTATTTCACAGTCTACGACCAAAGAGCTGTGTGTATGGGGCAATCCAATGCTTCTAAAACCATTCTGCAACAAATCCTCCCCGAAGTATCTATAGCTTTGGAGTTTGCCCACAAAACTACGGGAACATGAAAGAGTTGAGGGAAAATCATTTAAACGTGAATTCTTCTAACTTTATAAACATTGCATTTCTGAAGTTCTCCAAACATCCGACAAATGACCAATAAGCAGAGATCTAGGTCACTAATCCGTAGTGCACGCGGTCTTCCTGCCACACGGGCTCTCTGGCATCAGCACAGAAAGCCCCGGCACCGCAAAGTCCAAACACGGAACACCTGCACGCTACTGTTAAAGGTACACTCCTACACAGACAAACCCAAATTCAATCCCTAACCCTACTACCTTCCTTGGGAAGATTAGCTTCTGTTTTCTTGACTCAAAGTGGGGATATCAACATTTGCCTCACAGGGCAGGGGGAAGCCACTGAGAAAATTACTGTGAGGTATTTAATATAGGGCCCCAAACATGACAGTGTCCAATAACTGTTGATAATTATCATGTGTGATCTATTTTTATTTTTTTTAAACCCACCAGAGTTTGTTTCTAAAAATCTTCTATAATTTCACTTACATTTATATGGCATCTTTTCCTTCCTTCCTCCAAGAACCTCTAATCATTTTACAGTCATTAGTTACAATATTTTACAACCTGGATACCTACCTTGCCCCTTCCCCCACCCAGAACACTAAACTAACGGAAGTCCAAAGAGGTAGCCTTATCTATATGTCTATAGATTCTGTACTTCCTCTTCTTGCAGAAAAGGGCATTTTCTGGCTCTCTATAATATTTTGCATGTCCAGTATAAGGGCAAGTCTATGAGCAGAGCAAGTGCTCTCACAGACTATTATTAACTACCATCTCTGGCACAAGTCAGGATTGTCCATAGTAGAAGTTCAATAAATAAGGCTGAGTGAATAAACCAATCGATAATTATACTCAAAGGGACGAGCACTTCGGGCCATAGTAATATGCGATTTTCATCTTGGGCCTCATGATTTTGTACACAAGACCACAAATATTTCGATTAATTTACGAAAACATTGTGCTCTAGAAATGTATACAGGCAACAACTTCAAGTGCTGTTTAATCTTGTCACGACCCTAGTCATTTCAGATATAGTAGTAATCACTTTACTCTTACTAAGCTATGTCCTGCTTATGCACTGTAGTATTACTAATATTACTACAAATTATTCTAACTATGTAAGGTTCTATCAAACTTAATAGTGCAAACATCCTATTCACACTAATGGGGCCCAGAGCAGTAAAAATACCATTCAGTTACAGTTGGTTTATTACACTGCCCAATGAGGAAAAAAAGGGGGGGGGGGCAACATTTACTGTGAAAATACTAACATCATTAAATGCAAAGCAATGTAACTGAATTTTTCCATAAATTCTAGAAGTACAGATTTAAATATTAGTACGGATCATCGTACAGATTTAAATATTTAAATTCACATATTCCATTATATGCAACTTTGGTAGCATTTAAATTTTAAAATTAATATTTAATCTACTAATCAACTAAATTTTCAACATACCAACTCTTTCACTACCTTTCAGCCTTATCTAGTGTAAACAATTAAGGAATGTTTGTAAAACACCTGAAGTTAGAATCTCAGCCTATGCAATGCAAAATTATTAAAAATTTAACTCAAATGATGAAACGTTACACTATAGAAAAAGTGGCCATGTTGGGGCGCCTGGGTGGCACAGCGGTTAAGTGTCTGCCTTTGGCTCAGGGCGTGATCCTGGCGTTCTGGGATCGAGCCCCACATCAGGCTCCTCTGCTATGAGCCTGCTTCTTCCTCTCCCACTCCCCCTGCTGTGCTCCCTCTCTCTCGCTGGCTGCCTCTATCTCGGTCAAATAAATAAATAAAATCTTTAAAAAAAAAAAAAAAGAAAAAGAAAAAGTGGCCACGTAAACATAATAGGAGGGGCCAGTTCTCCTCTCATGCATGCTTAATTTTCTTTAAATTTTGTGAACAGCGTTCTGCAGAGGAAAGAGGATTACAGGAATGCAGGAAAAATAAGAAAACAGAAGTAGAGCATCTAAGGTTTACACTGGGGTCATTATTAATAGTAAAGCACTTAAGAAAGTTCATAGGGAAAAACATTACTAGGAGAGATTTAGAAATATTTGTGACATATCCAAATATCTCACAAAATATAAAGCTCTACAGCTTTAAAAATAACTAAATGAGGGGCGCCTGTTGGCTCAGTCCTTAAGCGTCTGCCTTCAGCTCAGGGCGTGATCACAGAGTCCTGGGATCGAGCCCCACATCAGGCTCCTCCTCTGGGAGCCTGCTTCTTCCTCTCCCACTCCCCCTGCTTGTGTTCCCCCTCTCGCTGGCTGTCTCTCTCTCTGTCAAATAAATAAATAAGATATTTTTTAAAAAAATAAAAATAGCTAAATGAAAGCTACACTGCCTATATCCTCCCCCAAAAGTGGTGCTTTACATAAGCACATACCTATGCATCTTGTCATAGAAAACCTCACCACAGAGCAGGAGATCTTGGACATCAGGGCCCATTTCAAACAGATGCAATTTTAACAGGCCACTGGATTCCACCCAGACTAAGATCTGGGACACAGTAAAAGTATTGAGGGGTTCATGGAAACTCCGGCATTCCCATGAAATAGCTCTACTGTAGGGACAACCACTGTGTAGAATTTCAGAGGAAAATCAAACTTCCTATCACTAAAAATACCAAACTGGTCCAATGCGTAGATTATATTTAAATCACAATACAATTCTTACCAATTCATTGCTGAGATACTAATTTCACATCACTTATAGTCAAAGAAAAGTCATATTTTTAAGAATATGCAAAGATACAGGGACCAAAACTACTCATAATACCATTAGGTGCTGAAAATACCTCATGTAACTTTTTTTTTTTTTAAGCCAAAAGCATTAAGTAATGCTGATGTCAAGTTTGCTCCTTGTAATGAATCAAATCTAGTAACTGGCATATTACAAATTTGGAGTAGCTATTTGTCTCTCAATTCATAAACCAGAGATTGGGAATATAGAAAGATGGTGTAATGTGGGAGGGTCCTACATAATAAAGGTCATTATAACTCCTGACTCCAGAGCTATACCGTCTAATATCCTCTCTGGTGGTTCTATGATATGCCCATGCATTACAGTTCTTGTTGACAGTCTGTTGCCTTGGAAATATTTCATTATTTCAGTTTTTCCATTTGTAGACCCCTGGCCTTGTGATATGAAGGCCATCCTATTTCATATTTTCGATTATCATTTAAGCAATCTTGTGGATCTATTTATATATAAGCAAGTGTTAGACACGCATGTCATCATTTATCACTCTGTGTTTAAGCTTACAATGTAAAAAGAAACACCTCCCAAAAAAAGTCTCCACCGCCACTTCACTTTAAACCAAAATCCCTGTCCCACTGTACTACTAAATATGCTTTGCAAACCAGCATGGACACATCATATGCTTGACACTTCTGTCTAATTTTCTTGGTTATACATCCACATAGTGGAAAAACTCTGTGGTAGTGCTACAGAATTTGCAGCCTATTGGAGTTTAAAGAAAAATCAAGCAAGTTTAAATACGCAAGGTTTTCAACTTGTTCTCTCAGGCTCTTTCTGTGTGTAAGAGTAAGAGAAATTTAAGCAGTACTAAATAGTAACGAAAGACATCATTAAGAAGAAGCTTCTTTTTCTAAAATTTACCCTGTAAATATTATTAGAAGAAAATGACTTTTGCACTGTATTACTAAACTCAGGTCAGATATTTTATAAATTAACAACAAGACCATTGGAAAAATATCTTTTTTCCTATATAAGTTTGTGATTACTGGTATATTTGAAAAGCAGTAAAGAGCAGCGTCCATAAATGCCTTTATGAAATCAATGATTTGGAAACCATTTTGTAAATAAATGGGAGGATATCACCTAAAGGATGTCCACAGAAAGTCACCTTTTATAAACATATTTGTGTTCAACTGTTACAGAGAAATACTACTACTAACCAACAAGTTCCAGGCACAAAATGCACATAAAGGTGAAATGACTCTACTTAGTTTAAGCAAGTAACTATGAAAAACAACCCCCTCCTGAACAAACCATCTGACTTTCCATTTCTCATTACAAAACCAAATCAACTAACATGTGTAATGTTTACACTTAAAGTGTTAAGAGCATTTAAAGCCCTAATAACAAAGTCAACCCTCGGGGCATAAAACAACTGTTTGGATAACGGGCCAAGTTTGTGGTTATTACTGTCTGAAACATTTCGTTTATAACTCCTTCTTTCCTCTCTATCGCTCCTTCTGCCCCCTCCCTCGTTATTCCTCCTCCCTCTCCCTACAGGTTAAACCTTCTCAGATCCAACCTTTAAAATGACAGCATCCGAGCTGAACAAGAAGATGCTATTAAAGGGCATTAAATTAAATACAGTATATCCTCCTACAACTTCAATCAGAATTTCAGACCAAGTGTTATTTAGTTCAGCTCTCAAGTGGAGCAGAATAACAAACCACGCACTTTGATTTACCTTCTTCGAATGCCAAATGGAGACAGGTGATAAAGAACGCACTCATGCACGGGCTATGAAGTTTCCTCTAGAAATTAATTCTATCTTCAAGATCCCTATCTCAGAAAAATTCCCAAAATGGCACACAAATAGGCCTCTGCTAGAGAGATTACTAGGGCCATCCCAGTAAATACATTTACTACCAACAGAACTGGGGAAGGAGCACCGGTGGAGGAGGAAAGAAATCAATTACAAACTTCTGATCTGAAAAAGTATTCATCACCATGTTAAAGGAAAAATAACTATTAAAAGACCCACACAACGCTCTGAAAAAATTTCTTCTTACCTACAAGAGCAAAATACTTACTATGTGAATTCTCCATGAAACACTGAATATTCCTTTTAGCTGTATGAGTTGTCAGACAGTTAATGCTATACACATTTCACATCTTTAAAAACTGGATCATGCATGATTTACTTTCAGGTATAGGATTTATATAGAAATTATCTAGAGTTTAGAATTAGTCAATTATGTACCTACCTAACAAAATTCTTCCCTTATTCCTGACTATTCTGCTGTCCCTATTATAGGAAGGAAACAAGCAATAGTGCAACTGAAGCTTTCTAACGAATAGCTTGTTTAAATATCTCTCTACCCTCTTCTTGATGGAAGCTATAGTTTAAATGCTATGTTGTATCAAAAATAAAACCTCCCATGTAATAATAATTAAATCTTGCAACTACTATGGACTTCCCTCATCTTTTTTCTCAAGTTCACTTACACCTATGAGGAAAGTTGGGGGTGGGGGGCATATATCTAACAGCATTTGTTTTCCTCATGAAGCAATGGGTAACATTTCATACTTCCTACTGAGCATTTCCTCTTCGGAGACAGAAAAAGATACTTTGCACAAACCAATATGCTATATGCAATTAATGTCATTAACGCTGCCAATTAATAGCAAATAGGATTCCAAACAAAGTAGGCTGGGTGGACAGCAGAAGGGAAAACCACGTGGGGCGGGGGGTGGGTGCTTAGTTACTATGCAATCTAACAATGCCATTCACGTAGGACGGTTAAGGATATTTTGAATACAAACTCCCTTTCCCTTTGGCTTTAGTTTAACTAACTTCAAACAGACATGCTCGGCTGAGCCCCTTGCCTGGATATGCAATTCTCACCAGGAACTTTTTAAAACACAGATCCCCAAACAGTAACTAACGGGGCAGAGACGTTCCAACTGTTGGCACATTTTGAATCTCGCTGTTTACTCGCTAATTTGGATTTGAGGGTTTTCTTCATCCCTTTTCTTTTTGTCTTTGGGGAGCGGGGGAGTGGAAAGGAGGGCAAGATGAGAGCAAAGCAGGGCAAAGCAGGAGACCCACAAGTTGCCAAGGCTAAGGGCGCAGCCCGGGCGGCGGGGAGGCGGCGGCCGCGCGCCTCTCTCCTCCCGGCCCGGCCTAGCTGCTCCGCGCGGAGACAGCCCCTCCGCGACACATTCCCGGCCTGGCGCGAGCTCCGCTCCCCGCCCCCGGCCTCCTCCTCCTCCTCCTCCTCCTCTCCTCCTCCTCTCCTCCTCCCCCTTCTCGCCTGCCTTCCCTCCCCCTCCCCAGCCTCATTCCTTCCTAGAGAGCAGCTGCCAAGGGACCTGCGGCGGCCCCGGGGATCCCCCGGCCCCCCACCCTCACTGCTGTTCCTCGTCACACAGCAGCCCCTTCTCTTTTTTTGTTTGTTTCTCTCTTTTTCTTTTTTTTCTTTTCATTCTTTTTCTTTTTTCTTTTTTTTTCTTTTTTTTTCTTTTTTCTTTTCTTTCTTTCTTTCTTTTTTTTTTTTTTGTCAGCGAGTCACTCCATTCGCCGAGCCGAGGAGGTGCGACTGCTCGGAGAGCCTGGCGCCGCCGCCGCCGCCACCACCGCCGGAGCCCGCTCGCTGCCGCAGCCGCCGCCGGCGGACAATGCGCGCGGGGACCGCGGGCGAGCGCTGAGCCGCAAGCCCGCAGACGAGGTCCCGGTGGGCTCGCGGCCCAGGAGGAGGACTGCGGAGCGGGCCCCGCCACCTCGGCGGCGGCGGCGGCGGAGGCGGCGGCGGCGGCGGTGGGAGCAGCCGCCCCGGCGGCAGGTTCAATAAACAGAAAAGTGTTACCGTTCTCGCCTGGAAGGATCCTGCTGAAAGCTGGGCTTGGTGGGCGCCATCTTCCTGCTATTTTTTTTCCTCTCTTACTTTTTGCCTCTCTCCCCCCCTCCCGGGGTGGGGGGCGTGGGGAGGGCGGGGGGTGTGCGTGTGCGTGGGGTGGCGGGAGTGAGTGCGGGCGTGCGCGGCGCTCAGCGGCGGCCCGGCGGGCGGCGGCCGTGGCCCTGGCCGTGGCTGCGGCGGCGGCGGCGGCGGCGGCCGTGCTGCTGAGGCAGGGAGGCTACGGAAAAGTAGTGGGGCCGGAGCCTCGCCGGCGGCCGGCCGTCCCCTCGCGCCGCCGGTGCCTCTCGCCGCAGGTCGCCGCCTCCTCCGCCGCCTGCGCCTTCTCCTCCCCCTGCTCGCCCGGCGCCGCCGCCGTCCATGCGCCGCAGAGCCCCCGCGGCCCGGGCCGCTTCGGCTCCCGAGACATGCCCAGCGCGGAGACAGGCGACCGGCGGCGGCGGCGGAGGAGGAGGGGGTGGCGGCGGCGGCGGGGGGAGGCTGCCGCGCGGCCCCGCGGGCAGCCCGGCCCAGGGCCCCACCGCCTCCGGGTTCTCACCGTCGCGCGCCGCCACACCCCCCACTGTCGCCCCCCACCGCCACCACCCGGAGCTGGCCTGGTGGCAGGTGGGGCACACACCCTCTCGGCGGGGGGCGGTCGGGGCCTAGGCCAGGAGGGGCGGGGAGGGGGAAGACACGCAGGGGGTTCCCAGCTTGACCGCTGTGAAAGTATTTCTGGGCATTTTCCAGCTGCTTTGCTCCAGAGCGCTCTCTCGCACGCAGACACACACCCCCCTTCTCTCTCCCCGTCTCTCTCTCTCCTCTCCTCTTCTCTCTCCCTCTCTCTCCCTCTCTCCCTCTCTCTCTCTCTCTCTCTCTCTCTCTCTCTCTCGTTGGGGGACTGGGAAGCTCCGCTGCCAGCGCAACAACGCCACTCAGTTGCAGTTTCGAACACTTCCCTTCTCAGGAGTATCGCAACCAGGGAGAAAGAGAGAGGAACTGGGAGGCCACGGGAGCGGCCTCGGACAGGACACCGTCCCGGCAGCGCCTTCTGAGCTAGTGGAAATAAACGCGGGTGGGAGTGCGCTGACCAAGCCAAGGAGCCGCGAGAGCCCTGTGGGCGGGCGCAGCGGCCGCACAGGCACCTTAGGGCTCCGGCGCTCTCACCAACATTTCCCGAGCTGGAACATCTGCATTATTCACGCGCATACATATCCGCAGTCCCCGGGGATCACAGGTGAATCCCCAGGAGTTTCAACGCAGTTAGGTATGAACGCCTGTCCCCACTTGGCTCCTGGGACTTGGGACCGGAGGAGTAGGGACCTCTGGGATCAAGCTCTGTTGTTTCCCCCATTTTACAGCCCAGCGAGGCCTAGAGAAAGGGCTACTCAATAAAGGGCCATTGCTGGTATCCCATTACCTGGGTAGACCCTGGTCAGAGCGCCCTCTCCACTAAACCACTCTGCTGGGTGTGGGCAGCTTTTCAGGCAGAGACTTGGGTCAGTCATGTGTCAACCAGGAAAGCAGAAAGGACTCCCAACGCATTTCCACTTTGAATAAAAGAGCCACACAGAAAACATTAGTGCTGTGTGAGGCTTTGCATTTTACTTTCAACTTCGAAAAGAAAAAAATAGACCTGTAAAGGGGTCCCCTTCGGTCCTACCGTCCCACTAAACTGGGGCTAAGAGTTGGAAACTTTGAAAACACAAGTGTTTTCCGTGGCAGAGGTGTTTAATCTGCGTGATGGTGTTTGAGTTCTCTTTGGAGTACACTCTACAGGTAGAAGATGAGAGTGATTGAAAAATGAGCTGAAGTGGAGAGTATTGAATACAAGCTATACATGGGCTGGCAGGGAGCGGGGAGGGGGGGGGGGAAGTTGCCAGTCAGAAGTTTTGGCTCCAGGACAGTCTGCCTAGGGCGTTTCTACCCAAAGATGACAGATGAGAGAAGTTGTGTGCTCCCAACAGGCCACTTTCGCTTGAAAAGCACCCAACTCCTGTCACTCCCTCATCAGACTCCCCAAAAGCGCTTAATGCAAAAAAAGATATTTTGGTGAAATGATGCGTCACCATTCACTTTAGCAAATGTATCCAGGTCTTGAAGTGGAAACTAAGTCTGCCCCTCAGAGCGTCTAAAGCCCCACATGCTGGTGGCCTGGTGAAATAATGCCAAGGGACACGGGACTCATGACTCAAACCCTCCCTTAAGCATTTGCCAATAATCTTCTTGCCTCACATGGCTCACTCTCCTGTCCCCAAATTAACAAAAATTAAAGGCGGTAACAGGTGTCATCATATCTGACTAATGAAACCAAAGAAAGCTCCATTTTTCACAGCTAGCATCTTCTCTTCTGTCAATATGACTGAACATAGAGAGGAAGGAAATAATATATCCCAAAGGCTAAAGTTTAGAGTTGATTATTTTTAAAGCTTTAGTCTTTAGCACCACAGTGGGAGTCAAGACTTAATAAAGTAGCCCAAATTCAGAGATGAAGGTGGAAGGCATCAGTGGAGCTTTGAGTGTTGGAGTGGGAGATATGGAGGTTGTTACCCCTGGAGGCTCCTGACTTGTGGGGGAAATTGGCCCTGGGAAGATCTTTGTGGTGAAGGATTCCAACACTCTGAGAGCAAATGGAAAGGCTGAAAATTCAGGACCACCTCTTATGCCCAATTTATATCTTAATGGATTAGTTGGAGGTCTCTGAAATTGTCCAAAGGCCATCTGACATTTCTGACCCCTGACTTTCTACTCCGCAGACCATAGTATTATAATTATAGCCCGCACTTCCTAAAGTGACGGTCAGATTATATTGTCATTTAAATGTTTTGTAACTGACAAAAAAAAAACCCAAAAAACAAAAAACCTTACCTGAACCATGCAAAGGAAAAAAATCTAATTCTTTTCTAGTCCTTTATGTTTGAAAGATTCCCAGATCTTTTGTATTAAAGGTTCTTTTAACCACTGAAAACAAGACTAAAATATTTAAAATTTAAAAAATCTCTTTGACCAGAAATAGTCTATTTTTGAGTTATTTTCAAGACTCTCTTTTAAAACTTCCGACAGTACTCAAAGCGTATAATGAAGTCTTCTACAGAATATTTGCAGTACTGGGCATCAACTTGGAAAACACTCAGTGTGTTATGCAAAATCTGCTCTGGTCGCTGGGCCATTGGTTAGAAAGCACAAAATATGGCAGTGATAGATTATCTTAACCTTTTCAGTTTAAACACTGTTGGTTCAAATCAAAGGTTCTCAAATCAATGAAGTTTGAAATACAAGGTAAAAATAGGAACTGTTATTTGAATTATGCATTGTGTATATTTTAAGTTAAATGCCATTGGCAAATCTCTCAGATATTTAATCGTGTGCAATCTGGGAAACACAAATATTTAATTTCACACTTTCATGTGTTCTTTTTTTCTTCCATCTTCTATAAAACTGAGCCCCACAAATGGGAAGCTTACCTTTCATACTACATTGTTAGTTTTTCTCAGCACATTTTTGTGGATTACATTTTTAATAAAATCTTGGAAGATCACAACTTGTTCTTAAGAAAAAACTTTAGGGTTCTAGGGCTCTTGATGGTAGTATCCCCCCCAATTCCTTTCCTAATTGAATCAAAGAATGTTTACTAATTCAATATCACAACTATATTTTATTAAAAATCTACAGATGTTTGGGAGAAATACAAACAAGTAATACTTCAAAACTTCCTTCTCACCCTCCTAGCCTAACTTTGTAAAATTTGCTTCCTAACTCGCATCTCTGAATCTTACGCATTTGCATTATAATGCATTTAAGATGAATACTTAACAGCGCCGAGGAGACTCGGATTTCATGCTGTATTTCCCTGTAGTAACAGGTGACATGATAACACTATTATGTAGAATTGCAAGTCTACAGCTACACGTGAAAATCGTTCCTATTCTGTTTGGAAACAAATGATCAATCAGCCTCCAGTTATCAATTGCCCCCCAGGCTGCCCGTCAGCTTGGGTTCGCACCCGGCAGAGGCAGTGAGAAAATTCTGCGGAAGGGGACGGGGATCCCAAACTTTGCAAAAGCACCTTGTGCTGTGTCTAAGACTTCGCTGCAACTCCTAGGCTACGCGGGGCTGGGGTTCTGAATTTGGGGCCAGGCAGAGGGCAAAGGATGATTTCACTTCGCCAGTACACTGGAGTGCCTTTCAATCCGAATTGTGAATTTTTTTTTCTTTTTCATCTGTAGAACGAGGAGGAAGCAAAGTGAGCCCTGACGATGTGCATGTGTGTTGTAACGCATAAAACAGGAGGCAAAGTGAGTCCCACCCCAGCACCCCGGGGCGGGGGCACTATCCCAGCCCGGGCGGGACTACTCACCGCTGCTGGTAGGAGGTGATGCCCTGGACGTTCTGCGGGGTGCCGTTGGCCGCGGCGCCGGCCCTCCCCATGCCCGCACCGGCCGGCACCCCCGCGGCCGCCCCGCCGGCCGCTGCGGCCGTCACCTGCACGCTGAAATCCGGAAAGATTCGGATCATCGCCGCGGCTTCGGCCCCCGGGCGCGGCGGCTCTGGGCGAGAGCTGGCGGGGGCTCGGGTTTGGGCTCCGGCGGCGGCAGCAGCAGCAGGGCGAGCAGCGGCGGCGGCAGCAGCGGAGCCAGGCACCAGCCTGCAATCCCATTAGTGAGCCGCGGCCACTGTGCGCGGCGGAGAGGCGCTTTGATGTGCGCGCAGCGGGCTGGGGTGGGGGGGCCGCGAGCGCTAGGAGGAGGTGCGGGGGGCGTGCGAGGGACTTGCAAACAGCAAAACGTGTCAGGGTGGGGCCTTTTTTCCCTTTTGGGGGGCGGTGGTGCTCCCCCCTCTTTCCAGGATGTTGCTCTCACTGGCTGCTCCGGCTGCGCGGCGCGAGCCCAGCTGAGAGAAGAAGGGGAGGGGTGGCGGAGGAAGGATGCACCGGAGGCTTGGCGAGGACTTGGCCGGTGCAAGGGAATGACGGGCAGCGGAGGGTGCCTTTCTTTCCCGCCCCCTCTACACACACACACACACACACACACACACACACACACACACCGCGCACTTCCGACCCAAAGTGCAAGACTGAGGCGCGCGCTCTCCCCTCTTTTCTCTAGAGAAATAACCACCATCCAAGCAGGCTCGCGCCTCCCGCGGCTTCCAGCAACCTGGACTTCAGCCCGCGTGTGCAGGAATGGGGGCTCAGAGCTTCCCCTCCCACCCGGGACCCGTCTCTGCCAGTCTTCTGCACACAAGGCAGTGCGGGGGTTGCCAACTGCAAGTTGGACTACTGGAGAACTTGATGCTTATCGAGAAGGGATGGTGCGCAAAGGAGAATGGGGGAAGGGGGTCGGGCGGAGAAGCCGCTTTTGTGCAATGGAGAGTTTGTTCCCTTTATAAGAAGGGACTCTCCTCGCTCCTGGTGGGCGGGCAGGTTAGTCTTGGACAAACTTGCAAGCTGGGGACTGTAGGTCCATGTAGAGAGATCCGGGTGTGCCCCGGATGACCCATCTCTATACGCCCTTTTCAAACGTTGAAACGAATAAATTAGCAGCCACAACTGAGGCGAACTCTGTAAATTGCAACCACCAGGGAAACAAAAAGAGAAAACACGTGCATTTATTTCCTCGTGTCTCCCAGTTACTTCTCTGCATTGTTACATTGGTATTTCTTTAGGGGATGAGGAGAGATGCTTGTGATTTGGGCGCGCCTTTTTAATGACAACTTGCACTTCTTCTCGCCTTACTAGTCGGGGGTGGGGGCGGGAGTGGATCCTTTCCCCCCACCCCCTGCCCAGGACCCCCTGTTGCCCCACTTCCTCCCTCTTTCTTCCGGCTAGCGAGCCTGGACCGGAGTTGCGGGGCAGAGGCGCAGCCCCTGAGCCACGCGGGGCTCGATAGGGCTCCCCTCCTCTTGCACGCACCCACCCGCGACCCACTTTGCTGGTGCTGATGTGGGTTTCCCCAGCTCGTTCTCTCCTTTCCTCTCCCCGCGCGCGGAGGCCCGGGCCCGGCAGCCGGGGGACGAGTGGCCGCCGCGCCCGCCGCACGAACCCAAGTTGGGCTCGGCGGAGCGTGGTGACCGCGGCCGCGCCGCCCCGGCCCTCGGCCAATAGCGCCTCGCCGGGCGAGACACCTGCTTAACCCTTTGAGCCTGGGGCGCAGCCGGCCGGCGGGGACCCAAAGGGGCAGGGCCGATTGGCCAGAAGTTGCCAAGGCCGTGAAGGGCAGAGACTGCCCAGCCTAGCGTTCCCGCTCGAGGTCTAGGGGCCAGACGCCTGCCCTCGCCGCAGAGCTGGGCGTCCCCTTCCACCCTCCTGCCTCTCAGGAAGCAGCCGACCGGCACAAAGGCCGGTCCGCGCCCCGGCTGCGTCCCGCGCCTGCCTAGGCAATCCTTGCACTCCCTTAACCCGAGTCAGTTTCCGGAGGAGCCTCCCGCGCCCGGCAGCCGCAGGGAGACAGAGGGAGGGAGCCCCAGCTCTCGCTGGCCGGGCCCACGGCGCAGCTGCGTTTCCATTTTCCTCTCAAAGAAAATGCTTTGGACGGCAGATAATACCAGGAGATATGAAACTGCTTCGTCCCCCACATGTTGCACGTAAAAAGAATCGTAATGAGCATCTGTGGCGTGTGCTAGGGATCCCACGAGTTAGTTGAAGACCTAACCGAGGTCCTGACTCCTTCCTTCCTGGGAAGGGGTCATTTTCTAGTTTAGCGGCGTTTCATTCGGAGATACTTGCTTTTCAGAGGCCAAACTCAAGGTCTTAGAACCGGGTGAGGGGTGGATGTTGAGAGAGTGGAGGGTCTGAGTAGATGGAAAGCCGCCTTGTAAGGATCTGGTCGCAGATGTGGGTCCTTGTCTCACTCGGAGCACCGCAGCCAGGCGATGCGGGTTGACTGGGTCTCTGCGCCTTCTCCCCACCTCTCATCCTCAGGGCCGGATCTGAAGAGAGAGATTTTAGATACCATCCCTTGACTCTAAGCTGACTTTCTAGTTGAAAGAAATAGGAGTTCATGGCATTCTGGAGAGGTCAGGAATGTTTTAGGGGTTCGGAAAAGTTCTCCTCTGACTGCATAGGTGAAGGCCAGCAGTACTTTAGGCCAAAGGAAGCCAAGTAAATGGCTGATGAATGAAGCTAAAAATGAACACAGATCCAGGCAGTGGCTTTCTATAAAACAGCAATTGTCTGAATTATTGGCCCATTGTGGGGTGGTGCTGTGCTTGCCACCTGATATCTAGGTCAGCCAGGTGACAAAGGCTTCCAGCAAGCAGCTCCAGCTTCCATATATACTTTGACTCCAGTAACATAATGCAATATTCCAAGCTAGATCCGGTTGATCCAGAGGCAGTCTCAACGTGCCAAATGATGCCAAAGAGGGGAACCCTCTTTGGCCAAAAGAGCAGAATTTTTCGAAAATTACTTTCCCTTTTAAAGTCTTTCTGTACAACCAACAGGGAGTTATATTTGTAGACAGTATAATAGTTCTTCTTTGTTTCAATACAATTCTATGGATAGAAAAGACCAGCGATTATATTTTATTGACTACTTATTTTACAGAATAGTTGGTCTGGAAATATGTGGCCCTGCTTTGCTTCCCTTCTGGAGGGCAAGTTCTTCTTGGAACCTTAAGGGGCAAAATTGTCCCAATGGAAAGAATATGTGAGATCTGTTGTTAGACATTAAGACTAGATATGCTGAAGCTCACTTTCAATTATACTTTATATTATTAAAAGAGAGTTTAGTGAGCACATTCAACTTCAAAGTTCCAAGCTGTCAACCCCATATTTAAGAGAATTAATATAGCTCCTGCCCTCCAGAAACTTTCTTTTCTAAAATAGAAATACACAGAATACTCAAAGAAGACTTACACTGTAGGTTACCTTAGAATGCCTGTGAATGTATTTCAGTATTTTGTCCTTACATGTGTGACTCTACAGGTTCGGTTTGCATGCATGAGAGACAAAGTCCTTACTGGATCTGCTTATCTGCATGTTCATTAAGGACCTTAAGCAAAATATAAGTTTATTCGCTCATTAGTAATTCAGATTTCATTACTCTTTCAGTTAAAATCTTTACATGCTGGCAGCTGTTTTGAAATATTTTGAAAGTTGCTTTGGCACTCGTCCAATGAAAGGGGCTCCAGTTAGCATTAACCTGTATACTTTCTCATCTTGTATTCTCCTCCCCACGAAAATCTACATATTAGTGTATGTAGAGATCTAGAAAGAATTTTATGTTGTTTTAACCCTCAATACATGCATAGGATATATATACAGCTGCCACGATTACATGTTTACATCTTCATCCTTGTTGTCAGTGTACAACTATGCCTTTTGCTCATATGATAAAAATACCTATTCTCTGGAAATTCATTTCCCTATACTTAGAGTTAAATGGTTTGACTTTGGATATTCACTATTGGCTGTCAGAAGCTACCAATGACAGGTAGGAGAGAGGAGCTACAGAGCTTGATTGTATCTAATTTTTGCTTTACTTGGGTCAGATACTTAAGGGGAAAATAAAACAGTACCTAGAGATCAGGATAACACAAAGCAAAACAAAATAAACAGAACGGAAATTCTATATGTAATGAACAAGTAAGATGTTTTACTCTGAAAGGTTGAGTGTTTTATGAAAGTGATCATGCTGCAAGGAGAGATTTTTTTTTCTATTAAAAAAAAAACCACCTCATGTGATAATTTACAACAATCTGTGAGATGAGTCTTCATTGTAGGAAGAGCCATGAGTTAAAATTAACATCCCTCTATACCGTGGGAAGGAGATTTTACATTCTGTAGAGGGGTTAAATATTTGATTTAAACAATTGTCCATCTTTGCTTCTCAATCCAAACTGAATTCCAGCTCTTACTGCTAAATTTGCCATGCTATTAATATGTCCTCTAGTCCATTCAAAACGAAGACTATAATGTCAGGGGAGAAAAAAAGTAACGTAAACTTAGCAATATATACTTTCTTGATATTCCAGAAGAGAAACTAAGGAATTAAGAGAGAATATCTAATAAATCATTATTTATAATATATGTATGTTCATATATAATATATAAGGAGAGTACTGAGGATTTTTCATATTAATACTACCTATATCAGATACTGAATATCTCAAGCTATTATGCTAAACTAATTCTCAGAGGACTTTATAAATATATAGCTAGAAAGAGAAGAGATTTAGTTAAGAGAGGAAATCCTTTAGCTATTTCTTAAATTCAGCAGCTGGCAGTAGGGGAGGAGGAATTGTTTTTTTAAAAAAAATAGTGGGAAAGGGCCTCAAATCCTTTTTTTTTTTTTTTTTAGTTACAATATTCACACATCACGGTCCATATTATTCCAAAGCATCTGCCAATCAATTGACTCGAACTAAAGCTAAATTTAGACTTAAATGCAAAATAACCAAATCCTCTCAACATATACAAAAGCCCAATTTGCCTTCAGACAACAATCTTAAAATTGTCCTTTGCTAATTTTTTTATGATTGTAGGTTTGATTTTGGAGTTGAAATCTTTCTGATTTTTAGGAGACAACTTAAAATCTACCTGCGATCACAAAGGAGTTACAACGGTTTTAGTTGTTTCTTCTATTACTGGCAGCATGAATTAGAACTTGCACGAAGCCACTAAGTGTGAGTTGGTAGTTGCACCACAGACCCAGTGACCCATCACCTTTTTATTTCAGTGAAAATTATACCCAGTGCCAACTGGAAATTTCATTTCTGTTTCACTTGGTTCCTCCAGGTAGGCATACTTATATAGCCAATGGAGTCTTTTCTTCACTGAATTTTTTTTCTGTGAATTTTGAAATCATTAATTCAGTGACTGGTTGTATGAAGGAGTGATTAATTGTTTTAGATTAATTTTTTTTCAAGATGAAAACAACCATTCCAGATGAGGTTTTGCTTGAATTTTTCATTTTCTGTATGATAGGACATTTTATAAACCTAATCACACAGCAAATCAAAGGAATGGTTTTATTATGCTCCATGCTGAGTCAACCATTCTGTTTCTATTAAACTGTTATGTCTCTTCACTTAGAGGAGTGATTCTCAAACTTCAGCGTGTATCAGAATCACAAGAAGGGCTTATTAAAACACAGATTTCTGGGTCTTACCTTTACAGGATCTTATCCAGTAAGGGGGCGTGCTAATATTTGCATTTCTAACAAATTCCTAGGTGATACTGATGTACTTGGTCTGTGCACCATATTTGAGAAGCACTTACCTGCAATGTTTATCCTAGAAGGTTGGGATGGGAGATCTAGACTCAGATCCTGATGCTACTCACTGATTGAGTGGTCAAGGGCAAGTTATTTAAACTCTCTCAGCTTCCACAACCTAACCTGGTATTAATTCAGCCCAGCAAAAAATGCATTTGTCCTGTGTGGTGGGAATTCAGACACAGTTCCTTCTTGAGGAAGCAAAAAGGTTATTAGCAGAGGTAAATATTTAAAGAAATAAATCGCAACAAAGTATCTTCCAAGGGCAACAACAGATTCATGTGAAAAGCACAAAAGTGGCATGGGGGGTTAGGAACTGAACTAGATGAAAAGAGTAATAAAACACAGTCAGGAGCTTGGGGTGAGAATTATGCACTCTAGGTTTGAATACAGTTCTACCTTTTACAAGCTGAGTGACTTCAGGCAATTTGTTTATTTCTCCCAAACCTCAGTTCCTTCATTTGGAAAACTAGTAATATTGTTCTCAAAGGAGTGTTATAGGGATTAATTGATATAAAGTGTGTAAAATACTTAGGACAGTGCCTGATTTATGTTAACTACTCAGTGAAAGGTAGTCATCAACATAAGAACTTCTAAATTATCTTCCAAGATCTCTTCCTTGGAGATGGGAAAGGTCCTGATAATTACCCAGGTAAGTGATGCAGTATTTACAATGCTCTACTTATGAATGCTGACAAGTCTAAAGTGATATTTATTTTAAACTCTAGGACAATACACCTGCAATTGTGAGTGATTAATTTTTTTTATCAAAGTCAAGAAAGGTAACATCAAAATATTTCAATTGTTCCCCAGAGTTTGGTACACTTTTGATAAAACTTAAAGTTCTGCTTTACACAAAGGACAGTAAAATTCTGGCATTAATCATGCGCAAGATGTGTAGAGGCATAAAATAGTTTCACAAGATGTAAATACAATACTATTGAAGATTTATCTATGTATTTGAGAGAGAGTGTTCACGCCAGCAGGGTAGGGATAGAGGGAGATGGAGAGGAGAGAATCTCAAGCAGACTCCATGGTGAACACAGAGCCCCATGTGGGGCTGAATCCCAAGACCCTGAGATCATGACCTGAGCCAAAATCAAGAGTTAGAGGTTTAACCTACTAAACCACCAGGCACCCCATCAGGTCATTTAAAAATGATAAAAAGAAGATAAACTCATTACATGTTAGTGTAAATAACATTTTTTAATTAAAAATTAACTATTTCTTACCAAATCAAAAAAAAATGATCCTCTTCTATATTTTTTATTTTTTCAAATATCTGGCTTAGTATAAGACAATCAGACTCCCATATCTCTTCTGCATTCAATCTGTTCTAAAATGTGGTTTTGGTTAAAGTATGTGAAGAAAATTCAGTTTACACAGAGATATGTGTGATTACTGAAGAATTAATAACTGTGGATATTCTTGTTATTATGCCAACACTCAATAAGTTTCTTAAAAGTTAGCTGTAATGTAGAATCTGGAATTATATTAAGAAATTTTTTATACTCTAATCATTGAAATCCATTGGACTACAGATTTTTTGGGTACATGTGTGATTTTGTATTTTCAAGCAATGGTAAGTTTTTAAACACATTAACTGTATTAGGCAAATCTTCCAAGTGTTAACACATTTCATTGCCCAATATTAAAAAATGACATTTATTAAGATCACTACCAAACTAATCAATAAAGTCTTTACATACTGGGAAGCTGTCAAGCTCACCGATAGCAAATACAAGTTTCCTAAATACTAATTTTCACTTGGTATCTCAAATATTATTATTGGTAACCAAATATCATCAGTTGCACCTTCAAAGTAACAGATGGCATTTTATTCATTTTCAAGAAAATGTCGCTAAATCCCCACATCTGAATAATCATCATACGTCAGTTATTCTTTCAAGTATAAATTGTGCTCCCTGGGCGGGGTGGGGGGATTAATGGCTAGTTGATCTCGTAACTCAAGGAATGGCACAAGTTTTTGTTTTTGTTTTTGTTTTTTGAGAGAGACATAAATTTGCAGCAAACGTGCTTTATGTGTACTTCCCCTTTCATCGGTAAGAATATTTTAAAGATATGTGTTTAAGGGTCCTGATTGAATAAAATTAATAATTCTTACTGCTTCATCAAGGACATTCTTCAATGATACTGGCTGCTTTTGACTGAATGTGTGGCAGGAAAAAACACAATGACTGCTAGTACAGCTTGGTGTTGTGGTCTTGATTCATGTTGACGCCACTTTACTCACCACTGCTGTTGCACCATCAGTTCAGACAGCCACAGTGAAGAAGACAAACAACGTCTTAGTAGTATCGTAAAATAGCGTGACCTCATGGAGACCCTGAAAATGTCCTCAGCCTACACTTTGAGAACAACCATCTTACTAGTAAGCAAGTCTCAAGTTGTTGTTCTTATGACTGAGAAATAAAAGGAAAAGTTTAAACTCTTCATGTGATGTATTTTTTTGAAGGGTGAAAATACACTTTGCAATTATGGATTGCTTTGCTAATGAAGCATGGATTATTATGGATGTATTAGAATTTAGAATTAGAATGGATAATTAGGACTATATTAGAATTTTGATTTGGAAGAGAATTCAGAGATAGGTACTTTGTTTTCTTATACTGCCATCCAGAAAGTGGGCACAGTTTGGAGCAAAGCAATTCAAATACTTAATGTTGAGGATCTGGGACCAGGAAATTAATTTTCCCTCTGTTCTCCAAAAAAAAAGGATGAGAAAACAAAAATCAGAATGACACTCCAGAAGGATGGAGAGATGAAACACATAAGGAACTAGAGGAAGATCCGTAGCAGAAAGAGGTTTTCCATTACACAGAAACCAAAGAGGACCACTTGTGGAGGAACTGAGCCTCTCTTACTTGGGAAGAATTTTAGCAAAACAAGATGACCACCTTCTAAGAATTCAGATAAAGAATTTTTCACTATGGGTCTGTTGGAGTCAATGTCCCTTAAGTTCATAGTTTTTATAGACATAATCTTTAATTATATTATCTCTATACCTTAAGCAAGACATCCTAACACTGTTTTCCAAGTGTTTTGTAATCTTTCTAACATGGTTTACACTGGCAATCACAAATCTTTTATTTATTGTTTATCATTATTCTTTATTTTTTATCATTATTCAAAGTCTTCTTCAAAATGGAAATACTGAGTTATTGTGAAAATCAGCTTCATTTTCTCAAAACCCCCAATTCAGAAAACAAAAGGGAAAAAATCTGTAATTTAAGTATTTATAGTAATTAATTTTGTTTAAGTACCCTGGACAGCTGCTCAAGATACAGACCAAGTAGGAGGAGGTAACTAAACCTTTTGAAGCTAAATCACTACTTGTTATTAGTGATTCATAATCAAAGGCATATCTCAAAGAGATGATAAACTACTGAAGAATGAATCATTTAATATATAATTTAAAATAATCTTGTTCAAGAATTATAACTCAACTGTCAGATATATATTTGATGAAAGTTCCAGAAGAAAGAGCTTCTTGGATGACTTATTTACAGAGACAACTTCCCAGTGATTGTGTCTCAGGGGAATCAAGAAGGGATGTTATCAGAAATGTTATCTGTGTATCTCTGCCCAAAGCTAAACACTTAAAACTCTGCTTTAATTTTACTTATTTTGACTGAGAAATCATCCCTCCTAAGAAGTGATTTGTGTGGTCAAAGCCAAAGAAAACTATGGATTTGAGGAAGATTCATTACCAATTATATGAGGGAAAACATCTAAACCAATTGTTCAAATTTGAAAGTTTTGCCAATTTTATTCAGTTTTATTTTGGACAATGGTACAAAGTATTTTCACTTGGAAATTGCCTTGTTGCCAAAGATCTTGGCTTATTATGATTTCCTCATCTTTAACTTTTCCTTAAAAAAAATTGAACATTACAGAAGTAAATTAAACTGTATATGAAATCACTTCAGCTTTGTATAAAACCAAAGTTAATAATTGCTTATATCAAATAGAAGTATTTCTCTGTCATGTAAATATGTGGAAGTAGATGGTCCAAGATAGAGGTACCCAAATTTTCATGCAGGAACCTGGGCTCCTTCCATCTTGTTTCTTCTACCATGCCAGTGCTGTCCCAGATGGTCAGCTGCCACGTCCACATTGTACACAGCAGGATAGAAGTACCAGAGTTAAGGGAGAGAAGGGCACGATCTTCCTCCTAAGAACATGTTTTAGAAGTAACACATACTACACTTACATCTCGGTTAGCAAAATTTACTCAATGGCCATGAATGCCTGTAAGATAAACTGGGAAATAAAGTCTATATCATAGAGTCATGTGGCCAGGTAAAAATCAAGTGTTCCTTGACTGCAGAAGAAGGAGACAGTCCAACTCAGAAATCCACTTGACATCAGGAGACAAACAAATCCGGAGAAGTAACTCTTCATTGAAGTTTATGAGGATGAATTTCGAACGGTATTTATTTGAAACCTAGTTATAACCACATTCTGAAGTATTCACCAAGGAAGCTGGAATGCATTCTGATTGCCATTGAAGCCAAAGAGAAAGGGATATAGGAATAAATTGTGATCACATTTTTTTCTTTTCTTAAAGGGAAGATGGTACATTTTTAAGAATTGCAGAATAGTGAGATATTTTGTATTGTGAGGTATAATTTTCATTTGATCCATGGCTGAATAAAACCTAGATAATTGTGCAAATATTGTTCATTCAATAGTAATGTGGTCAACTATTGTTCTTTTAACCCATATTCAGAATATGAGGGAGGGGTATCAAGGATAGAGATTATCCCAACACCATGTTCATATTTTGTAGGATTTAGAGGGAACAAGGACGCTAGGAAGCCTCACTCACCCCTTTCATTGAGGGAATGGCTGCAGGCATTCAACAATTTAAGAATGGGAGAATCTGCTTTTGGTGATCTCAGATGTCCTTACCATCTGGTTCTGCACAAAGGCAAGCTATGGCTCTAGGAGAACTTGCTCCCTGCCACCATTCCCTACTAAGACTCTCTTACTTTCAACTCAAGCTTATTTTGAACTTTTATCTAAATTCCAAGTTTCTTTTTAATTGTTACCATTTGAAAGTTACAGAGAAACTCAGATACTTTAAAAACAATTTAGAAAGGTCCACATCCTGGAGTACATGTTAAAGGTCCGGAGAGGAAGAGTTGAGTCAGAGCACCTGGATTTTACAGGGCCAAGGACTGGAGGGAAATTACTTAACCTCTCAGGGAAGAGTTGCTTTCGTTCATTTCCTTTCATTGATGCATACATTTATTTCAACACTCCTTGAGCACCTACTATATGCCAACTATTCTTTCAAACAGTGGGTCTACAGCAGGGTGTAAAACAAAGCTGCTTCTAATGGAGCTTTCATTATAGGTAAGAGGAGATAGCAATAAACAGATACCTGCAACAGCTGGAAAAGCCAACTTCATAGGGTTGTCAGAAGGATAAATTAAGACAAACAATAAAGTGGTTAGGCTAGCTCCTGACCTGCAAACATACTTCTAGGTGGGAACTTTTATTGATGATATTACATGGATTTGGGAATAGTACGAATCAAAAAATTCGAGTTTGCAGTAATCGTCTAAAACAACATGCCTAGTCCGTATTGAAGATGTTACTCCTGGGGCGCCTGGGTGACACAGTGGGTGAAGCAACCGACTCTCGATGTCAGCTCCAGTCACGATCCTAGGGTCCAGGGATTCAGCCCCGCCTCGGGCTCCCTGCTCAGCAGACAGTCTGCTGGAGATTCTCTTGCTCTCCGTCTGCCCCTCCCCACCATGGGCTTGTGCGTGTTCTCTCTGCTGCTCTCTCTCCAATCAAGCAATCAATCTTTAGAAGGTGTTAATCCTATTATCTCATTTTTATTTGGTAAAAAAATTTCTGCCATATCTAATGAAAAATAACCCCACATTAAAATATTTTGTACCCCTTCTTTCTTATTTCTCTGATTTGTCAGAGTAAAATATATTTAAAAAAAATACCTCCCAAAACTAATGGTGTTAAAATGGATAAAGAAATGAAAATGAAAAATGAATATTTCTTGATTATCTGCTGCTAGTTGGGCACCATGTTCGGCTTTCGACACACACACTTTCCTTCAACCCTTGTAACAATCCTATAGAATACCTCTTATTAGCTCCAGGTTTACAGATGGAAAAACTTCTAAATTTCAACAAACTCCAGTAAATATTAGAGACAACTAAAGAAAAAGAAAGACAATGAAAATAGTTCATGGTTTTTAGTTGCCATTATTTTACAAATAATTGGCCGCAAGTATTTTTCCTGTAAGACACAAAGGAATATAATCCCACCAATCAGACTGAGAAGATAAAGGACAGTTTTTATATCTTACTAATTAATTGTCCTAAAATATATCAGGATTTTTTCCTTTCCCTATTACGTTCACTTAGCTATAATATAAAACAGTTATAACACGAGAGTTCAACTAGGAATGCTAATAGAAATTTTAAGGTTTTTTTTCTATTGGGTAATGTAATGATGGTACAGATCAATAATTCTCTAGGTGTGTTCCCAGACGATCTTCATCATCATCATAGAAAATGGTGAGAAACGCAAATTCCCAAGCCCCACCTATTGAATAAAATCCTCTGAGAGTGGGGCCAGGAAGCTGTGTTTTAACATGTCCTCCAGATTACTGTGATGTACCCTAAAGTCTGAAGATTACTATTGGTGACCACTAAAGGATGTTAAGGGTCATTACAATACTATTTTTTTTCTGAGGCGAGAGTCTCTCTTCTTAGCCTGAAAAATTTATGTCGTTAGTTCCCTCCCATGAAAAGAAGAAGCAGAAAACAAGACATTCCTTTATTGACTGCAAATTTCAATACATTTCCAAATATCACCAATTTGGGAGCTGCACCGATAGGAAAACGGGAGCAAATATTTCAAAGGCAATCAAAGACGGATTCCCTTTCTAAATTCTTCTGCTTCCAAAAGAGTAGGGAATATATTGCAAAGACAAGATCCTGAAAGCACAGAAGGGAAAATCCACAGAAAAAGAATACAGAGCCCTCACAAACGTGCTTTAGAGACTTCCTTTCCTACCTGGAGGGCCAGAAGAAGCAGGTCCTGTTCCATATGTAGGAGGCCAGACAGCAGGATTGGTTTGTTAAAGCTGTCACTGAGATTAGAGCTTCCCGAAGCTCCTGTCCTAACATCAAGTCAATTTCTTGCTAAACTCTTTCTCATTTTAAATGGGAAAAAGATTAGGCTGTTGAGTGCTTGGGGAAAAATATAAAACTGGCTGGTAGGCAAGCTTTCTTTTTTAAAAGAAAAATTCTCTCAGCCTTCTGAACTCAAAGATAGCGTAATAAAAGTTACAGAAAAGTCTAAAATGAGTGGGAAAAAATGAGAGGGTAAGAAAAAGGAGACCAGATCCCTCTTAAAATCAGTGTTCCTTCTCAGTATCGGTGGGGAAACAAACAAACAAACAAACAAACAAACAAAAAACACCTTCAAAGTTCTTGTAGTGGTATTGTTGAGACAGAGGAAGAAACTAAAAAATAATTCAGAATAATATTTGGAGACTTGAACTTCAGGATAAGGTGGGAAACACAGGACATAAGGATGCAAAACAATGCTTAACAATCAAAGTAGCCCTAGTTCTCACACGTACACTTGCCCTTCTGTGGTGTGGATGCCCCTCTCACCATCTCGTTAGCAACTCTTTGGGCAGAGACCTGCTGCAAAATATAATAGAGAGCAAAGAAGACTAAATTGTATTTTCCTACAAATGTAAAAAGTAGTAACGAAAGGGTTCCTGGAGCTGAAATTATCCCCCGTCTGTTTACCGCAGAGCTTTGGCTTTGCAGTAGAGTTCTGGAAAATGAGGTTATGGTGAAGGTCACGAAGCGAAGCTCCCAGAGTTTGTTTCCCTGAGGAACTGGTGAATACGTTCCATGAACTAAACTAGAGGAAAGGCCAAGTGATCTTGAAGCAGGTGGGCAATGTAGACTTTAGCCCAAATCAGAATTTTACCAACTTACTTCGATAGTTATTACTCACTGGGAATTACATGCTAAGATGAAGATAGAAGTTTGCAAGAGGTTGTAAGTGGTGTGTGGGATGGGGATGGTTATAATGCCCATGAATGATCAAGAGACAGGAAGCAGGATTTGGCAAGGAAAGCCCCTAGACCAGGAGGATATAAATCTGAGATTTGTGAAAGAGGAAAGTGGGGTTTGGGGGTGGGGAGGATTGGCCAGGGAGAGTCTTAGACTGTGAAACATGGAGAGTTAGATCATGTGTCAGAGGAACCCCATGTTGGGCAGAAGTGGTCAGGCCCTGGTAGCCTCACACTGCTCAGTCACTGGGGACTACCAGGGAAGACTGTGGTCTTGGTTCAAAGGTTGTGTTACACTCCAAAGCCACTGTCACTGGAGTCTGCCAGCCATTTTCATTCCCTGAAATGGAACAGCAAGTTCTTTCCTGAAGGGAGATCCAAGTAGTACATTTCTATGGCGGCCGTAGGCCACCCTCGTGCCATATGGATCCACTTCTCCATGTTTTCACAGCCCTCCAGGACGCCTGTGCGTCTCTCTCCTAACGTAAAACTACCGTCTTTTTTGCAGCTGGTCTTCATCATTGCCCTTCTGTACTCTTCATTTTAAGTTCTCCTTGTCTTCAGTCACCACTTCTCTGGTCTCGATGGTTTTTCACAAAGTGTATATTTCTCTGCTGCAGACAGCTTGGACTTTAGAACCCCAGGCTCCTGTGTTGAGATTCTCCAAATGGGATTTGCCATAAACTCCATTGTATCTTTTCCGTGGCTGACATCTTCCGAATTATGGAGTCGGCCTGATTATATAGTCCAAGCAGCAGGGTGGCTTGCACGTGCGCTCTGGACCTGCTCTAGAGCCCTGCCCCCTCGTGTTTGGGCTGAAGCAATATCCTAAGTAGGGAACGAACCCAAAGAAACTCACCAGGCATTGTGCTTCTTTCTTTTTTGTAGGGTATACAAGATGCAGTGATTTGTACTTTTTTTCTACTTTGTAAGGGGTGTCCTAGCATGTCTCTCACTGCTGAGTCCCTAAAATTTTACTGACATGATGGGTCCCTATATCTTCATGTGATTTATTTCCTGTACTCCGGAGTACATGCGTCTCACCAAGACTTTCATTATCCCTGTCACCTCTTACTCATCCTGCCTGATCTGCATAATATCATCAATGCAGCAGATAAAGTGATATTCTGAAGGAAGGTGGATGGTCCAGATCTCTTAGGACTATATTATGACATCATTTATGTAGCCCGGGGACAAAACTGTGAATGGATAATGTTGTCCATACCATGTAGACCAAGGTGAACTGTTTCTGTGCATCTTTCTTGATTAGGATAGAAAGTAACAAACACATTTGCCAAATCAAAAGCTGCATATCTTGTCTTGAGGTTCTCACTAGGGTGAAATTCTGTATTCCAAGAGAGTACTCCTAAATCAATTAAATCTCCTTTATCCAGTCTTATGTTCTGGTTCTCTCTGTCAAGAACCTTCAAAATCCAATCCCAGGGTACTTCCCCAGCTTCTGCTAGAATACACTTGCTGGTTTTTGTAGCAAATTATCCTATGATTGCTTTCTCTATTGTCAAGCTCAACACATCTCTCACTGGATTATACTAAGACTTGATCCCCGTCAGCAGCAGGACAGCCTGCTGCCTTGCCTTGCCAGGAGGAAGACTCTGCGGTGTCCTTCCACTTGGGGAGAGTTCTAGCTCTTAATAAGGATGGACAGGCCCCTATGCAGTCTCTGAAGGCTCAGAGGTTTGGGGAACCAAAATCTTTAGGGGTATCTACTTTGATGCCCCCACATCATATGTCGAGCTTCCTGATTTTCCCGGCAAGTGCTCTGATCATGAGACTTGCCTCCACTGAGCAGTGAACTATCCAAAGCTCTCACTCCAGAGTTTTGTGGGGTTTTTTTGTTTGTTTGGTTCTGTTTTTGTTTGTTTGTTATTTTTTTCTGGTTTCCTCCTGCAGAAGGTAAAGGCTGCTTTTGAAGCTGCCGAAGAGGTCCCCAGGTCTCCTCCCTTAGTGTTCAGTTTGGTAATTGCCCTTAGCTTTTCATTATTCTCTAGCGTTTCAATTAAGCATAATGACAACAAGCCAAATGCACTGTACTTGTAGACATTATTCTCCGCCCATCTCCTATTCAACATTTTTTGAAGTCCTGAATCATTGTTGCAACCAGGGTATTGCCCTCTACTGCCACACTGTCCCCACTCCCCACCCCCCCAACCTGTGAAGGTTTCAGTAATGGAGTCAGCACCTGTGCCAAGAACTACGTGCGCCCTGCTTACCACCCAAGGTGGGGGTTCTCCTTGCCACATAAGTACTGAATAACCCAGCCCCAAACCCAGTCTTGTCATTAGCTTGGGCCTTCCAGGAGGCAGAGGCTGAGACAGAGGTAAGAACGGACCAGGTTCACTGGGAGAGCTAACACCCGTGAAAGGTAAAAGGGAAGAGAGCAGGAGTGGACAGGGAAAGCTTTCAGATCAGAAGTGACCCAAGTTGCCAAGTTGCAGAGGGACACCTGTTATTTTTATATGCTCGGCATCCACTCCCCCTGTTCCGCAAACCGTACCTTGGTTTCCTTAATATAGAAATGTTAGAGAAAGGGCCACACAGTGGCGTAAGCCATCCTCCTCCTTCGTATGGGCTCAAAAAGAGTCATTTAATGTTAGAACGGAACTCACACAGCATCCAGTTCCAATCCAATGCCTTCAAGAGGGATGTGACACAAGTTGAGTGACTTGTCTAAGGTCACAGAGCCACGTGGTGGCAAATCACATTTTGATTTTGTCTTCAGTTTCTAGGCCATGGCTCTGTTCCCTGTAACACACTCCGTCCCCTGAGAGACAGGAGATTACACAATGTAATTCATAGAACTCACAGAAACAGAAAAAAAATTAATTTATAAACAATAGCAGTCAGCTAATGCTAATTTAGTATTTAACGCCAGTAATCCTGGATAATGTGGCTATTGAAGAGTAGTTGCTAACGTGGGCTTCATACTATAATTTAGCATTACTTAAGAGAGAACAAAATCAAAATATGCACTTTTGAACAAAGTGTGAAAAATGTTTAATCCTTATTAATTTTTCTTTTTGTGACTTGCCTCAAAATGTTCCTTTTCTTTGTTCAGCATATTTCTATTCTTTAGAACTTCTGCGTACGATCTAGAATGTTGTTAAGATGAAAATCATTTTGGAAAATTAACGTGAACTTTTTCTAGTGCACTGTTATTTACTTAATTACTGTAAAGAATATCAGGGAGACTTTGCCAGTTTGAGAGGGCCACTATCTTGTTGTTATAATGTATTCTTAGAGCAGCACTTTTAAAAATCAGCAATCTTAGGTTTTAAAGGTTAAATTAAAAGCTAAATTTTTGAGTGATGACTGTGTCCACATAAAACACCTTAAGGAAAAGGTGAAACATTTGTACGTTTATGAGTAATTGATTCTTTTATAATTTTTTATTTTCTAGAAAAGGGCTCATAAACCATCTGGGGATTTCTATTTCAGAGAAGATTTATTTGTAGGTTTTCATTTGTTTCACCTGGGCATTTTATTATTTTAAATTTAAAATATATTTTGGGTTTTTTCATATGCCAGATTTTTTAATGTTTTCCAGGTTTTTCTAAAAGCAACATTACGATCAATCCCGTGCTGTTACATAATTAGCTTAGTGTATCAGTTTTACACACTGCAAAATGCAAACAGAGAGGAACAGACCAAAATTAAACAAGGCAACAAGGAGAGTGTACTCCATTAAACGTGCTCCACTTGGCAACTCTCTCTGCTTCTATTTTTTAAAGATAAATTTGATTTCAGGAAATTCATCTATAATATTCAATTTAAAGCCTCAAGTAGTCCCATGCAAATCTTTAGATTCAAGAGGCCATAATTGCAAATAGATGCACTTAAATTGTATGTAGAAGTGCCATCATTGCAAACATCTAGTTAAAAAAATATATTGATGACAAGAAAAGCAAAGAAATGAAACTTGAGTATATTAGTAAGAAAGGAGGAAAGTTGCATCTCGGTATTTTGCTACTAAAGAAAGCCTGATTTTTTTTTTTTTTTTTTTTTGCCTCCTCAGATTCGATAAATTCATTGGTACATCCAAGAAATATTCACTGAGCTTCCTGTTCACCCAGCACAAGAGTTATGGAGATGGATGGACCCAATCCTGATGCCCGAGGAGCTTAAAGAAGCAGGAAAGCTGGGGCACCTGGGTGGCTCAGTTGTTAAGCGTCTGCCTTTGGCTCAGGGCGTGATCCCGGCGTTCTGGGATCGAGCCCCACATCAGGCTCCTCCACTGGAAGCCTGCTTCCTTCTCTCCCACTCCCCCTGCTTGTGTTCCCTCTCTCGCTGGCTGTCTCTATCTCTGTCAAATAAATAAATAAAATCTTAAAAAAAAAAAAAAAAAAGAAACAGGAAAGCTAAATGCACGAACAAATGGCTAGGGTGCCATGTGAGAAATGCCGCAATAGAACTTTGTCCTGATGGACAGGGAAACAGAGATGGGAAGGTGACGGTGACCTAGACAAATAGAAGGGAGGATAGGAAAAGACTTCATGGTTGAGGAACTCAATAGGAACTTAACAGGTGTAGAAGAAAAGGACATTCCGGGTCAGCAGTTTCTTGCAGACGAATGAGAGTATGTATGTCTCATGCAGGGAGTGGACATGGGCAGAGAGCAGGCAGGGTGTGTGGTGGGATGTGGAGGTGAAGAAGCAAAGCAAAACAAGCAACAGGAAAGAAACTCAGGTGTGCAAGACAGCAGATGCCAGAGAGAAAAACCCTTGAATGCCACGCTATGGATCTGAATTTCATCTCCTTGTCTATGGAAAGTCATGGAAGATGTTTTAATTTTATTATGTCAAGATTATGGCATAATTTATACTATAGAAAGATAAAGTCTACAAGATTGCCGAGGATAGATTAGTGGGGAAAGAGACTGGAACCACAGACCCACTTGGAAAACTGTTCCAACGGAAAGTGGTGTGGTGAGAAATGCTTGGCCTGGAAGAACGCGGTGGAGTGGAGGAGACAGGAGCGTAGCTTGGATAAGGGGTGAAGATCAGTGGTGTTAACTAAGGTAGGGAACATGGTGCACTGGAGAGGAAAGACATGTTGGGATTGGGACATGTTAAACTGAGGTGCCCATGGGTACTGAGGCGGAGCTGCCCAGTAGACCATTGGAATATCAGCTGCCGAGCCTAGCTGGAGACCGACATACGTGGTACGGAGGGAAGACGGGCCGGCGAAGACCACTTGGGTCTTTCACAGCTGTCAGCCACAGAAAGTTGCAGTTTTTATCATAATTGTCTTCTGGATGACTATAAACACACAAGAAAACACTGTTGCGTTCATATAGCTCTCATCAAAGAATAGATGCCTGGAGAAAGCAGGACCTTGACTCAGCTAAACAGCTGGTAGGTGGTAGAACCCAGAATCAAACCCAGACCACTAGGACCACTCATGTTACCAGACAAAACCAAAAGAAATGTGATGTCTGAACTAATTAATGCATCCAGCTCTCTAGGCCTTAACTTCTTCATCTGCGAGAAACTTTTGGATGACATGGTCTCAGAACCCCTTTTGACTCTACAGTTTCATTATTATATGCCACATTCGTGAGGAAAACCTCATTCTGGTTTCCACATCCAAGCTGAGTGAATTTGAGGAAATCACAAATCCACCGAAGCCCAGTTTTGTCATTAGTACAAATTGTTAGGAGGATTTGATGATTGTGGCCATGTGCTTTTCCATTTATCATAGTGGTCTTTAGGAAAATGTAAATTAAAACAGCATGAGGCCACTACCCATTGTCTAGCTTGACTAAAATGTAAAGGACAGAAAAGACCAAGTGCCAGCTGCCATGTGGCTCAATTCTCAGTCACTGCCGGTGGGGTTGTAGACTGGTACAACCATGGGAGAGAACCAGTAGTGTCTCATATCCACACAACATGCGTGCGCTGTGACCCAACTGCTCCTCCTTAAGGAAGCACCCAACAGAAATACATCAATCTATTAACCAAAAGTCATATACTAGAATACTCATGCCACATGATTTGTATGACTTGTATGTGAGATCATAGAAAAAAATGTATTAATCTCTGCTCCTAGTTCCTAGAAAAATGCTCCTAAAACCCTTGTAGTTTCCTAAATGATAGAGCCCTCGGAACATCTCTTGTAATACTTGGTCTTTGTCCCCAGACCTTGACAGAGCCTCCTCTATCCTTTGCAAATTCCTAAGTGATAAGAGCACAACGGGCATCTAGTTCTAACGAAGCAGCTCTGGGTGGGCACCTGGGTGGGCTTCTGAATAGGGGGCTGATCACCAGAAATAACAAAGCTTTGATTAGAAGCTTGGTATTTTCAGCTCCGTCTCTCCCTAACTTCTCCAGAGAGGGAAGAGGGGCTGAAAACAGTTAACGCCTGAGCAGGCCTACATGACAAAGCCTACATAAAATCCCAATCATACAGGGTTTGGAGAGCTTCCGGGTTGGTGAATACATCCACACACCAGGAGGGCAATGTCCCCCAACTCCATGGGGACAGAAGCTCCTGTGCTTGGAACCTTCCCAGAGCTGGTCCTATGTATCTCCCCCACCTAGCTATTCACCTGTATCCTTTGTCATATTCTTTAATAAAGTGGTAACTGCAAGCATTTCCCTGAGTTCTGTGAGCCGTCCTAACAAATAATAAATCCAGTGGGGAGGAAGGAAGTCATTGGAACCTCCAATTTGTAGCCAAGTTGGACAGAAGTTGTGGGTAACCTGGGGACCCACTACTTGTGATTAGTATCTGAAGGGCCTGTGGCGGGTGGGGGGTGGGAAAGGGCAGACTCATGAGACTGAGCCATTAACCTATGGGATCTGATGCTCTCCCCAAGTAGATAGTGTCAGAATTGAATTAAATTGTAGGACATCCAGCTGGTGTCACAGAATTGCTTGGTGTGGGGAAAGATCCCACACCTATGGGGACCAGAAGTGAAGTGTTCTATGTGAAAGTAAAAGAGAAAGACACGGGAGGAGAACTGTAGGTTTTCCCAAAACAGAACCCCAAACTAGAAATTGCCCCCAAATTCATCAACAGAATGGATAAATAAATCAAGGCATATTCAAGATAGAAGGAAAATGAAATAACAAGTCTGTCCAACATGACTAAACCTGACCAGCGAAGGTTGAGCAAAAGAAGTCAGACGCAAAAAAGTACATACAGCATGCTTCGATTTACAGAAAGCTCCCAAACAGGCAAAGTTAGTCCCTGCTGTCAGAAGACAGGAAGGGGTTACCCCTTGAGGGGGAAGAATGAGTAGCCTTAGGAATGCTGGTAATATTCTGCTTCTGGATCTGAGCGCCAATTATATGAGTACAGTTTGTCAGAATTCATAGAGTTCTACACCTGCCATTCTTGCATGCACCTTATACTTCAACAAAAGTTAAAAAACTCTTCTCAGTATCTAACAATTAGCATTCTCTCTATATAAATATTTACTTCTAGAGAGACCTATGTTCATTTTACTGTAAATGATGCCTTCTATTTATTATAATCTGGTAGAAATATGTCCTATTGATTAGATGTCCATGCTAAAAAGTACAGAGTTTTATTAATTAAAACACTGAGGCAGGAAAACCAAGAGTTAAAATTAGATAATCTTTAAATGTAACACCATGAGAGGTTTAAAGCCATGGAAACTGAGGAGAAAGGGGCGAAAAAACTGAGTTTCAAAGACTGTGATGGTATAAAAAAATGTAGGTTTTTTTAAATTGAAAATTTTAGAGAAATTTAGCATATTTTCTTTCAATTGTAGTTTGTATAAAATGAGAGAACTAAGATGGGAACAATTATTTGTCATACTTGAAAGAACGCTTAAAGTTTATTAAGTAAATTAAAATTTGAAGATCAAATGTAACAGTACCTAAATCTTCTAATTCTCTAGCCCCCTTTTTTTTTTGTCCAAGTTAAAATAAAAAAGGGTTTAGGTTTGCAATCCCATATGATTTATTCCTTTATGCTACTTTCTATTTACAAAGCTTCTCTAGTTGAGGGGAACCTGCCTCAAAAGCTTCAAGTTTCTTGCAAGAGACAAACCATTTAACTACAATACATTCAAAAAGAAGAGACAATTAATGCTGACAGAGGGAGTCCCACAGTAGCCCACAGGGAGGGAAACCAACAAAAGATAAGAAATGTGGGATGTACTGTATGGTGACTAACATAATATAATAAAAAATCATTATAAATAAAAAAAAGAGAGAGAGATCATGTGTGAGCGAGTGGGGGGAGGGACAGAGGGCGAGGCGGTAGAGAGAGAAAAAAAAAAAAGAAATGCAGAAATTTACTCATTTGCCTCAAAGGGGTTTTAATACAGTCACTTTGCCTGAGCCGTGGATTCTCCTCTTGAATGTGTGTCATGCGTGCGTGCGTTGAAGGAAAACTCCCTTTAGCTGTCCACAGGTTCGGTGGCCAGAAGGCTGGTCAGGGCTGGGGGTGGGGGGACATTTTTAACAACTTGGTTTTATGGGGACCTAGACATGGCTTCATATTTAAACTTGAAGATAGCCTTAGGCTATGGCTTCTGACTGGTCTCTACTTTCTGAATTGATGAGGACATTCCAGTGCTAACCCTGCTTCCTCTCCTACCCCTTCCGTGTCCCTTTCTTCCTTCTTATTCACTCCATGGGCAGAAGCCTTAAGGAGTATTTTCCTTTCCAGCATTTATTTGACAAAAGCTTCATTGAAACAGCATTCTCAAAATAAATAACACCCACCACCAACCCCCTGCCATTGTCTGACAGAAAAATACCAATTAAAAGAAGAAACAAGGTTAATGTAAAAATTACAGCTTTTGGAAAAACGACCACTAATTTCCAGTTTTAGAGGAAATGGGAATGCAAGCCTGGGCGAGTAGGAAATTGCAGTGTTAAGAAAGAAAATGAATGCCAGTTTAAGGTTGCAAGTCAAAAATCACCAGGACCAAAATGTAAAGCCCAAGGAAAAAAAAAAGTCAAAAAAGAAGGTGACAGACATGCTGATTAAAAACGATCTTAAAAATGAGTTTCTTTTGAACATTAAATGGAAAAATCCGGAGTTTGGACTGCCAACTGTTTATAAAGAAAAGATTATTCGGAAGAACTACGTGACTCAAACAATAACATCTTTCAGATTCTGCTGGGAAGATTGGTAGATAATATGAAATTTAAACTAACATTTGGACTTTGTCCATTTTGTGCTCAGTGAAGACATTTTTGGCATGCTATTTAAAATATTTTCATATCAGTTTATCATTCCAAAATACAGTGAAAACACACACATCTGCAGCTGTAGTCTGTGGTATAAAGGAGAAAAATGGAAAAGGCTCAGGCCATTTTACCTTATATAGAAATAAATAACAATTCCCTGTATCCACTTTGCACTTATTTTCACCCTTTAATGTACATAAGATACAATTTTAAGAAATTCTTTGTAAGAGCAACATCATCATGGAGACTTGAGCCAGTTGCTTAACCCCTGCTCTGCTTTAGTTTTCCAGGCTAAACCACAGAGACAACAGAACAACCTATTTCCCTGGGTTCTTGTGAGGATCTAAGCACTGCTAAGTACTGAAAATGATTTAGGATGGTGTATGCGTGTAGTACTAAAAATAAAGAGAAAAAAACAAAATACAAAAGTAAAACAATACTTACTGTTTATTAAATTACCAACCATTGAAACATTGGTACTGCTAGAAACAAAAATACGAAGAATATGTGACAAAGACCATATGTGGCCTGCAAATCCTAAAATATTTACTATCTGGCCGTTTGCAAAAGTATTCATCAATCCTTGCTCAAACAGACCATCTTAACTACCGTAGACAACGTTTATTAAGCGTAAGTGAGTAATATATATGGAATGTCAGAAATATTTAGATTTTTCTCTAGGGTTACATAGCATTTACGAAGATTAAAAATTGATTATATAACCAAATTATAATTTCTTGTATAAATTCAAAGGTCACCAAAATATTTATCAAAGAAACATATTCTGAAGTATGTCTGACGCCAGCAAATTGTTGAATCAGATTTTTGTTGTTGTTTTTGCTATTTTTTTAAAGCCTGGCCTATGAACGTGAGCACCAGGACCTAGCATATGAGCATAGACATGTCAAGAGTAACATTGCCAAAGTAGAGGTTCCTGGGTGGCTCAGTTGGTAGAGTATCCAGGTCTTGATCTCAGGGTTGTGAGTTCAAGCCCTGCATTGGGTGTGGAGCCTACTTAAAAAAAAAAAAAAGGAGAAGAAGATTACTGTATTATTGTATTATTGCCAAATTAACCTCATTCAGAGGTTAATTTGTATTATTGTATTATTGCCAAATTATTGTATTATTGCCAAATTAACCTCATTCAGAGCTGTGCTGGGTGCACAACTCCAGGGGGCACCAACCACATTGTACTCTATGAGTCATCTTCAGGGGTGGACTTGTGAGCAAAAGACAATATGAAGGAAGCCCCCTGAGTTGTGCACAACGGTATTAAACCAAGCTCCTTTTTCTGTGGAATTTAAGTTGGCAAATAAGGAAAATAATTTAGACGATCTATTTCTATTTTAATGGAATTTTTTATAAACTCTTGATACCTTCCTGTGAAGAAGGAGAAATAAACTTTAGATACTAAAAGGATAATTTAGAAAGGTTAGGTTTTTTTTTCCAGAAGTATGCCAGCTAGTTGGGGGTCTATGCAGTAGGACTAGTTGCCTACCATTGGACAGTCATCTGGTCCACCAGGAAAGCTCAGCTTACTTTGAATCTGTGATCTAAAGGAGGTCATAGAAGCTATGCTTATGAATTTTGCTTATGACGTAAAGTTGGGAGGCCTGGAGGATACCAGGCCTGGTACCCGGATGAACAGTTTACCAAGGACTAAACCTAACCAAAACAATCATAAAAGAGATTGCTCTTTTGCATTAAGAAACTCTCTAAGTCACGACTCTCTCAATATCGACATGCATAATTGATTTTTGAACCTAAGCGTACTTTGGGTTCAAAAGACTCAAGGAATTTCAAGAAAGCTGGGGTAAGTATGGAGAACAATAGTTGTCCCTAAGTATTTGACTTTTTCCCCTTTTCTGGAGTAAAAGAATATAAATTTCATACATGTTCCCTCCCCACCCCCACCCCAGGTGAAAATGTAAGGCAGGATTTACCTCAGAAGTTAAAAAGCTGAAGGGCTTACAGCCAGGTTTCACCCACAGATGTGTATTTAATCTACTGCCCTTGTCCACAGTGTTTTCTCTAACATTTTGAATTAGTTACCATGTTGAAAAGCCACAGATTTCACAGAACTATTTAGATTTTTGGCATCTCTTGAGTCATAAGAAGACTTGGCAACATTGACCCCTCACTGGGATGGCAGTATTCAGCTGGAGCAGAGTAGCACCTTCCAGGCACCACAGTCCCCAACGCTCCCTACTGTGTCACAGCTGGCCTGCTGCACTCATGGATGTACAGGTGTTTGAACTTACATAACTCCAGCAAAATAAAATGATAAAGAAATTCTTTAAAAACAGAATCTATCCCCAAATGTAGTGGGTTACCTGAAGAGAAGTTAAGCTTCCTATTATGGAAAGCAGCACTGTTGAAATAGGCTGGCATGAATGTTACCGTGAGGACTCTTGTATGGGGCTGGAAGTTAGATTACACCAATATTTATCGATGTCTTTCTTTCTTTCTTTTTTTTTTTAAAGAGATTGACAGTGTTGTTTACTTAAATTATCTTTATTCTAATGACTCAAGCATCCACAGATATAAAATTTGTGAGTTAAATTTTTGTGTTTTATCTCTGATTTGTATAAACTCCAAACAAATATTTATTTTTATAGATTTTATTTATTTTTCATTTAGAGAGAGAGAAAGGGAGGGAGGGAGAGAGAGAGCGAGCACGGGGTGGGGGAGGGACAGAGGGAGAAGGAGAGAATTGCAAGCTGGGCATGGAGCTTGACTCAGGGCTTGATTCCATGACCCTCAGATCATGACTGAACCAAAAATCAAGAGTCGGATTAACTGACTGAGCCACCCAGGTGCCCCCAAATAAATATTTAAATTAAATTCCAAAATTATTGCTGTCAGCATCCATAAAAACCTTAAAAAAGAGTCAAACTTTTGTGTTTCCAGATCTTTATATATTCATATTTTAAGTTGAGTTTATGATGTGTGGACACAGGCTATATTTTTTGGATCAACACTTAGGTGCTGGACTTAGTTGAAACGAAACTTCAGGGTAATTCCCATTGTCCAAGATTCCCAGGAAGCTAGGTCCGATTCACAACCCACATTCAGAAAAAAACAAGTACATGATCCTAATTATGCCAATTCATTCCAATTATGAATTTTCAAGAGCTGGTTTATGCTGTTTGGTATTCAGGTGCCCATTCGTAGTTTCCTTTTTCAAATGAAAAGCTCTGACTCACTGGAATGAAGTCAACGGGTATTTGTAGTAAGTACTTAATGAGTGGCCACCATTGTCAGGACAAAAGATGTATGAGATAAAGTCCTTGCTCCTAAGGAGCATACTCCCTCTTGAAAGACAAGTCCTAAACAGAACAAATAAATAAAAATAATAAAAGCAATGTATAACCAAATATACTACAGCCTGCTTATACAATAGACATTTGAGGAAGGGAAAGATTAATCCCCACTGATGTAATTTGTGAAGAATGAGTAGAGTGTGGATAATCCAAAGGAGGGGAGAGATATTCTAAGTAACAGGGACAGGATGTGCTAAGGAACATTCGCCCACATTAAAGGAAAGTTTGAGGCATGTGTGGGTATGTGAGAATCTGGATTACAGAGGTCCTAAACACCACTCAAGGTTGAAACCGCAAGTGTTCCTTTACTTATGGATGAAAGGGGTTGTATGACGTAATGACTGTGACAGCATCCTGAAGACCAGCCAGGACACTAGCGCTCTGGTCTAGGCGGGGTGTGAAGAGAGGACTCCTCCAGGAGGCAACAGAAAGGTAATTACAATTTATTTCAAAAGGTGAACGCATGGCATTTAGCCATGGGTTGGTGTAGCAGCATGGTGACAAATCAAAGAAAAATGCCATGGAAAACTTGGACTTTGAGCATGCTGGTGTGCTGACACAATCAGTTGGATGAGCTCAGATTAGAGCCTGCTGCCTTTCTTTTGATATTATAGCCCCAAAGGGGGGAATTAGCCTACAGGGAGGTGGGTTGGTTTTTATTCAGAGACAGAACCAAAGAAAGAGATTGGCTAAAGGTACCAATTTGGGGGAGGAAGTAAGAGAGGTTGAGAAGTCATAGGCTACAACATCAGTCTCTTGCTCTTTTTTTTGTTTCCTCAGCGAAGTAGGCAGCAAGGTCATCTACTGAGGGTGAGTAACAGGGCTACAGCGGAAGCATGGGGACTGTGGAAAAGGCATGTCAGGAGCACAGTCATCTCGAAATTCAAAAATACACAAGCAAAATAAGATTGCTATTTAAGCAGAGATGAAATAGTATGAATTTGTAGCTGAGACTAATACCATGGCCTTGAGATTTTTCTCCAGGATCCTTTGATAAGAACTGAGGATACAGAACCAAGAAAGTGGACAGTAGGTAAAAGAGTCATAAGATTTTGAGGTGGCATCTTGTTTGTTATTGGCACGATTATTGCTCATTGCAAGAAGTTGAGCCTAGTTGAGGAAGCAAATAAAATCAGAATTGCTTGGATGGGGGTGAAAAAAAGGGAAGTACTGAGGGCATTGGGAGGACAAAGTGAGCAGAAGGAATGAGGAAGCAAACAGATTACGTATCAAAAACAAACAAACAAAATCCCTGTGTTCAAGATGGACAGGGGTGGCGGGCCGAGGTGACAGTGGGGCCACAGGTGTGGCTGAGCCCAGGCTGGCTAAAGTTGTGTGCTGCCTAAAGATGAGGAGTTTTGAGACCAGGAAGTTACAGGGTCATCCCCATCTGTACCGGAGCCATGGAAAATGGTGATAGACTGAGATTGTAGAGGAAGACAAGGCTTTAATGCCATTGAGGAGGTTGGAACACCATCCTGGTGGCTGGAAGCCGAGGTGAGGGAAAGAGTGGTTTAAGGAGAGGTGACGGATTCCAGAAAATTAGTGACTGGGTAAAGTTAGAACAGCGCCCCAGGTACGGCAATGTTTAAAGAAGTGGCTGCCCCTTGATTAGAACACTCCTTGTGCCTCTCTTCCTATCCCTTCCGGCCGCAGCTTACTTCGGAAATCACTGCCACGACCACTTCACACTGACGTAAGCCGACGGCACCCCAGCTCAAGCACACCCGCAGCCCTTACCTTCTACCCCGGGGCCTTTCTGACAATAAAATGTGGCCCTCACTTAGACGCAATCTGAAAATAGAGGGAGTTAGCAGTATTTGTTCGCCACATAGCTGGTGGATACATGCTTCCCTCTTCCATCCATTGGGCAAACAATTCTAAGATGCTGCGAGGCTTCTCAGAATGTCCCAAGTGGATTGCTCTCCTATTGTCCATAGCAGTGATCAGTTTGATAAGGCATCTCTGTACTGGCTTTCCCCCCTTCCTAGGGTCACCCATCCCAGGTCCCCACCCTCTTCCCTGGGATTGCTTATTAAAATACACCAACTCTGGGCACATGGGTGGCTCAGTCGGTTAAGTGTCTGACTCTTGGTTTGGGCTCAGGTGGTGATCTCGTGGTTGTGGGATTGAACCCTGCCATGGCTCCACACTGAGTGTGGAGTCTTCTTCAGAGTCTTTGCCCTTCTGCCCCTCCCCAACTCACGCACGTGCGTGCATCCACACACGCACGTGCACGCTCTCTCTCTCTCTCTCCCTCTAAAATAAATAAGGAAAATCTTTAAAGAATTAATTTAAGAAGGTATACCAACTCAACGCAAGCTCTTGCAGTACACCTGCCTTCTTGGAAGAATCTAGGACTCTTATCTGTAAGGAGAAGTCACTAAGTGAGCAATAGGGAAGGTTTTATGGTCAAGTAAAAGTCAATTTTCAGTTAGGTTGAGGAGGAAAGGGCCCTGAAAGACCTAAGAGAAGTTATCACAAAACATGCATTTCAAAAGAATCTTCTGGGTGAATGGATGGGTGGCAGATCAGAGCTAGAGCAGAACTGATAGAGATGAGAGCATGGAGGAGAAGAGAGGGAGGTGAAATATGAATCATGTATGTTAAATAATTTCCTCCATACTAGAAAATAAATATGCTAATAACCATGAAGGTCACGTTTTAGACAATTGTATTTATTGCTATAGGTTTGCATTTGCCTTTATCTTCATTTGTTCCACGCTGGGCAGAACATCAGACAGTCCATCCTGCTGTATATTTCTATTTCTTGCCAACATGCTGATGTCATCCTCTATCCAGCCCTTAAAGTCATTTCAATTCACATTCATGTCTTTTGTCTTTTTCTTGGTGTCTACTTTACTATAGTTTCATTGAACTTGCTTTTCCCTAAGTAGAATACATGGTCAATTCATCTAAGAGAAAATGTCAAGAAACAAACTAAATGTATACACAATGAAACCGTGTAGTGATCACTGGGGACAGTCTTAAAAATATGTATACATATACGGTAATTTAAAAATATATACACAAAAGCACATAATTCTGACAGAGCATTAGATTTCCAGAGAATTTTTTTTGTAGTATCACCACAAAATTTTGCCCTATTCCCTGAACTTCTGAAATTTGAACCAATCAATGACAAAATATTTTGAGTCTCTTCTGAGCTGAAGTTTGTCATTTTTAGACATCTTTGGTTTAAAATTTTCGGTTATAAGAGGCGTTGGTCAGGAGTTATAACAAACAGAGAGAAGACATCTGTTGTTACTTCCTGAACGTGCTGAGTCATAAGCCAGGAAGACTCACTAGACCTGTACCCGACAGCAGGCCTGGGAGAAGGGCCGGCGCGTTTGACATTGACCTGAACCTCCAATTGTTGTTGTTTAGAGAGAGTTCACAAAGGACACATTTGTTTTGGAATTGTAGAAAACTGAGATCAAAAGAGACCCTTCTGGTCATAGGCTCCCCATTTCCTGCCAGTCTTTTATGCCCTGTTCTGTTTTTTGTTTTGTGTACTCTTCACCCTTGCCTTAAAGTTCTTCACAGATGACCCTTTATGACATTATTTCACGGTGTAATATTATGCATAAAACTGCCTTGTAGGGGCGCCTGGGTGGCACAGCGGTTAAGCGTCTGCCTTCGGCTCAGGGCATGATCCCGGTGTTAGGGGATCGAGCCCCACATCAGGCTCCTCCACTGGGAGCCTGCTTCTTCCTCTCCCACTCCCCCTGCTTGTGTTCCCTCTCTCGCTGGCTGTCTCTATCTCTGTCGAATAAATAAATAAAATATTTAAATTAAAAAAAAAAAACTGCCTTGTAGGTCTCTTGCCCACAACCATTCTAGATCTGGTCCTTCTAACGCTGAGCAAAGTTCTGCTTGTCCTGTTCCCTCACACTCTCCTCTCACCTGCTCACATTTACGAACCTCAGGATCCTTTCGCTCCCACAGTCCTTCATTCTTAGCCACAGCTTGTAGACTTCGTCTTCTTTATCCAGGCTCTTTCTATTATTTCTGCTATTTGTTTTTTAATTCCTCCCACTTTACCTCTCACCTCTCAATGATGAGGAAGTTTAAGCTGATTTTTTTTCTTAAATATAATTCACCCCCCCCCCATCAGAGTTAGTGATGGCAGGTTTAAGTTATGGATTTAGAAGCACAATTCAGAAAAACATAATCCTCACCATCCAACAGACTCTAAGCCACAGGAACAGTCTTATTAGCTACCCTCCCTCCTTTCTTGAGTAAGCTTTCCAAAAGCTACTTGGTCATAGCAGTGCTAATGACCGAGATTAAAATGTATTTATTAAGCACGCAGTGGCAGGCGCTTACTAAGCCCCATATAAAACAAATTAGTTTTAGTGCTCTGTCTCTAGGAGTTTGAAATTGAAGCTCATCCATGGGTCCAGCTAGTTGGAGGAAAATGTAGTATTTTACTAGCATCTATAGACACGAACTGTGTTACATAGGAGGCTTGGGCTGTTTTCCACAACTAAGACATTGATTTGTTCTGTTGTTGTGGGGGAGGGTATCACCCCTACCCTATGCTCAATCCACAGGGTTTAATTGTTGCTGACCCATGCCCTCCATCTCCCAACACACACAAACATATGCTTACTCACTTTGGAGGTGGAGGAGGACACCTGATTCTGGTCTGGCCATTCAGAGCATTCTGAACGTTTTGGGGATGGGACTGTGATAAAACTCAGTCCAATGAGACTCAGTCCTGGGACTTTCATCTTTCCAGTGAAGCTGCTGAGAAGATGGCATGTAAGCATAGAACTGTTGGTGGCCATCTTGCCAACTCTTACAAAGAGTCTCCCTGAAGGTAGCAATGTAGAGGAGAACAAATCCAAAAGATGGAGTGGGAAATCAAGTTTGGATGACATCCTTGGAAAGCCAACAGATGGTCAGATTTTTACTAAAGCCAGTTCGAATCCCATACTTTCCAGTTACATGAGTCAATATATATATCAGCTTTAAGCCAGTTTGATTGGGGTTCTGTTACTTGCAACTGAAAGAGTCCTTACTTATGTATGCAGTTCGCTAAATAACCAGTCTGACCAGCCTTTTTTCTTTTCTTTTTCTTTTCTTCTTCTTCAAGTGATCTCTATGCCCAATGTGGGTCTTGAACTCCTGACCCCGAGATCAAGAGTTGCATTCTCTATGGACTGAGCCAACCAGGCACCCCTTGACCAGAATTTTATATCATATCGTTTGTGTTCTAGCACTTGTTAAAGTGAGATCTACATGCCATTTGCTTCAGAATCACCTAGAATGCTTACAAAATGCAGATTCTTAGACTCTATCCCAAACTTCTTAATCAAAACCTAAAAAGGGGGGCTTAGATAGACCTCATGTCAAGCTCCCTCTGGTGATTTTATGCACATTAGATTTTGGAAAACACTACTGAAGTCATAACTTTTCGATTGTATTCACACAGATCAACCCATTTTTTATCAAATGGGGGAATTCAGTCAAATAGCAATTCTTTTCAAATAATTGGCCATCGGATTTTAAAACGTCAGCACTGAAGTAGATAGGAAAATAGTAACTACTTCAGGGCACGTGTGAAGAAATAGTCACAGGACTTACATGTTTAAATAACTGCAGAAGTTCCTTATCACATTCCACCTGTAATCCAAGCGGCCATTAGAACAAACGGATAAGGTCGGAGGGGAAACTAAGTAATTTGACCTTAAAGAGAAACAGGAATCAGGGCGGACCATAGCAGAGACCCAACTATCAAGTGTCTCTGTTCCGTCAGATGTTGAAGGAAGTTCACACCTCTCCAGTCGGGCACTAATCCCTCATTTCCCAGAAAGCATTAGTCCACTGGAATGTGGTTCATTTCTAAGGACCCCCTGGACCCCTCTGCTTCTTTGTGCCTTTTCTACTATATTAAAATGCACATATGTTTAATCAGTTAAATTTTTGAGGCAGACACCTTGAAACTTAAGAGATTCACTTCCAAACCAGTTTCAAAGGAGATGGAAGATTTGGGGAAAAAAAGTCAATATGAATCCTTCAGCTGATCCATTGCTAAACGTCCTGCGGTATACAATCAGCAAAAACCATGGAAAGAAACATTCATATACTTAACTTCCTGATGAATCTAAAAACATTAGGCTAAGTGAAGTAATTCAAATACAAGTAGAGTGCTTATTATATGACTCCTATATGGAATTCTAGAAAAGATAAAACCACAATGAGAGAAAGTAGTCAGTGGTTGCCTAGGGCTGAGAATCAGAAGGCATCTGCTACAATGAGGCTCAAGAGAACTTTTTAGGGTCATGGAATTGCTCTTTATCTTGCCTGTGGTGGAGGTTACATTAGTGTATATAACTACCAAAACTTAACAAGCTGTGTACCTCAAACGAGTGAACTGTATGTAAAGATAGCTCACTAAAGCTATTATGAAAAAGTGAACTTTACATGGAATGAGAACCATGTTTATCAGGAACCAAAGTAGGAACCAAAGACAGGCCTAGGGAGGCATGGGTTGATATCCGGGAAGACTGTCCATGGCCTGGAGAAGTAGTCAGGTCCCAGCAGAGAAAGGACCTTGGAAGTCGAATGGGGAGGGGAGGGAGTCTCTTATTCTCTATTCCTCATTCACTCTTGTTTAATGTTGCCTGATTGTTCCAGGGCCACAGGTGATCAGAGCCAGAGGAGACTCATAGCTCTGTCTAAGGGTGATCGGGGAGGAATGAGGCCTTTCACATTAGCTCACGTGCAAGAGCACGCCAACCTCTTAGAAGGGATGGACGAAGAAGGGCTATAACAGATGAGAATAACGCACAGAGCCATCCCGGTGGTGGGCAGCTAGCAGATGTACCGGGAAGGAAGAGAACACCGCCTCATCTGGGGAACGATCATCCAGAGACCGGTGACCTTTTGTTGCAGGGTAGTCCCCTTGGGATTCTTTGAAAGATGTCCCCAGGTTATTTGCCCAAGACACAAGTTCTAAACAATTTGCGAGTGAAAAACTAAAGGATACTAGTAAATATCCATTGAATTAGAAAGTTAACCTCTAGAGGGGATAAAAAAAAAGGTTTGTAAAAAATAGGGAAAATTGCTTTTGAAAAATTGAGGGCATTTAGCAAGCAAGCTTGATTATAACCACTTTACCTCAAACCTTCCCATTGAGAATGGAAGGTTTTTTTTTTTTTTTTTTTTGGTTTGAGAGTGCTTTCCCATAAATATCCTGTCTGCATGCTGAGGGAACAAATGAGAACAATTGAATTCTGTCCATTTCATGAACCCCTTAAAAATAATAGGGTGCCCCATCAGTAGTGTTTTACGAGCCAAAGGATAGGTTTGGGCTGCCAAGTGGGTAACTTTCTATTTAAACCCTAATTTTCTCTTTTACTCATTTGCTGTCATAAAGCAAATGAAATTTGGCTTTTAAAAAAAGTGGTAACTCATGTAAAGAAACTATTAGAGGGATTATTAAAAATCCATAAATTACATTAAATTTATAAAAAGCTCTTAGTGCCAATAAATAAGTCATGTCCTTATCTAGACACATGCAAACTGGGCATCCATAAAAAAAGCACAAGGAAATGAAAAGTTCAAATGGAAGAAGAATCGCTAGATGAATTACTTCATCCTAAATGTTGCAATTGGCTCCTTTTACAGGAACAATTTTTTTTCCAGAGGTGATAAACGCAGAGCCTCATCAATCCAGCTCTTTACCCTTGGCGGATACTTGTCTTTCTTTATATATATATATATATATATATATATATATATATATATATATTTTTTTTTTTTTTTTTTTTTTTTTTTTTTTTTTCTCTTTGGCTCCAGACACAGAACAGAGTATCTTTGTGATCCAGGATTTGTTTGAAGAGATTTCATCTGGAAAGAAGTCAAGCAGGGCACTAGCGGGGGAGCTTTTACAGATTATGACCCGTAATCTGGTTAATACTCTGAAACACAAAGCTCCAAACGTTGGGATAAAACTCCTTCATATGCGGCCATGTGCCCTACCTCCCCCACCCCCTTTGGAAGTCATCCCAGGGTCTGAGAAGAGCCCAGCTTGCACATGCTGGCTAAGAGGGAAGAGAACATGGCTATTATGGCATATATTCTAAATCTAGCATCGGATAACCACCCGATAATAGGATTCACTTATTCTGCTGTTATTGCCACAGGAATCTTTTTATAATGTTTTTAATGTTTTAAGTGTAGGATGTCCTATCCATGGCCCTTGATAAAGACGGGTGGTTGGGGTTGAATGTAACTTTCCATGTTCACTCAAATATTTGGGCTGATCCTTCCAGTTTTCTTTTTTTTTTTTTTTTTCCTGAAAGCTTACATAAAACTAATGTTTAACTTTACTATATCCATTTGGAGACCAGTAAATTTTAATTTGTCCTCTTTTTGGAGCCACCTGCGGAGAGTAAATTTTCATAGCATCTAAGTTAAATGGTGAATATGTTTTCTTGAAACACAAAGAAGTTTCTACAAGGTACTAAACAATACTATTTCTCTATCTAAAAAGAAAGGTTGAAGTTTATTTCTCAAATTTGACGCTTGTTAGGTTGTATAGATAACAAACAGATTTTTTTAATGGCCATTTAAAGGCCTAAGACATTACATCTGTTTTGAGGATAATAACTGCTTGTGAGAAATGAGATCTCCCAAACTCTGGCTTTGTGTAGGTCAGTCTCTCAACACATCCACTTGCATCCATGTGCCCTTTGTCCCCAGGAATCAGGCATCCCGACAGTGATTCCCCAAATAATAAATGCCTGACCAAAGAACAATCCACACGCGGACATGTTAGCGGAGAGCGTGAACCCCGAACCCCCGGTTCCTATGGGCATCATCCCTCGGCTCCCCAGTCAGATGTGAGGAGTGATTTGTTTAGAGGAATGCTTTGTCTGACAAACACCTGAGAGAGAAGTCATGAGACCTCAGACAGATCTATCCACCTGTTCTCCGATGGAGCCGTTGTCCTCGGACTCTGTTCCCTCTGACACTGATGCCGCCAGGGCAGAGAGATGGGTGAGAAGCGGCAGTGCCTGTTTCTGCTGGAGTAGCACGGGGCCTCCTGATTCACTGCGGGTGAAGTTTTTGCAGACTAGTTGGGGACTGCGTTTTTAGAAATGCTTTCAGAGAAAAAAATAAATTTCAAATTTCAGTCAATTGGCTTTTATACCAACGCTTAGAATCCACTCATAAGTTCGGAGCTCCTGGGATTATTCTTCCGAGGTCAATTATTTGCTGTATTGGTTGAAAAACTGAAGTGAGGCTAAGTAATTTCCTCATAAGATTCAGAGACCGAAATGACTGGAAATTCCCAGACACGTCTACTCTACACATTATTCATCTCATTCAACCTGCACGTTGTTATTTTGTTCATATATAAACTGACTTGCCAAAAAATGAGCCAAAGCATTGTTCCAAGTGCAATTTTCAGTGCAAACATTTTTTAAACGTCCTTTTGGGCAGGCAAGACAGTAGATATGAACTCTCCATTCTTCCATGACTCAGTGGAAAGGATCAGTTCTCATACCTCCTTCGCCAACCCACAGTGTTGAAATAAACCTCATTCTAAAAACTACATTTTGCATGTTTTTATGCCTAGTGAGGTAGAGAAGAAAAAGGAAAGGGAAAAAGGGATCTTTCAACCTGAAGATGCATGGCTGATTTAGGCCCTTGGGAAGTTTCTCTGCCCTATTCTCTCTATTTATTAACCCGGCATCTCGATGCATTTTTACAATGAGATTTTTAAAAACAGGTTTATTTTAATAGAGAAGTGCAGAATGAAATTTAAGATACAGTTAACACCATTGCGGGATAGAGCCAAGTGTTAATGCAAAATGAACATACGTTAGAGAACATGTAACCTTTCCCAGGATGAACTTCCCACATAAATCCTCTCCTTTCTCTGGAGGCTGTGAGACAAATATCCCGGCTGTCAAAATGGGAAAGCTTTTGATTCCGAGTAATAAGGGGCCTGGGGCAAAGGACATAATTTTTTTATCCCATTGTCCTCATTTGTAAAATGAGAATAACAATACCTTCCTGTTCTACAACACTGTGAAAAAGAAAAAAAATTTTTTTTAAGTTCCAATTTTGTCGAGGTACACTCTAAAATCTGTCTTTAAATTCAACCCCCCCGGACTGTTTGATTGTGACTTTTTTTTTTTAAAGATTTTATTTATTTATTCGACAGAGATAGAGACAGCCAGCGAGAGAGGGAACACAAGCAGGGGGAGTGGGAGAGGAAGAAGCAGGCTCATAGCGGAAAAGCCTGATGTGGGACTCAATCCCATAATGCCGGGATCACGCCCTGAGCCGAAGGCAGACGCTTAACCGCTTAACCGCTGTGCCACCCAGGCGCCCCTGATTGTGACTTTTAAATGCCTGAGTAGGTGAGCTCTATTTCTTTTGCACATCCAAACCCTTCCCTCCCCCCTTCCTTTTAATCTACAACCTTGTTAAGTTCTAACATTTAGAGTGTTATGATACCCTTCCAAGCACATCATTTGATTTGATCGTCACAGCAGCCCTGTGAGGTAGATGTGGTGTTTCCGGTGAGAAAGCTCATGGAGGAAGAAGCTGCCATCTTGCCTGAAGCTCACAACCAGGAAGCAGCAGAGTCTGGCCCTGAACCTCGGTCTGCGGTCAGACTGTCGGGTAGCCCATGAAGGATCATGGCGGGACACAGCTGGTTCCTCAGCAGGGAGAAGGCCATGCTTTTCTTGATCCTTCTTGTTCTCAGAGTCCCCTTAAAGCCCCCCAGATCACTGGGATGAGGAGCTGTCAAGATGGGAGATGTGTGTGTGTATGTGTGTGTGTGTGTGTGTGTGTGAACACAAATAGAATGCGCATTCTGTGAAGGCAGCACAGGATTTTATGAAGCTCAACTAAGAACTGCTAATTGTTTGTCCTTTGCCGTATTTTTTCCAAATATTTTTTTTTCCAAATGATCAAATGGGGGATGGGAACAGGATGAGAGAATGAGCCAGAAAGAAATGCCAGTAATCACGGTGAATAATAGTCGTGGGGGGAAGTGACATCTTAAGGCTTTACTGTTCTCATAAAAGTGGTGCAGTTTTAGAGCTTTAAGCTGAGCAAACCTCTGGGGTCTACGGCCACCGTGGTTCTATCAGCACGAGAAAGGGCGAGTTGGTATAAACAATAACGAGATTTATGGGAGCGCAAACTGCTGACTATTGACTCTGATTTTGAAGAGAAGAGAAAAAGAGAAAGCGAAACTGGACTGATTCTCGTTAGGTCCCTATGTATGGGACAGTGAGAAACTTGTCCGATTCTAGTGGGCATTAACGAAGAGAAGGCAAGCGACGGATTCAGATGCCGTAAGATGATAGTCAACAGAAATAAAACGGAAAAGACACAATAAAACAAAATAAAAAGCTGTTGTGTGGCTATTTTGCACCGAAGGTTTCTAACCACCGAAAGGGACTGAGAGTGAGTTGGCCAGGACAGTGGTACTCAGAGGAACAAAGACTTTGAAATCCTACTTGGTGGAAGGAAACGCTGATGCTCAAGTGGCTACCAGTGGAGAGGAAAGCTCAAACACGCTTTTATTCACGGCTTGCCCTTCAGCTGGTGAAATTTATCTGAAGAAAAAAACCCAGGTTTTGCCTCTTCTGCTTGGACTTGACTTTTACCCCATATTAATGTCTGAGGGATCCCACCTCCCCTCCTTCTTCCCTTCTTTGTCGATAAAAAGGACCTTAAACCCGACTCTTCCTTTTTCAGTTTATTTTAAGGTAGGAGAGGTCCTTTTCTACTCTGGAAACTTCCCTGTTGGAAGCTATCGAGCTATCACATTTTGGACTCACGGATTGATATTAACCACCTCATTAACTCAGATAGATCTTTTCAGCAACAAAAGAATGTTCCTTATTACATTTGCTTAGATGAGAAGTACATCTTTTTAATAATTACAGGATTATAAAAACAAATATGTAGAAAAGGAGTCTTCGGCCACAGAAGGGAACTTAACCAAAGTGCCATTGACAGATCTTAATAAAAGAAAAATCAGGCTTAAACTAGACAATTGAATACTTGAGCACAAGATCTACTCCCATAATCTGGGAATTTTATGGTCTCCCTAAAGGAAAGAGTATGTGGTCTGTTAAATCTGATCATAAAATATCTCCTCGAGACCTTAAAATGTAATGGGTGGGATGTTCAATCCATTCAGTATGGGCCAACTGCATAGCTGTCAGCCCCCTAATTTCAAGACAATCCTTCTGGTGTTATTGTCACAGTCTACAGCCTTCAGAAAAGGATGGAAACTATAAAGCTGAGGACATAATACAAATATTAAGATAGAAATATACTGTAGGTATGTATTTATTAAATATATTCGAATATCCTATCTATACATCTACTTTTCTAGAAAAGGCCTGGAAGGATACAAATTAAAGTCTTACGTGGTCATCTATGGAGACCGAGATTGGTAAGAGGCAGCTTTTACTTTTCATTTTGCCCATTAACGTTACTGTATTCGATTTTTTTTCCCAAGGAGGATTTATTGGTGAAATTTAGCAATTAAAAATAAAGTCAATACAGCCTCTTTTCTAAGGTATGCATAAAGCGAGAGGAGACATTTTAAAAATATCTGGTAGTCTCAGACAGTTTCAGTGCACAGTGAAAACCAATCTTGGGGGTGATCTTGAGGCCAAAACAGAAATCATGATGTTAGGAGGGGTCTTTTTATATTTAGTAGAGCGGCTCTGTACATTCACTAACTCATCCTAATTTTTTATTGCCCTTGAGATGCATTTAGAATCAAGCAGTCAGCAGTTATTTCTGCTTCAGGAGAATAAACGATTATTCCAGGTAAGCAACTGATCCATTACCCAGAGTTCATCCCAACAAAAGAACATTGGAGAGTACCAGTTCGAGGGTTGCATGTTATACATACATACTCTATGGCTTGGAATTGGGAGTTCGTGATCAAAAAGTCGAATAACAGCAAGATCAAAAAGTAGAATAACAGCTACTTAGAAGGTTAGAATGCACGGGGCGTAGAACACCGTATCCTGACACATGCAGTCTCAAACTGAGCAAAGCCTGTGGTCAGATGGACGCGTTTTTTTGTGAGAATGGAGACCTCCACCAGACTGCAGTTCGGTTTGTTTGCAAATGTTTTAAAAATATGTTGTAGAAACAAGGGACCCAGTGCTGAGGTGCTCAGGTGCGGGAAGGGGAAGGGGGATGGTTAAGTGGGGGGAGGGGGTGCTTAGAGTTGTTCTAGCCAGTTTCCTAAATCAAGTCATTTATAAAAGTCGAAGAAGTAGAAGACCAAGTTCACAAAGCCCCAGAAACTGCAGATTCGTAGAAGAGACAGCCTCTCTAAAGCAATTGAACAAGGAGAAAAAGGGCAAGAGGGAGACACTTCATAAAGCCAGGCCTAAACTAACGCTTCTTGCCCTACACCTTCACATTTACACTTAACCTAAAAAGATTAAAATATCATAATAATTCTGAGATTTCTGGCTCTCAAGATTTCCATTATGACACATCAATAAAGCAAGGCAAGGTGACTGAGAAAGAACGGCCGGCTTTCATTTCCTGCTCATTTGAAGGTCACTTTTGGAGATAAAGATTATATTTTTGCAGAACCAGAGGATACACGAACATTTCTAGAAACTTGTAACATCAGATGTTCTGAACGAGCGAAGGAAAATGAATGATCCTATTAAGATACTTCTGACCATAAATCAGAGGTGTTAAGCTCTGACTGGCTAACTTCAGCTTCCCATTTGACTCATTTGAAAATGGGGCTGATGTGAATATAGATTGAGGGAAGATGCCCAGTGCCATTAGAGCTGGCTCATAAGCTACTACTCGTCGGTCTCCGATTGAAATACAGTGTGCCTAGCACCCGGAGACAAATATTTGCATCGTTTCATTCTTAAGTGACTCTATGCAAGTAGCAGAAAAATGGGGTGTCGCGCTTGTAATGTAAAAGAAGCGATCGTGTTAAAACTCCCGGGCGCACCGGGAAGCGCGGTGAGCAATTTATTAATGTCGAGCACCTGGGAAGGCATTCTCAAGCTGACCCTTCTGCCATTTTCAAAAGCATCTGTTCTCCCCTGTACCACTGTTACCCACCCCCCCATTGCTTAGTGGTCTTTTGCTTTGAACTTCTAAGGAGCGAAGCTTCCACAAGAGCCTGTGGCCCCACCTGCTGCCATTTCTTCTGAGTTCTTAGTCTCCACGGACTTCCCCCCCCCAGACAGCACGGTGACGGTCTGCCACTCGCTCGTGGGCGAGTGTTCCCATCTGCAAGATGAAACTAAAATAATTCTTACCCCAGAGGGTTGTTCTGAGGCACAGAACTGGGTTTGTGCGCGAGAATGCGACGCCCGGCCCTCCACAGGTGGCCCACAAACGATAGCCTCCTTCCACTCCAAACTTGCCCGGCCGGCCCGCAAAGACCAACGCCTCGATAGAAAAGATAGAAAATTGCACTTACCTTTGTCTTTCCAGGGCTCCACTTGGTGTCTGGCACACAAAAGCCACTCAAGAATCTTTGCTTCACAAATATTGTGTAGAATGTCCTCTACAAATGCAAATCAGTCAACCATTTCAACGGTCAGCCAGGCAGGGTGCTGAGGGCGGTGGGGGAGGCCATCGAATAGCTTAAGAAATGTCATCGGCGAGTATCCTTGGTTGAGGCCAGCCTCCCGGGGCTCGGGGAGCGCCTCTGACCGCCTCCCTCTGACCTGGGTGTGCTCGCCCGCCACGTGCCACTAATCAGCACAACACACAGAGCAGAACATTAGAAGCAGCTGCTCGAGGACTTTGCAAATATCACTTCTCCTTAAATGTCAGAGAGCGACATATATGCTCGTCTCTGCAGAGTACGGAACAGAGACACCCAGACGTAATCTTTAAAAGAAACAAAATTAGTATCTGATATTTTCTAATATAACTACCACGGGCATTATGATTAGGGAAGTCCTACAGGAAAGCACTCATGAGGCTGAAGATAAAAAGGCACCCTAAGAAGTAAATAATGACTCAACCTACGCATTATAGTTTTGTCATCTAGGCGGTTTCTTAAACTTGGAGTTGAGATATAGAAATATTTTTCATACTAGAGTTAAGTGATAAAACTATAGTCCTTTAATACTAACACATTTTAAAGAAAGAAGAACGAGACATTTGAGTAAAATTCCATGGATTTTTTTTATAAAGACTTTTTTGGACAAGTATATAAAATTCTAAAAGAAATACTTCAAATTAAGGGAGGACTTCACTAAAAAACCCACAGTTCATTTGAACTGAGATTTTTTTTTTTTTTTGAGTAAACAAAAGATCAAAACGTTGTGTTATAGAATCCAGAAACTCTTTCCATCTCCTAAAAAATTTCCGGAGAGGATACTCTAGTTTTGTTTTGACATGTTTTTGGTGTTTGTAGGGATGACTTTTGCACCTAGGTAAAAATATTGTAGTTTGTAAGGCTTTGGAAGTTATTTGTTTCTTCATTCAGTGACAAGCCAAGATTTTCTTTTTTCTACAAGACTGTTTATTCAAGTTGGAAAATTAAATTTAAATAATTAAAATATCAAATATTTATGGATGTTATTTGGTATAAATGTTAAAATCACAAATATTTGAAAACTAAGTTTTCAATTAATTTCAATTCAAAAATAAATTCAATTAATTTATCATCTATGAAAGTATTTTCAAGGTCTTTCAAACTTCATTTAAAAAAAAGAGTATTCTGTCTTTTCTTTATTATATACTATGTATTTGATCGTATACTCTAAGTGTAATGATCATAGTTTCCCACATTCATCCATATTCTTTCATTTGTTTAGGAATGTTTATTTGCTCATTTAAAAATTCTACAAATTTTTGTTGTTTCCCATAAAGTCCTAAGCTTTGGATATAATTATGTACAAATTACACAATACTTCCTGCCCTCGTGGGACTTACAATCTAATATGGGAGACAGACACTAATTTTTTTAAAGTCACACAAGAGAATGATCGCAAAGTATGACAAATGATCTAAAGAAGGAGCGCTTCGCGCGTGACTGAAACAGGGGACCTGACCTTGTTTGGTCGCTCAGGGAAGACTTCTCTGAGGAGGATAGCTAGACTGAGGCATGAAGATTACTGGTCATTCACAATGGAAAAAGCTAGAAGTGAATGCCAGTTGGTTGGCCTAGTCTGAAAAGTTGAGAAGAATCATTTGGCTTTGCTGTAAGAAGGGAGAAAGGCCCAGTGGTAAGCCTCTGCAAGATCCCGTGACAAGTGGCTATGCCAATATAATGGCGGCTGACACAACCAATGGCTACAATAATAACAAATTATCAGCTTTAGTGACCTGGATACACTTACTCATTCAGTCATTCTATTTTCCCTGTGGTAAAATAGTTTATTGAGATCTTAATTTGTGTTTTTCCCTCTTGCAGTTCTTTCTCCCTCAGCACTTCTATAGGATAACGGGGGGCTGAGGACGTGGGGGTGCTGAAGAGTTGGTGAGCACACCTGCCCCGCTCTCCAGGAGTCAGTTCTAACGAACTTCGTATTTCCCACCATCCATGTGATGAGGGATGTGCAGATGATGAGGAGCAGAGGGCGGGCTGGGGACAAAGTGGTAACAGACGCCCCACAACCCCCACCATGGGATGTATGTGGCATCCCTCAGACACTCCTGGCTGCCCTGAAGGACAAAGAAATAGTTGACCTATAGAGACCACAATCCTGCAAGACTTGAGTCTCCTTTAGTGTACAAATGTCTTAGCAGTCTACAAGAACAAAGCATCTCTGTCAGTAACCTAGCTTCCAGAAGGGAATGTAGATACAATTGAATGTCCTTGTAGTCTGCAGCCTCCAGGAAGTTCCCAGCTATCTTCATGTTAATGCCTTAGGAGAGGGGTAAATGGCCTTGACTTGACAAGAGAGGGGTAAATGGCCTTGACTTGACAATGGCAAGTCCTTGGTATCCTGTGAGTCTTCTTTAACATATGAAAGTCCTTTCTCAACCTCCCTTTTTCCTTTCCTCCCCCAACCCCATGGTATATAATCAGCCACCCCTCACAACCCGGGGCAGTATCTCTTTCTGCCCACTGGTCCTGTCCCCGTGCTTTAATAAACCACAATTTTGCATCAAAGACGTCTCAAGAATTCTTTCTCGGTCGTTGGCTCTGGACTTCACCCCACCGAACCTCACCTGTCCCTCATCACATGCAGGATCTGGGCTGAAGGTTGAGTTTCATTTGATTTAAAGAAAATGAAGACATGTGCCATATGGAAGCTACTAGGATTATGGTTGCCCCTTCCCAATCTCTCTATTACATTGGACCATACACGGTGAGCACATGTATGCGGCCGTCCTCATGCTAGAGGCTAGGAATAGAGTAGGGAGCAGCCTAGTCCCTGGTTAGAGCTTCCAGCACAGCGAAGAAGACAGACAAGGTCTACAATTAATCATTCTGTAAAGAGAAGCACTGGGGAGAAATCCGCAGGGATGGTGAATACGCAGGGAGATCAGTGGATACAGATGGCCCAAGATGGCCGCGCAAGGAAGCTATCTGAGCTGAAGGAGCCAGAAGTGTCCAGGAAAGAGGGCGACAGAAGGAACCGGAGTCAAAAGCATCTGGCCAGACAGGCTGTCTGTTTTTTAACAAGCACAGAGGAGAACAACATGAGGTGCCCTTTTAGAGGCTTAGAACCAGATCATGTGGAGCCGTGGAGCCCAAGGTAGAGAGCCTGAGTTTAGGCAGTGGGAAGACATTGACAATTTTAGAACGGTCTGAAAGCTGACCGCTCTTCACCGACGGCACTCCCAACGACTGAGACAACGGGGCCTTGAAGGGGCAGCCTATCTCCGTGTCCATCGCAAGAATATTTCCATCATCTTGAGAAAGTTCCCTGATGTCAGTTCTCAACCCCACCAGAGGCAATGGCTGTTGTAGATATTTATCACCGTGAATTAGTTTTGGTTAATCTTAAACTTCACATAAAGGGAATCATAAGATCTGTTCTCTTTTTTGCCTGACCTCTTTCACTAAATACGATGTTTCTGAGTTCCATCCATGTGTTGTGTGTAAGTAGTTCATTTCTTTTTAATGCGTACTATTCTGTTGTATTCATAAACCACAATCGGTTTTTCCATTTTTCCGATGAACATTTAGGCTGTGCTCAGAGTCGGCTATTATGAATAAAGCCACTATAAACAAGTCCTTCTGTGAACAAATGTGTTTATCTTGGGCAAAGACCGAGAAGTAGAAATCCTGGGTCATGAGGTAGGCATACGTTTAAGAAATTGCCAACGTTGTACATTTTCACCTGTCAGGTGTGAGAGCTCTAGTTGCCCCACCCCCTTTGCCAGTATTTGGCATCGTCAGACCCTTTCATTTCAGTCATAGCGGTTACGAATGGCATCTCTCGGTGGTTTTAATTTGCACTTTCCTGATGACTAATAAACCTTCGAGTGTGCTTATTTGCCATTTGTATATCTTCTTTTGCGAAGCGTCTATTGAAGTCTTTTGCACCACTGCCCTCTCCTTTCAAAATTAGATTGGTTGTTTTCTTATTTTTGAGTCTTCAGAGTTCTTATTCATTCTGAATATAAATCTTTTATCAAATATATATTGTAAATATATTCTCCCTGTCTATGAGTTGTAGTTAAGAAAACTTAAAGGTAACTCATAGACTGGGAGAAGAGCAAAGTTTTTAATTTTGATGAAGTTCAATTTTTTCCTTTAGAGTTCCTACTTGTCATTTCTAATTGCAGAGATCTTTGCGTAAGCTGGGCCACTAATATTTTTCTCCTATGTTTTCTTGTAGAAGTTCTATTGTTAAGTTATATTTGTTCCTTTCTTTAATAGATTTTATTTAAATTCAAGTTAGTTCACATACAGTGTATTATTAGTTTCAGGGGTAGAATTTAGTGATTCATCAGTTGCATATAACACCCAGTTCTCCTTACATCAAGTGCTCTCTTTAATGCCCATCACCCAGTTGCCCCGACCCCTCCCCCCACCTTCCCTCCAGCAACCCTCAGTTTGTTCCTTACAATTAAGAGTCTCTTATGGTTTGCCTCCCTCTGTTTTTATCTTATTTCCTTTCCCTTCTTCTATGTCCATCTGTTTTGCTTCTTAAATTCCACACATGAGTGAAATCACATGGTATTTGTCTTTCCCTGACTTATTTCACTTAGCAAACTGCACTCTAGTTTCCTCCTCGTCGTTGCAAATGGCAAGATTTCATTCCTTTTGATGGCTGGGTAATTGGTTCTATGATACATTTCAAGTTAAGATTCATTTTGTTTCTTTTCTTTTTTCGAAGCAGTTACAAGCCCACTCAGATTCCAGGGAAGGGCATAGACCCCACCTTCCAATGGAATGATACTCTTTACCACTGTGTGTGTATGGCTACATGACATGTTTGTGCTCCAAGTGGCTGAACAGAAATATCTGTTGCATGCCTAAATATTTTAAGCTGATGGTTGCACTTTACATGATAAATTAAAAAGTGCGTGACTTGAAAAAAAATTATATAAATTGAAATTTTGATAGAAAGCAAATTAAGACATCCAAGCTTCTATAAAATTCCAAAACAAGGTCTTTTAAGAGGTAACCTAATAAAGGATATGAAAAGACTAGGAGAACATAAAATTTATCTATTTCTTTCTTTCTTTTTTTTTTAAGATTTATTTATTTATTTCAGAGGGAGGGGGAGAGAGAGAGTGCAGGGGGGAGGGGCAGAGGGAGAGGGAGAGAGAAACCCAGAAAGACTCCAAGCTAAGCATGGGGCCCGACTCAGGGCTCCATCTCATGACCCTGAGATCATAACCTGAGCTGAAACCCCAGAGTTGGTCGCTTTAACCAACTGAGCCGCCCAGTCACCCCAAAATTTGTCTATTTCTTTATCAAATAGTTATTGAGTATGTGCTATGTGCTATGTGCTGTGCCGAGCTGAGTTGGGCACCGAAAGAGTTCATTGCCAACAGTCCCTGCCCTCGATGACTTTACAGTCTAGTGGGGAAGTCCGTGCGAACAAACAACCCTGTTTAGGATACCTGTTGTCAAGGAGGCAGGTGGTATGCGGATGGCAAGTGTGAGACTTTCGCAGACTACTTAGCAGCGATGCCATCTGGGGCCATCTAGCTCGCTAGGGTGAGCAGTGGCCTGCCATGGGAGCCAGCAGGGGCCTCTGTGTTCTAGGCAAGAGAAGGCATATGCTAAAGGGAAAATTAGAAAGTTTTGAGATGGTGTGGCATGTTTGGAGGAGGAAGGGGCTCTTGCTGTGTAAAGTCTGCTGTAGGCATCTTTTCCAGTCCACAGGGGTAAGAGAGCCAATGCTTTCTGACAGATTCTGTTGCTCTTTGGTTTGGCACTTTATCCTGAGGACATCAAGGAAACTACACCCATTCTCTTACCCTACTAGTTAAGGATCAGAAGGAATCAGACATCCTGCAATTACCCTGGGACATGGAATTACTCCAACGTTTCTTTAAACCAGTTTACTCCAACGTTTCTTTTAACCAGTTTTAACCAGTTTACAGAATATTGGTGGCTAAATGTTGGGGTTAAAAAAAATACTTTCCAAGGAGAGTATCAAATCTACATTTATTACTATTCGCCCTGCCATTTTTCACATGCACCCAGAAATTTTAGAGAAATTCTTCTAGAGAAGTTGCTGAAATTATGTAATGGTGACAGTTGAACAGATATTCAACTGTTATAGTCCAGTTAGGGGACTGTAAGTCTCAATCTTGTGGGTGAGGAGGAAACTGATACCTCAAAATATGGTTTTCTTTATCACCTGCTAAATATATCTGAGAGACCATATAAATCAAATTTGCATATATTTGTCAATGAACAACGCTAGGAAATTTTGAAGAAATATGTATTTGAGTTCTCTTTATTGAGAAACGGCCAGATAAATAAGTTGTGCTGGAGGTCAGCACAAAAGAAAAGAACATGGAGCTTTCGAGAAACATCTTTATACATGAAGGAAAGGCTATGATGAAGACATTATTCTCAGCAAATAACCCTAAATTCATGAGGGAGACCTAAATATATTTACTCAGTGTTTTCTTTGAAGAAGCCACAACTTTAATTGGATCCCGATTTGATGAATATTTTTCTTCTTATCAGCAGAAATAAATAAATAAATAAACACATAAATAACGACAATCTGAGTTTCTCTTTAGGCAGCCTCCATTTCTGGAGCTCAGGCTGCGGAGTCCTCTGAGAGAAGCCTCTCTCTCTGCACTGTGCATTCATCATTGTCATGTTGCCCGGTCATCACTTACAGTTTCAGAAAAGTTTCTGAAATATTCCCTTTTTTTCTGCCCAGGCAATATGAATCACACTGATAGCATTTTCCACTGTGAAATGGATATTATGGCAATGAAAATAATTCGCCCCTACCAAGTATCTGAGAGACTCTCAGGAGATGCCACCCAAAGACATTCATGTCCACATGCCTGTCAGAAAGGAGCAGAAAAGGCAGTTTCCAGGAAGGTGTCCGTGGCCTGCCTGACATCTGAACCTGTCAGGTCTGGTGTCAAAGTGGCTTCTCCCACGCTCCATGTTTTGTTTATCAAGGCTTGCTCTTTTGTTGTCACAGAATTACACTTCCATAGTTCTGTCTTACTGAGATCTGGGGGATGCCATCTTGCTAAGACGGACCAGTTGGTGGATAGAGGAGAAAACTTCTGCCTTGTTAAAATATCCAGGCGACACCCCATATGTAAGTTCAAGTATTCCAGAGATTAAAAAATAGTTTCAAAGAATCCAAAATTTCAGAAGGTTCAGATTAGCAGCTACAAATTAGTATGTTTAGAAGCATAAAGTTGTTTAGTTTTGCTTTTTGGCAGACTGTGTTGGAGTTTGCCTGTGACTGGATATATCCTATATGATATTTGATTCCGAGTTATTACCACTGGGCATCAGGCCAGTACTGGATCTTTTTTGATTCCTGGTTAACTCTTCTATATGCAAGAAGTCTAACAAACACCACACACAACAATAGCCGTGTTGCTAGGACGTCTAGCACCTGATCATAACCAGGCTCCTCAGGTGTCAGTTTTCCTGTTAGAAACTCCAGATTACTCATAATAAAAAACTCCAGGGAGAAAACAGGAAAAGGAAGCCTCATTTCTATTTTCTTTATTTCCTATTTTAAGTTCTTAGTGAGATATGGGCATTACAAGGAAAAGAATGCTGGGAATTACAAACATGAGGCTCTCAGATTAAAATCTAAGAAGTGTGTTCTTGGGCAGGTGATCTGGGACAGGTGAGACAGCTATGATGGTGGAGTGGGCTCCCTGCAGAGCGAGAATAAGAACTTAAAGGGTAAAGAAATATTTCCCGATGCTCATTTCAAAGACTGTTTGCCAGTTTGCTTCAGGTGTCAAGTGATTCATGCCCAGGGTAGGTGGATGGATACGCAAGCTTCGAACAGATGGACGTAGCGTGCTTTTATTGCATACAGCTAATTCGTACAATTCATCAACAAGGCGCTGAAGGATGGATAGAACCATTGATTGTGGGGTAGTTGTAGCTGAGCTTCGAAATCTTTGGTTGCCAGCCTCTAAAAATGTCTCCTGTGATCTTTGCCTCCTGGTATGCATGCTTTTATGTGGTATCCTTGCACACTGAAGCATGGCTGGTCTCTGTGGCCTACAGAACACGGCAGAGGTGACTTCCCAGGTTAGGTCATAAAGGACAATGAAGTTTCCACCCTGTTCTCTTAGATCATTCTTTCTGGACAAAGCCCATGACAATGTCTTGAAGACACGCAAGGGGCCCCAGGGAAAGGTCCATATGAGGAAGAATTAGTCCAATGGCCAGCACCAACTTGTCAGCCATGTGAGCCACCTTGGAAGTTGATCCTCCAAGATCCGCCCAACCTTCTGATGACCAAAGCCCCAGACACTATCTGAATTAACCTCATGGGACACCCTGAGCCAGAACTGCCTAGCTGAGCCAGTCCAGAATTCCTGATTCACAGAAACAAACAAATAAAAAAGTTGTTTCAAGACATTAAGCTTTGTAGGAATTTGTTACAGAGCAGTAGACCACTAATATTGAACTTCTTCTCCCATCTGATTTCTCCAGGTTACTCAGTTGCCTCAAAAATACCTAACGTTGGGAAATCAAGACCCATTCAGGCCTTGTCTCCTTGTGGATTGCTAACTGTTTGCCAAAATCTACTTCCTTCAACTTCCTGGGCACACAGCTAGACTAGATTCTCCAGCCTCACTAGAGGTTAGGTGGGACCATGTGATTATGTTCTGGCCAATGGAGTATAATTGGAAATCGGGCTCATATAACTTTACCCATGTGCTCCCCCATGCTGTTTTCCCTCTATGCCTGATTGGGATGCAACTCTCAGAGTGACTTTTAAGTTCTGTGTTGAAGATGGCCTTGCCACTGTCAGCCCAAATCTCTGAAAGACTATGTGGAGCAACGTGGACTGTTTTGTAGACAAAAAATGAGTTTTGCTCTGATGCCACAAAACTTTGGGGGTCTATTTGTTACACAGACCTAGCCTATTCTAGTCTACTCAGTGCCCTCCAGACCCTTTTGGGAAACTTCATCAAATCTTTTTCCTTTCCTACGTACTATTTCTTGAAAGTTAAGTTCTCTCATAAACTAGTAAACAAATCTGTTCTAATAGGCTCAACAAGTGGGCCCATATTAAGGTTTGAGCACTACAAGATAGCATATTACAGTTTAACATGGTCTGCTGACAGATATATATTAAACTAAAGAAGCAACTCCAAAGAATTTCAAGAAACCTAGCAAGCTAATGAAATAGCTTTGGGAGGAAAGACAGATTTTGCATGACTCCAGTCACGGCATATAGGGACCTTCCAACATTTGGAGGATGTTGGTACTGAATTACAATGTATTCTCAGAGTTTTAGTCTGGCTGACTCCAGGGAAGATGAAGGTTTGTCTCTAAGTTTGGTGTGATACCACATCACGAGGTTTGTTGTTTCTGGAGACTGGTGTTGGGGCTAATTTCTCATACATAGTTGTGGTTGAGCAATTTTAATCCTCAAATGTTTCCATGTCCTTTAGACATCAGCAAGAGAAGAGGCCAAATATAGTGACTGAAGATGTGATGTTTTGTGGCATACTTAGACACTGAGGAAGATCCCACTATGATGTGTTGAAAGCAATTTAGGTTTAGTTTTTTTATTTGTTTGTTTTATGAAAAGGAGATAAAAAAGAAGACAGGAAGGAAGAAAATATCCACATAATGTTGGCCACACCTGGAAGGTTACGCCAACTAAGGAGAGATTATGCCACCATCAGATTTTACCAGATACTAGCCTTCGCGCCTCCTTTTACAGATTTCCCACCAGTCCCCATGTAGTCAGAGAGATGTGACTGGCGGAGAGTATGCAATGCTCCAGCTCCTTCATATCTGCACATAGTTACAGAGCAGTTTAACACTGTCTTTTATGGGTAATAACACTAGGAAAACATTTTCTATATACTCGTGTCTTAGCCTGGGTTCCTCAGGAAGCAGAGCCCTAGGCCGAAAGCCTATGTGCAATTCCTTTATTAGTCCCATATGGTCCTGGGGGACGGAGGTGAGGGCAGTCACATTTATCCAATGGTTCCATCAGCAAAGAAGTTATACAGATGGCAAATAAGCATATGAGAAAGCTCAACATTGTGAGTCATGAAAGAAATGCAAATTAAAGTCACCGTGAGATTCCACTATAACATATTGGTATGGCTAATATTAAAAGATTGGCCATACCAAGTGTTGGCAAGGATTTGAAGCAAGTGGAACTCTGATACACTGTTGGTGGGAATGTTCAATGGAATATTACTTTGGGGAAATGGTTTGGTGGGTTTTTGTAAAGTTACGTATTCACTTTCCATATAACCAAGAAAACCCACTTCTAGATATTTGGAGAAATGAAAGCATCTTCACAGAAAAACTTGTACACAAATGTTCATAGCAACTTTCTTTAAAATAGCCAACCCTAAAGTAACCCAAATATCTAGGGAAAAAAGAATAAACAAACTGTGGTAAATCCATACAATAGAATTCTCCTCAGCAATATAAAGCAGTGAACTTCCCTCACACATAACAACATGGGTGGATATCAAAAACATTATGATAAGTGAAAAAAATCCATACCCAAAAGCATGCATACTGTGTGATTCTATTTGTATGAAATTCTAGAACAAGCATAACCCATCTATATTGACATATCCTTGTTGCCTGGGACACAAAGGGACACCCCCTTTCACTGGAAGATTCCATATCTTAATTGTAATAGTGGAGATAGGGCTTATAATTTTTTTTAAAATTCCTTGAAATATAAATTTAAAATGAGTATATTTTAAATAAATTATACCTTACTGAAGCTGATTATCTTAAAAGACTTTTACTCCGATGGGATTTTTTTTTACATTGTTAAAACTAAAAAACAAGAAAGTATCTTGAAAAAAAGTTTCACTCTACAAAAGGAAGCTTTGCTAAAGAAATAAGGACATAGCCTCACGTTGAAGAATTATGTATTCATTATACAAAATGTGATTTCACTACACGTGGAATCTAAAAGACAAGTAAATCATGATGTACTATATGGTGACTAACATAACATAATAAAATAAAAAATTTTTTAAAAAATTAAAAACAAGTAAATGGAAAAACAAAACAAAAGAGAAACAAACTCATGGAGAACCAACTGGTGGTTCCCAGAAGGAAGGGGGCTGGGGAGGATGGACGAAATAAGTGAAGGGGATTAAGAGGTCTGTCTTCCAGTTATAAAATAAATTAGACATGAGGATGTCAGGCACAGTATGGGAAATAGAGTAAAAAGAAAGGTGAAGAATATCTAATGACATATGAAAATGATCAAAATGGATTTTTAAGGGAAAAGAGTCACATAACTATAGGTGAATTGTGTCTCTTTTTAAAATTTTCAAATCAGCCCTCATAGCTTGAAAGTCAATTTCTTTTGTGCTTGCCTGCTCCCTTATAATTTTTTTAAATCTTGGCAAAATGCTCATTTAATTGTATAGCCTTTGTGCAAATTATTGTGTTGCTCAAGGATTCATTTTGACCCCGACTTCGTATTCATAATTGAGAAGAAAGAAGAACATACGTACATAATTTGTTTCTTCACAACCTGGGAATAGATCTAGCCACATGAAGAAATACATTTTGCAGGGGGGTTTTTTGTTTAACAAGATTGAACCAAACCAGGCACACTGAAAATACTAAATATTAAAAATTTGGTATAAATAATAACGTGTTTAAAAACACATTTAGGTAGGGCTTATTGTAATTGTGCTATTTTCTTTCTTGAAAATTAGAGTTCATGAATTTTTGCACAGTACATGATTTTATCTCCAAAATAATTATAAACATTTAGGAGAAATCATATTTGACTTTACTTCACATTTTGTCTAAGATTTTATCATTTTAATTGTCCTTGTGGTTATTTGTGTGTCACAGGAGCATTCCTCGTCCTAAAAGTTAACCCAGTTTTCTTTAATTGAGGGAGTGGAATCAGAAATGGAGTCCGGGGGCAAAGATTGAGAGGGAAATTGAATAGCAGTTCCATTTAGGTTTCACAGAGTTAAAAGTACCCATGATCTATTATAATTTCAGGAATGAATACTCCTACTCATAAAACACTTTAAGAATTGTTTTACTTTGCTCAAAACACCTTCACTACCTCCCAGATGTCAACTAGATAGAATCTTTGTTCCGAGTCTGGAATCCAATGCTTTCTATGACCAATCCCCAGTTCCACAATGACCAATGATGACTTTGGGCAAGGTACTTTCTCTGAGCTTCTAGTTTCTTAGTTGTTTCTAAAAAATATACAGGGAGAGTAATGTCTTGGTCATAGACTTGTGGGAGATCAATGAACTAGAACATTGGGCACACTATATGATTGGCATATAGTGGACTGTTTAATCGTGGAAACTATTCATTTTTTGTGTTGCTATGATTTTATTTGTTTATTCCCCTACTGGGTTGTAACTTAAAGGATCACCGTTGTATTTATTTTTCTGTTGTCTATTCAATGAATATTTATTGAAGGCCCACCACTGCCGGGCATCATGCTGGGTGCTGAGGCTACAGTGGTAAACAAAATGAACAGAGCACGAGCACTTAGGTAGTTCTCAGTCTAGTGGGGAAGAGAGTCAATAAATAAGAAATTCACATGGAAAATAGCTGATGGGGGATATTAGCATGGAGAAGTGGGAAGGTAGACCTAATTTTGGTGGTAGTTGTCATCAGAGAAGACCTCTAAGAGCTGAGGCTGAGACCTGAGAAAAGAGTTAGTTACATGCAAAGAGCTGAAGGGAAGAGGTCCCAGTAAAAGCAGAGTCTGGGCCGCAGGCCAGGTTTAACAGAGCTGGGTGTGTGAACGAGCAGAGAGAAGGGGCTGAAGTCAATGAGTGAAGGACAGACAGTCCTGAGATCTTCCCCTCTTGTTTATATCATTGATATTGTTACTTGGATCAGTAATGTTGGAAACCTACATGATTACCCTACATGATTATTGACAAGTTTAGCATGTCAAAAATGACCTTGAAGTAGGCACTCAGCTATTTTGCCTTCTGAAGTCTGAAGTCAAAGACAAATAGCATATTTTGTCTGAATATGAAGACCCAAAGAAAAATTTAAGGAATCTTGGGGCACCTGAGTGGCTCAGTCAGTTAAGCATCTGCCTTCGGCTCAAAACATGATCCCAGAGTTCTGGGATTGAGCCCTGCATTGGACTCCCTGCACAGTGGAGAGCCTGCTTCTCCCTCTCCCTCTGCCTGCTGCTCCCCCTGCTTGTTTTCCCTCTCTCTCTCTCATAAATAAATAAAATATATTTTTTTAAAAATTCAAGGAATCTCTACTGACTTCCATTGTCTCCGACAACAGACTCCAGTCTTATTATCATTAGTATACTAATCCCTGGCTGGTTTTTCCTTCTTTTTGAAATTTTCTCTATTCCTTCTTTAGAATGCTGCTTCATGGGAATGGGGATGCTGTCTGTCTTGTTCAGCAGTGTCTCCTGAGCCCAGAAAAGCACCTGGCACATAGTGGGTGCCCAATAATGTTTGCCGAGTAGATTGGGAGATGGACGGATGAATGAATACTATGGTAGTGCAGGCAAGAAATGATGGTGGCTTGGACTCTTGCAAAAGAAATGGGGAAAGTAATAGATTTTTTTGCACATGGAATCAACAGCACTAGCTAAGGGATCAAATGTGGGAGATAAGGGCAAATTATCAGGGTCGGTTTCCATGACTGTGGATTGAGAAACTTTAGTATCTTCAGTGTTTAGCTTCCAGCCTAACACATAGTAAGTGCCTTAGAAATATTTGTTAAATTAATGAATGGACTTGAGCTTGGACTTTAACAGATTCACTCAGTAGTTGTGATACTGAGAAGTACCTATGGGCATTCTGGACAAAATTTCCCCAAATCTGTGCCCATCACTGATGCTTTGATGTCCAGTCTTTTCTCAGTGGCTGAACTCTGCAGGCTAAGGCTGCTGAATGGCAACTGTTGAACATTACTGCTCTGGAGAGAGACACAAAAGCATGATTGCTATTGCCGTCATTTAACTTGTGGTTTCGACCGTCTTGCTATAAACGTAAGTGGTTGGCAGTTCCTCACCTTCTTCCCTGGAGAAAAATGAAGAACGCTAATTCAGAAAAATATGGCAAATTTTCAAATTAATTATTGGAACAGTATCTGAACCATGAAAAATTCAGTTTCCAAAAGAGGATTAAAAAAGAGCATACGGCACTAATTGTCATAGAGTCCTTGTTACATTTTATAGATCTTTCATTTTGTAAAGCAGTGAATCATTTAAAAGAAAAAAAGTTGAGCAGCAATCCCAGCGAAAAGTTAAATTAATACAGACATTAGCCCAGGCTCCACGTGTATGATGTTGGCAGGCTACAAAAAGCCCTTGCTCCTGTGGGCGCCGCACGTGAGAAGACAAGCTCCCAATTTCTTTGCTACAGAAGTCATTTACTAGAATGTGAACCCTGATGTGTCCTTGTCCCAGGAATTCATTATGTAGGCTTCATGGGCTTGCTGGCCCTCCAATTAGCCAGTTTTCCTGCCTGATTTTTTGAGACAGGGACAAAGCTATTTGAATGCAGCAGTATCTTGCACAATATGGAGTCTTTATCACTTTCCCCCTGTCGATGATTTTACAAATAATGATGTGGAGAGCGCAGGGAAGATAACCATTTCAGCATGTGGCCACCAATCATCTCTTATTGTTTTCAAAGAATGGGCAAGTGTTATTCTACACTTTGGGTCAAAAGAATTTTTTAAAAATTGGCTGGAGTCCTATGCATGCATATCTAGAAAAGTTTCATTTTTAGAATCAACAAAATCGTCGTCCCCTCTCCTAACTGACCCCACGACTTCAAACCCGCACTGCCTGAAACGAGTCTGAAACGCTGGAAGCCTGTCTCTTTCCCACCCTCCCTGCCCCGGTTTCTACGGACTTCCGGTGACCAGCAGGGCAGCACAGGGTAGCTGGAAAACAGCAGGCTCTCGAGGGACCAGCTTGACTTCACAGCTTGGCGCTGCCCCACGATGGCTGTTCTACCCAGGGAAGGGGCTCGTCTTCACCTGCAGAATGGGTTTCATCACCGACGCCGTGCGAGGTGGCAGGCAGTGTGTGCATTAGAGGCACGTGTACAGTTGCGACCACAGCAGTCGTTGTGGCCTCCGGGCACCCCGATTTGTGCATTAGTCAATGGGACCACGTTCCTTTGAGTTTTACACTGTGACGCTGGCTCCCATTCCACAGATCACACATCTCCCTGCTGTTCCTCATTTATTCAGTTAACAACCATGAACTGTGGGACGATTCTGTGCCAGGTCCGACATGAGTCAAGGTGCTTTGGAAATCTCCCTGCCTTTTGGAAGACTGTGTCAAACTGCCTTTTGGTATTTTTTTTTTAAGTCCAGGACATCCCTTATTTAAATAGGGTATATTCCTTTCAATACGGACCCACTTGCGGAGCGCCGCCGCTTGGGAAGGCACGGTGATAGCATCGCCGGAGCCGCGGACAGCCCCCTAGGACCTTGCAGTCCCATAGTTGATGCCGTTGTGTGCGAAGTCGTTCAAACAAGTAATTTAATAAACACGTTCATGATTTAGGTCTGGAGTATTACAGTTTACCATCTCCTGGGGGAGGCCACAGACTTGAGGACTCAAAAAAAAAATGCACGTATACAGCATGTCTTTCACTTGGGTAAGAGTACAACTCTAGACATTAAAATACACTATTTTTATGTTCAGTAGAGTGCCTAAAATAGTCATGTCTAGAAATAAATGTCCATTTTCACGTGATAGAGCATGGATAACTGGTACCTCAAATAGTATACAGAATCTCATTTTAGTCAAAAATTATAAAATTTTTCCCACTGAACTTTCCACCAGAGCTACCGAAAACATAGGTGGAGAATACCAGCGAGTGGGAGCCCACAGACTCTGAGCACAACTGCTGGAGCAGCGAGAATTTAGGAATGTAGCAGAGGGTCCAATGCTTGGCCACCCAGAGGGAGGCAGGGCGTTTGCCCAGAAGCAGGTTGGAGAGCCTGCTGACCCAGCAGGATTATAGGGCAGCAGAGGAAGCCAGGAAAGTGTGCAAGGCCTAAACATCCCAGCCAGCTCTGGGATCTGAGGGTAATTAAAAGCCCATCCTGAGAGGAGGGACCCAGCCCAGTCTTCTGAATACTCAGAATACTATAGGGACTATCCCATGGTTATTTATTCAAGAATAATTAAGTGCCTACTATGTGCAAAAACTATGCATGTGGGCATTTCACACGGCCTTAATTCTGCTCTTATTCTCCTCAAGAGAGTCCACCAGCAGGGTCTCGTTGTTAGGGAAAGAAAAGTGCTCTCTTTGTCATTTCTGAACTGAGATGCTTCCATCAACCTTGAATTACAGGAAAAGTCTCCTATACTTAGCCCCTGTTTGCATCATCATCGTCATCATTATTCCGGGCTCCTGAAAGGGAGCCGACAGTGCTTCTTTTAATGCCAGCTGTGATTTGCATGTCCATGGAAGGTTTGAAGTTTCAGAAATTAAATGTCGGGGTGTAAAATTTTCTTGAAGGAAGAAAGTATGATTGCATCGAACTTTCAAAGTACAATCAAAGTCTAAAGGAAATATAATTATTATTGTCGGTTTATCACTTCAAACATGTTGTTGTAAATGTCATTATATCAGATGAGTTTGGTAACAGGTTTTCCATTTTGCACTTTATTTGACAAGGTGATTCATTGTTTAGTGCAGTTTAAGATGTCAGTCCTTCTGGAAGGAATTGAGCTGAGCTGATGTGCATAAGAACATTCTTCCATCAAAGTATATGATTAAAGAAGGGTTAGACTCCTGAAATATGGTTTCCAAACTTGCTTTGAATAAGTGTAGTTTCTTTGTCAAGATAGAATTTATCCCAGTGTGCTACATCTGGGAACGTGTACACAGCCTCTCCATGCTGCCCTAGCTTTAAGCCCGTGGAAGGTGAATCTACTTTGGATAGGTTTGTCCGCATCATGGAAACCTATCTAATAACTGAAATTGTGTTTCAAATAAAATATTTCACAATGAACCAGGATGATAGAACACTTGGCTCAACATTAAGCATGTTGTATTTGGATTAGTATGTGTTGGTCAGCTAATATTAGACATTTTACAACAGAGCATCTAGCTTTTGAGCCTAAAGGGAGCCAGGTCCTTCTTTTTTTTTTTTTTTTTTTTTTTGCCATTTTTGCCATTTTGATGATGCCCAGAGCATTTCCTTGTTTTCTTTGTTAACTTCCTATATCAAATTCTGAATAAGAACACAGGATCTTCAGAATAAAGAAAACCATTCATCCCTCTCTATATATACATATATATATATATATATACAATATATACAAGTGTGTGTGTATATATATATATATATACACATATGTATGTGTACACACACACACACACACACACACACACCTACAAGGGGATAGCAACTGGGCTAATTAATACATTATCTATCATATTCAAAGCAATTTTGCAAATTATTTGCATCCTTATTATACAATCAAGGGATCTAAAGCTTTGAAAGGATAGGTAATTTGCCTAAAGACCTACACATGGTGAGTAGTAGAGCTGGGATTTGAACAGAAGCCCGGTGACTCCAATGCCCAGAGCTCTTCCTCTACTGTGTATATGTCCAAAACATACCAAGCTTACCCCCTTTTTAGCAGTTTTTTCTATGGGTTTTACTGCTTGCCTGGGCAATACCTATATTTATAAATAGTATCTATTAAAATTCCACTTGATATCTGACTTAGGGTCTTGTTTTAGGAGCAGTTGTGCATATCAAACAGAAGCTGTAAGACAGAACATTTCTTCTTTTCTTTCACCAAATTGAAATATATGCTGATTTCAAGAAAGGTCAAAATGTCCCAGGCCTCTTAGAGGGAACTAGAAGGAGAACTCCCAAATACCTTCCAAATCATATTAGTTAAAATTAACCAGATAGAGGGTATTATGTGATAGAATTCCTTGTTTAAACTGAACAGCCATAAAGAAATAGATAGATGATAGATGATAGATAGGTAGATAGATAGATAGATGATAGATAGATAGATGATGATAGATAGATAGATGATTGATAGATAGATGATGATAGATAGATGATTGATAGATAGATGATAGACAGACAGGTAGACAGATAGATAGGTAAATTGAACAACCTTCTTATGAGATACAGTGACCAGCATTTGAGAGTATAAAATAATTGTGATGTATTTATGCAGTTGCCATTAAAAACTGACTGATATGTCATAGCTGAAGAACAGCCTCTCCAATGATAAAAGCAGAGGCCAACTTGACACTATGTAGAGCCAAGCTTGAAAAATTTTTCAAGGCCTTTCTGTTCACTCTGAGGATGGGTAAATCCAAGATAACTTTCAGAGCTCTTAGCCCTGTCTCACTTCTGCTGCTTAGAATGGAATCGAGACACCAAATTTTGGACCTGCTTGAGAACTCCCATATCTTGAACTAGGAGAAAGGTTGTGGTGGCTTCCTATTTATGTTGCTACACTGGAAGCTTTGAACTGGAGGTTTGTATGTATATTTGACCATAGGTTTTTTGGTTTATGTTACTATGAATAAAACCATGTCTGAGTAAGAGGGCTTGTTTTCATTTCCATTTAAATTTTTTAAAAGATATTATTTATTTAAATACTTGAGAGAGACAGCATGTGTGCATAAGCAGTGGGGGGCAGGGGCAGAGGGAGAGGAAGAAGCAGCCTCCCTGCTGACCAGGGAGCCCCATGACTCAGGGCTCCGTCCCAGGACCCCGAGATCATGCCCTGGGCCGAAGGCAGACGTTTACCCGACTGAGCCACCCAGGCGCCCTCCTTTTAAATTTTTAAAAGTGAATCTGTATGCATGTCTAGCTACACACACCTATCAACAAACACACACTTCATGGTTTTTAAATTCAATAACAGAATTAAAATAGTCATCACACTTTCTATAAATTACACATTGCTCAGCAAACAGTAGAGGCTTGGAGAGCAGTGAAGGGCTTCAGCTCTGACGTGTAGGTTCAGATCCCAGCTCTATTTCCATACTGTTTCTGGGACTTAGGGAAATTATTTAATTTCTCCCTCAGTTTTTCCATATTTAAATAGTGCCTATTTCATAGGCCTACATGAGTTCATAGTTATAAAGTACCTAGAAGAGTATTTAGACACATGGTGAGTTCTATTTACTTAATAAATAAGGTTTTTCCAAGAAGCAACATGATTATATATCACCTCACACCTGTTAGAATGGCTATCATCAAGGGGCACCTGGGTGGCTCAGTTGTTAAGCGTCTGCCTTCTGCTCAGGGCGTGATCCCAGAGTCCCAGGATCGAGCCCCGCACCGGGCTCCCTGCTCCGCTGGGAGCCTGCTTCTTCCTCTCCCACTCCCCCTGCTTGTGTTCCCTCTCTCACTGGCTGTCTCTCTCTGTCAAATAAATAAATAAAATCTTAAAAAAAAAAAAAAGAATGGCTATCATCAAAAAAAGAAGTAACAAGTGTTGGCGAGAAGGTGGAGAAAAGGGAATGCTTGTACACTGTTGGTGGGAATGCAAACTGGTGCAGCCACTTTGGAAAACAGTATGAAGTTTCCTCAAAAAATTAAAAATAGAGCTACCATATGATCCATAATGATCTACTTCTAGATATTTATCTAAATAAAACAAAGGCACTGACTTGAAAAGGTATACGTATGATAGAAAACTATCCAGCCATAAAAAGGAAGGAAATCCTACCATTTGTGGCAACATGGATGGACCCTGATGACATCATACTAAGTGAAATAAGTTAGACAGAAAAGGACAAATACTGTATGATCTCACTTATTTGTGGAATCTAAGAAACAAAAACAAGCTCATAGATACAGAGAATTTGGTGGTTGCCAGAGGCAGGAGTTGGGGGCAGGGGGTGGATGGAATGGGAGTCAAAATGTACAAACTTCCAGTTATAAAATAAATAAGCCATGGGGATATAAGGTATAGCATGGTGGCTATAGCTAATAAGACTGTATTGTGTATTTGAAAGTTTCTAAAAGAGCAACTTTTTAAAGTTCTCTTCACATGAAAAAAATTTATAACTATGTATGGTGATGGAAGTTAACTAAACTTATTGTGGTGATCATTTGACAATATATACAAATATTGAATCATTATGTTATACACCTAATATGTTGTATGTCAAGTATGCCTCAGTAAAAAACACATGACCATAATGGATCAGAAAAAATATGCTTAGAGGCATATTTTGAGAAGCATTAAGTCTTTTGAAGTTATACTTGGTCCTTTGAAGGAGATAATCAATAAACTTTGAAGTAGAAGTCAACTTTTAATGTGAATTGGCTTCCACATAAAGGTGACTACAGAAAGAACCAGAATAACATACATTGTGCAAATTGGCCTGACCATTACTATTCTGAACTACTGTTCTCAGAAACAGTATGTAGCAGTGGTCAGAGAATTAATCTGGTTGAATCCAAGACCAACCCTGGACAAATAACCTAATGTCCCTGAGCCTCAGGGTCTTCATTTATAAAATGGAAATACTAATATTTACCTGTCAGGCTGTTGTGAGAATTAAATGAGATAACATTTGTCAAGACCTCTTAAGTATTGGGGCATCTGGGTGGCTTGATGGGTTGAGTGTCTGACTCTTGATTTTGGCTCAGGTCATGATCTCAGCTCAGGGTCATGGGATGGAGCCCTGAGTTGGGCTCCGTGCAGCAGGGAGTCTGCTAGAGGATTCTCTCTCTCCCCCTCTCCTCCCCCCCCACTCATGCTCTCTCTAAATAAATAAATAATAAATAAATAATGAATAAATAAAATCCTTTTTTAAAGGATTAAGTATAGTGCTTTACCCAATGGCAGCTATAATTTATAATTTGATTATTGGAGTCCCTTGTTCACAGTTTCTCACCTGTTTGTTAAGAGTAAATGTAAATGGCATCCATTGACTACACTAACAATTAAATAATATATGAGAATGTCAGTGGACCACAGTAAGAGCTGAGTAGTCAATATGCATACATGCAGCAATGGCCAGATGTTTCTGGAATAATTTGTCACTTTTTTATTTCTGTATTTTTAAAAAACATGGAAAAACCACAGTGAATTTAAAGAACCAAAAATTTAAAAAGAAGATAAAATAAAATATTGAGAAAATAGGAAACAGCCCTGAGAAAAGAGATAGAAAACATTGACCTTATTTACCCGAAGAGACTGACAAGTGACTTAAAGTTTTGAAGGACAGTTTTTATGAGAACGCTGACTTTCATTTGCGAGGTGATAAAGGAACTGACTATAAGCAACAGAGACTACGGTGTCTGACATGGAGGCTGTATAGGAACAACGTTCCTGCAGCAGAAGAGTCTTTGAAGAGACTTTAGAAAGCTTTGAATATACGGTAAACAACCACTATCTTGGATATTTAGAGTAATTTAATCTAATGCCTGGGACTAAAAAAGTGGACTTGATAACCACTTTCTACTCTAAGATTTGAGTTTATAAACTTAAGACCAGGGCTTCCCAAACTTGGTTCTGACGCACACCAGTATATGGCGTTACTGTTGTGGTAGGGTTGGATCTTCTCAGCCCCATGGTGGCCCAGAGGGCCTATCACCATGAGCAGCCTCCTTCCTTTACTCCAGAGCAGGAGATCATCATTTCTAATGTAGGTCATGAGGGGGAAAATACAGGAAATCCTTGACTTGGTTGTGTAATGTACCAAAAAAAAAGCTGGTATCTAAATACAAATATATTATCAATCAACTGAAAACTTTTTGGAGGCTAAATAGAACTCCCCAATACATACATGGAAACCACAACACAAATGAAAAAAATTAAGGAATTTATAGTCTTCATGATTCAGACTCTAGGTGTTCTTTAGATTTTAGAGGAATTTGGATTAGAGGAATCCAACTGGAACACTGCAATGGCTTGACCAATGTGACAAGGTCTGTAACTTCATGACAAGTGCTGATGGAGCCCATCCATTTTCAAAATCTCTACCTTGGAAATCCAGATTTCCAAATTTTCTTGACTGCAAACCAAAACAACCTCTTGAGTTAAAAGACACAGATCACATTTATCACGTCCTCTGACTTTTTGCTTCTTTCTTCTGTGTCTCCAAACTATATGGTTAGGAACTTTATTTTTGAACACAACCAAAGTAGGAAATACTCACCTATTTATTCATTTGCCTACTATTTATTCATTCTTTTCTTAAACAAAAATTTAGAGCACTCATATATTTATAGAATGACTGTTCAAAGCTTTGGGTGATCCACTATTGCGGAAAGCTAATTGGGCCTCTAAGATATATGTTAAAATAACTATAAGAGAGGATATAAGAAGAGGCACGAGGAGAGATTGAGAAATAGGTTTGGATAATTGGGAGGGAGAAATCAGCATGCAGAATATATTTCTGAAGATAAAATGCAGTCTTTCAATCAGTTAGAAGCATTTTAAGACTTTTCATGGAACTTATTGATTTATCATTGGGCATTGAATCCATAAAGAGGCCTAAGTGTATGATCTCAACAGAGATTCAAGGCTTATAATTCTCTCTCAGAGCCATTACTGCTGAACAATATGGCACAAATTAACATGGATAGAAAAGGCCTTCTTTTTGACAGATGAAATGTCTATTTTAAATGGCATAAAACGGGGCTGGATCCCAAGCGCCCTCTTTTTAATTTTATAACTAAACAAATTGCTTGTTCTTAGATGACCTAGCCACAGCAAGACAAGTACCCCTCATGTGTTGATGACATGCCTTCCTACCTGGTCACAGAAGTGGTTTTGACAAGCAAGTCAACCTATTGGCCAACTTATGTCAGGAAAAGCCGCTAAATATTAACTCTCCTAAAACCAAATGATCAATTTTGGCAGGCACACTTTGACATCTAAATGGAGAATATTAGCCTGGTCTGCTCAACGGATTGCCATATGTAGTTCCTTAGGGTCCCAGTGTGTGATTCACCTGGTTAACCCTTGGTATGCAGTTGGTCTCAAAATTAAACATTTTACAGAGGTCATGTTAAGGATCCTCTACGGTCAAGACAGATCTTTGGTACTTCTTAGCCTCAAAACATTCCAAGGCAGGCCATTTCTTTTGTGCTTTATGGTACAGAATTCTGGCATCGCCATCAATTTGTGCAGACATTGAAATGCTTTGTGAGAATTGCCCTTGAACTGTTTGAAACTACTCAGTTAGCTCACTGTTGTCCAGACGTAAAATGACTCTCCATTAAGATGAAAATACAGGGCAACTCCTTTTATCTTCACACGGAAACAGCATCTTTGTCATCCACACATAAGATCTTTTTTCAATCAGAAAAGTGGACTACCTGTGAGGAGAACTGGATAGCATTCTCAGTTTTGAATTGTCTCTTATTCATTGTCAGTCAAAAGCCTGGCTGAGACTATTGATACTTAGAAGAGATTATCGAAGGAATCTACCGTTCAGTCATCTTCAAGGTTCTCCAAAATGCTACCGTATTATGCCCTCAGTTTTCATCTAAGCGTATTGTAAGAAGTAGCTCTATGCAGGCTTCTTTACAAAAAAAAAGATTTAAATTATATTATGTATTATGTCAGTCAGTGGTCCCCAAATAAAGAACCATTGGGTAAATTCCTCTCAAAGCTCAGGTGCAGTAGAAAGTTACTTCTTTTTATTAGATAAAGAATACTCTTGCCGGTCATGTTTTCTTCTTTCCCTTGATTGCCAGGTTGCTTGGAGTGGGTTTTTATGCTTTAGCTTCAGTACTTTCCTTTAGTCTGGATTTTCGGATAATCATTTCTTCACTGTTTTTATTTCTTGGCTCGAGCCTTTTATTAACTTAATGATTTTCTATGTAATTATGAATTTTATTGTAAGCTGCCTCACATCACATATCACTTTTGGAAGTAATGTATAAATACATATGAGAAATATCTGTTCAACATGGAGTCGATACTAGATTAGGGACTATTTGGAAGAACATCTTAGAAAATGTGGTCAGTATAATGCCTGCAAAAGAATAACCTGAGGTATTTGTTATACAGCTTAGGCCCTACCCCAGTCCTACTGGATCAGAATAAAGGTGGGGACTGGAAATCTTCATATTCACAAGCTTCTCTGGTGAGTCTTCTACAGGCCAAAGACTGAGAATCCCGTAAACCACCTTTCAGAGGAGACATCTGATATTTTACAAGTACTGTCTTCAGCTCTAGTAGGGCACAAATTTAGGCTATCACAAGGACTTGATTAAATCAAATGTGTGAGAGAAAGTGATACCTGCTATGAATGACTCAAAAATGAATTTTAAAAATTATTGCTATGAACCATGAGTCATGCGGGTCTTGGCATCAGGGTGGCAATGGAAATAGAAAGTACCTAAATGGGATTTCAAAATTTGGGGAAGAAGGAAACCAGGATTTTTCTAGTCATGTTTGGGGAATTAAAGAGAGAAAGAGAAATCAGAGCTATTCTGGTGTTTGAATCTTGAGCAAGTGGAAAAATGTTAATGTTATTATCTGAGAATCATATAAAAGAGTGAAAAATTACAAGTTTGGGGGCCCCTGGGTGGCTCAGTCAGTTAAGCGTCTGCCTTCAGCTCAGGTCATGATCCCAGGGTCCTGGGATCCAGCCTCCACTGGGCTTCTTGCTCAGCGGGAAGTCTGCCTCTTCCTCTCCCTCTGTATTCTTTCACTCTCTCTCAAGTAAATAAAGAAAATCTTAAAAAAAAAGAGAGAGAAAAATTACAAGTTTGGTTTTAAAGTATGAGCTCGGAGGTGAACCATCAGGTGGAAACACAGTTGGGTAAAAGGAACTTAGACCTAGAATTCCTGAGAAAAACCAAGCTTAGTGATAAGATGCTGGAAAATTATACCTAGAAGTGAGGTGAAATTATGAAAGTAGGAAATAACTCTGATGGGAACTATAGAGTGAAAAGCGAGGAAGCCTAAGAAGGAAATCTGGAGAAAGACCTGTAACAGAAAAGGCAGGAAGGAGACACGGTCAAAAAGGAAGAGGTAAGGAGGAGAGTTGTAGGCTTCGGAAGTCAAAAGAAAAATGGCTTTCAAGAAAGGTTTCAAGTGCCAGATACTTCTTTGCTGTCTAGCAGGACTATAATTTCCTGAGGAACTGTGGTTGAGCCGTTTCAGAGGAGTGGAGGGGACAGAAATAAGACTACAGAGGGAGAATGAATGGAAAGGATACACTGGCATAAAACTGCCAAGAATTCAGACGGTGTAGGCTGGAGAGACAGGACTGCAACATGATGGGAAAGAAGGATTGAGAATGAAGCTACTGCTAGACTCTACAGTGCCCTCTGAAAATGATGAGAACGTGACCCTACGTAGACATAGTCCCACGTGAGCGCTGGCATGACGTGGACAGCAGAATACTGGCTGGATTTTATCCTGACTGGCCCCTCCAGCTGGGCGTCTTGCGGCAGAGCACAGAGGCAACACTCCTGAGAGAAAGTGTTTGATGACATCAGATACGTAAGCATGTTTCTAGGCCTAGGAAAAGTTTCCAATTGTTGGTGGGGGTAGAGGTGGCACGGAGTCTAATTAAGAGACAGGGGGATAGGGATAACTCCGAAAGGAAAATCAAGAGAAGCATGAAATCATGGATTCAAAATGCAGCTGCTCTTAGACAATAAACAGGGCAGATACGGCCATTGACACCAACACCTTACTTTAAAAAATCTCTTGTCATTAATCCTTGCATATAATATAGGCATGGATGTACTCCAAATCTCCTTTTGTAGTTACAAAAGTGCTTCAGAAAAGTTTTGACCAGTGAATGTGATACAGTTACAAAAAAGTTTGAGTCAGATCTCTGTGAAGTGACACAGAGTGATTTCCAAGGGACAATATCAAATAAAAAAAAATCAAAGGCAAAAGACACAGTAATATGCTAGCTTTTGTGCTAGAAAAGAAAATAAGAGCATGTACATATATCTGCTTATTATTACAGAAAGAAATAAAGGACAGATAAAGCAGAAGACAATGAGACTGCGGACTTACCAAGGCGGAGGGGAAATGGGCTTGATGGGCTGGGGGAGGGGGTAACAGTGTTGAATATAACTTTATGTGTAGTTTTGACTTTAGAAAGCATGTTAATAGTCTGCACATCCAAAAAATAAAATTAAGTCAATAAGAAAAACAATAACCTAAAACTAAAAAGAAATGAAAACAAACAAACTTATTTTAAATGAATGTCATAACTGAAGGGAAGAAGTAAATAAGGGGAAAAAATGAAGGAAGGAAAGAAGGGAGGGAGAAGAAGCAGAAGGAAGGGAAAAAAAGAGGAGAAAAAAACAATACAAACTCTGAAACAAATTATTTAACCAAACTCCCTCAGTACTGAGCAGAGTGAGGTATGTAGGAAGGGAAATGTGGCGATGGGGGAACTGCAAATGAATCCTGAACTCTTTTCAGGAGTTGTTTATTATAATGCTTCTGAAGCAATTTCTGAAACTATTTTAAATGTTTTATTCAGCAAGTGAGTAAATGTGTTGATGTTGCTGGTATCCAGGGTTGTCATGGTGGAAGAAGGGAATAACAAATATGGAATCGCAGCAGTCAAGAATCTTGTGGGATAGATTGACATTGGAGGAACTGGGGAGAACTCCTGATCTCTAAAATAAGTAAATGTATGTGTACATGCATGTCTGCGTGCGTATGCGTGCATATATACAAATATGCCTTTGTGCATATATAATTGTATGTATGTGTACATATATGTGCATATACATTCATGTATTTCCTAGCTTTGTTGGATGAAAGCATCAAGAAGCAAAGACAGACCCATAGCCATAAGAACACCTAGCGTTCAGATCTTTGTCTCTAATCAGTCCCTACTAAAAAGAACCAAGGCTCTGCAGAGAAGAGGCTGATTAAAGAATTAGGGCAGGTAAGTACAAGATTAGACTGGAACACTTTATTATACCAGAAAGTAATGGATTGCATTAAAGATGTCGTAAGAATTCAAGAGCTAGATTGAAGAGGCTCACACTAGCCAAATCTGAGACAATTTCTACACCAAAATAATTTAAAGTGCAGTAATGAATTATAACGGGGAAATAATTCATGCATTTTTATCTATAATAAATAGATAAATAAATAGGGGGAAAGGGAGGGATCTAACTTACAGTGGAATACCAAAGCCGACTGGTAAATGGTAGCACTGGAAAATCGTAATATTGCAACCATCTTGGCAAGGATCAGATTAGACAAGACTTACCAACGAATGCTAAATATATGAAAAATTCTGAGGCCGAGCAGGGTATTTGCTGGCTTTAAAGTATTTCTCCACAAAATGATCAAAATTAACCTCACTAATGGGGGACAGATGCACTGTGTGTCTCTCAGCATGACACTCCAAGAAGGACAGAACACCAATATGCCTACTGAGAATGCATGGCTTCAATGCAATCGCCAGGAAAGATAAGATAAACACAAGATGAAGAATAATGTAGTTTTAAAAGGGGTTGGGAGAGATCTATTCTTCGTAATTATCAATATCATTCAAACAAACAAACAAAAACGAAGAAAGGCTGGGGAAATGTTTCCAGATTAAAGGAAGCTAAAGAGATATGACAACTAAATTCAATACCTACTTTGTGTAGTGAAGAAGGAAAAATGCTATAAGGGATATTATTAAGGAAACTGACAAAATTGGAATGTGAAAGGTAAATTAGATAAATCTATGATATCAATATAAACTTTTGAAGTTGATAATTGTACTATGGTTATATGAGAGAATATACCTATACCTGTATTAAGAAATATACAATGAAATATTTAGAGATAAAAGGCCATGATGTATGTAATTTATCTTCAAAGAAAAAATAAACTTTTGAAGTTGATAATTGTACTATGGTTATATGAGAGAATACACCTATACCTGTATTAAGAAATATACAATGAAATATTTAGAGATAAAAGGCCATGATGTATGTAATTTATCTTCAAAGAAAATAAAAACACTAATTCGAAAAGACAGATGCACTGTTATGTTTACTGCAGCAGTATTCACAACAGCCAAGATATGGAAGCAACCCAGTGTCCACGGACAGATGAATGGATAAGGAAGATGTGGTATATACATGCAATGGAGTATTACTTGGCCGTACAAAAAAGAATGAGATCTTGCCATTTGTGACAACATGGATGGACCTAGAGGGTATTATGCTAAGTGAAATAAGTCAGGCGGAGAAAGACAAATACTGTATTATTTCACTTAATTCACTGTGGAATTTAAACAAAATGAACAAAATGAACAAAAATGAACAAAAAACCCCGAAGACTCTTAAATACAGAGAACAAACAGGTGGTTGCCAGGGGGGTTGTGAATGGGGGGATGGGTGAAATAGATAAAGGAGATTAAGAAGTATGAACTTCCAGTTATAAATAAGTCATGAAGATGAAAAGTACTGTATAGGGAAGATAGTGAATAATATTTTAATATTGTTGTACGGTGACAGATGGTGACTACACTTATCATGGTGAGCACCGAGTAATGCAAAGAATTGTCGAATCAATGTTATGTACCTGAAACTAATATAACATTTTATGTTAATTATACTTCAAAAATATAAAAAAAATAAAACAGATGGGGTAAAATATTTACAATAGGTAGACCTGGTTAAAGTGTACTATTTTTATTTTTGCAATAGTTCGTAAATCTGAAGTTATTTTATTATAAAAAGTTAAAAAAAAAACCATTGGATTTGTTATTTTAAATGTTTATAGTTAGGTGTGTTGCCAGGGTGAAATCCAACAAGTAGGATCCAGGCACTCTCTTATCTTTGGAAATAGCTCTTGAAGATGATGAGAAATTTTGAGATAAATTTTTGGAAACTGAGACTTCAGTATTTACTCATTAAGCGAGAGCACCTCTGGGCAAAAAGACCCATGTGAAGAAAAGTCATATAAAGAATGCTAGGAATCAGCAAATCCCACGTTTTCATCTCCTCAAATTAAAACTTAAGTTTTATTTTATAGAATTGTCTCTCTCCACCATCTCTTTCAGATATGAACAAAATACATGGAAGGGAAATTGCATATTTTAAAGTACTTATCAAGCAAAATGTAATGATAAAAATGTATGTTCCTACGAGAACATTAATCTCGTCCTTCATGATTAACTATTGCGCTTTTCTTTCATCAGGCTCTGACCTTTAAGGTGTTCCTGTTGTGTGTGTTTTTAATGCCTAACTTTTCTGGAAAATGTGCAGAGGTCATAATGAGGCATAATTATATACAATATATAATTTTCTTTGGCCTTTTTCAAGTGCTAATTTAGCTATCATTTCTTCCTATAGAATTTTTATAAGAAATTTTTTTTAAAGTGAAAGTCTTTTCTTCAGTTTTGGCATGAATTATATGTTCAATAAGTAATACAGACAGGAAATTTAGCAACGTCTGTGTGAATGTTAAGTGAACTCCATAAAATAACTCCTTATTTATCTAGATGGAGAACGAGTTTCTGAAACAGCTTTTTCCCCTCCACACTCTGCTTTTATGAAAAGGAAGCCAAGAATAATGACCCTAGATCTCTTCATCCTCTGTTTCCTTATTCTAAAATGGGTATCACCAATTAGCACAGAGCCTGGTACAGAGTGAGCACTTGGTGATAAGAAGTTGTTTTATTATTATTTAGATTGATTTAAAAAATAATATCCAGAGTATGTTTACTGACCTAGCCAGATTTCCTGTAACTTATTAATATACTATACCAAATGGTAACTGGTAATTGCTACGGTGATGCCAAATCATCGAAGATGAAATTTTGTTTAAAAATGTTCGAGTTGCTAGTAAGTCACAGGTGACTTAAAAAAGCAGACCCATAGGTTAACAAGAATATTCTGGCTTACAATCATTCCAAATCCATCAGAATCTGTTTTCTTTTCCTTTTAAAAAATAATATACCTATTGAGTATTATTTCATTCCTATTGAAAATGCCTCTTAGCCTTTAAATAATTAGTAATTTTACTTTCTAAAAAATGTTTCTACATACAGTCTGCAAGGAAAGACATACTGGTGGTCCTGAAATTAGAAAGTTGTAAAAGTATTTAGAAGAGAGCCAAAATGGGTGTACACTGTAAAAAAAGAACTATTTCCTGAAAAGTTAAGGAGCTTTCATTTTATAAAACCTTGCCGTAAGCATCATTAGTCATCTGAAATCAGCAGGGATAAGAGAACCTATATGAAGACTGATTTGATTTTCACAGCACTTTAATGACAAGATAAATTTTCAGCAACTTGGATTTCTATATAAAAAGACATTTTAAAATAAATGAAACATATTTGCAAGCAAGCAAACACACACACACACACACACAGGGAATTCTTTGTTTTGAATTGCTGACAGTGTAACTTGATCAACTAATAGAACAAGACTAATTCTATAAACCTTATTTTTTATAAACCAGCGGTTAGGGAATATTGGGATTTAGAGAGGATCTTTTGCGTTTTTACGTTCCTAATACCTTCTGTCATTTTAGTCCTTGAATAAATTTTGCTGAATAATGTTTGTTTTATGCCTGTAATGGCCCATTTGTTTACAGGGAGTTAGGATGTGTTTTTAATGGCAGGAAAAGTATAAGGACAAAGAAATATTTTAATAATTTTAGTGTTGTTTCTTATTAAATCATGTATTTGTTAATTTTTATTAAGTTGAGAAAATACCTTATCATAGGTCTTGATGGTATGGAAAAAATACCAAATTACACATCCGTAATCTTTTTCCCAATTTCCACATAAAATGAATGTAGAAGGGAGAAAGATTAACGTCACGGTCTGCGAAGTCGATGAACGTGGAGGCTGCTGTGGTGGAGACACACAGTGTTTTGTGTGTATCTGGAAGACACTGATGTTCCATATCTGATGTCTCTGTAGCTAACCGGGGTGAAGTTACTTGGGCTAACTTATCAGAATTGGCCATTTCTCCAATGAAATGTGAGGCCAAATATTTTCACATTTTACATTTGCTTCCCTTAAATTCACTTTTTAAAAGAACGGACTCACCAGAAAGCTTGAGTTCTTCGTCATTGTGGAGGGTCCAGAGCTGTCCATCCATGCACAGGGATGTCGATTCTCTTTTCTTTGGAAGTCCTTTCCCAGGTTTTGGGGTACTTTTCAACCAAGAGAGCACAAGCTTCAGTGTCAGTGATTCTTAAACGTGATGTTATAAGGGGTTTGTAACCAATAATAAGGTACCAATATTTAAAAATAATTTTTTAGGGTATCTGGCTTGCTTAATCCATTAAGCATCTGCCTTCCACTCAAGTCATGATACCAGGTCCTGTGTTCGAGTCCCACATCAGGCTCCCTGCTAATCAGCCTGCTTCTCCCTCTCTCCTACTTGTGCTCGCTCTCACTCTCTCTCAAAGAAAATAAAAATCTTTAAAAAAATAATATTTTAAAGTATGACTTAGGTTTGCTTCAAAGTTATGCATAGAGTAAGGTCACTCCAGTCAGCTGCATTATGACTCTCTTTGAGTGGGAGAGAAAGGTGCGGGGCGGGGAGGGGGAAGTTTTTCCTCACTGGAAATTGTTTATGAATCCTTGGTAAAAGCCTGGAAGGGTCTCACACATGTGAACATCTTCCAAGTTGTGTGTGTTACAAGAGAAAAAGAGAGGGAGAAAAGTTGCTTTATGTAGGCCCGGTTTTACTTCAAAATTCAATTACAAATAATCTCTGCATATTTTCTGCTTTGTGAGGGCCCATCAATCAAGGAACAGAATGGTCTCAAGGTACCGGCCAAATGCCTTTGCTACAAGAAACTGTAATAACGTGAGCCTGACTTGCACATAGCATTGTGTTATTTTACTCTGGAAATGCAACTACATGGCAAGTCTCATATTTAGGGGCCATTGCTATATGAAAGGTATGTGGTTGCTTTTTAAGGAAGAGGAAGTGGCTAAACAAACCTTCCTTGAGTGTTCCCTCCCTAGGCATGTGGCAATGGGAGGTAGTAGTGCTGTTGATGGTGAATTAAGGAAAAAAAGTAATATGGATGGTTACCTTTTGAACATCTTCTATTCAATAAGAATGCCCACCTATGGCCACAGCAGGGTCTGTGGTGAATACTTATTTCCTTGGCAAATTCAGATTGTTGATTATGACCAGTGTGTGGGAAATGAAAGTGTATCTTACATAATCAATGATCATGATTTTTACCTTTGTTGGGGATGAGAAATAAATTTGGAAAAAAAAAAACACAAAAAACCAAAAAAACGGACTCTTTGAAATGGCCCGGATTTAAAAATGTTTTAGAAAAACATTTAGAGAAAGGATTCCAGTTTATCAGTGAATTGAAGTGAGTTTAGGTTATGTCAATTTTCCTGATGGTTCTGATTGAACTAATGACTTAGTCTGTAATTGACTAACCCTCTAAATCAATCAAAGCCAGGCTGTAATAAGTGAACTAAATTTAAGTCCTTAAACCGACTGTGGATGTGAAACAATCTTTAAGTGTATGAAACAAGGCACACTTTATTTTACTAAAGGTAATATGAAACTAAACTTGAGAACTCAACAAAATCTAGAAAGCAAAAAATAACGATGGCAGGTGCTAATATGTTACATTGATTTTGCAAATGGGAATCCATCTACCTCTAAGAAGACAGTGTCAGAATTTGGAACACTGTAGACCAGAAATGGGAAAGCTTTTTCTGTATTGGACCAAAAATATTTTTGTAAATATTTTAGGCTTCGTATGCCACATGGTCTCTGTCTCAACTACTTAACTCTGTAGTTATAGTGGAAAAGCAGCCATAGACAATATGTAAACAAGTGTGTGTGGCTATGTTCCAATAAAACTTTATTCATGGACACCAAAATTTGAATTTCAAATAATTTTCACATGTCATGAAATACTCGTTTTTTTTTTTAACCATTTAAGAATGCAAAAATCATTCTTAGCTCATAGGCCAAACAATAAAAGGCTGTGTGCCCAATTTAGCCCAAACCGTATTTTGTTGACCCCTGCCTTCAACTAATAAAGCATGTGCTATAAGAGTAACCTGTGAACTTCAAGACATATCAAGAATGTCAGTGACTCATTCGTTCTTCATTAAAGAGTAGCTATCGAACACAACATCACCTATGCACTATACTTGACAAAAATGTTTACCCTGAGTTGAATAATGAAAAAAAAAAATTGGAAACATCCAGATTGTGGGCCATTCTATAAAACTGGCCTTGACTTCTCAGAAATGTCAGTTATGAAAGACCAAAGAAAGAGTAAGAGCATAGGGAACCTGTTCAAATGAAAAAGACATGAAAATTAAAAGCAATGAATGATTTTTGTTTGGATCTGGCATTAAAACAAGAACAACTGCAAATGGACATTATTAGGGCATTTGGAGAAATTTGAATATAGATTGGATATAGATGATCAGATATTGTTTTATCAATTTTACATTCCTTGGGTGTTAGGATGGTATTGTGGATTTGTAGAATAATACTTTTGTTCTCAGATGATGTAGGCTGAAGCATATAGAGAAGTGTTAGGATCTGAAATTTAATTGCAAATGGTTCAATCACACAAAAGTGTGTGTGTAGAGAGAGAGATGAAACTAATGGGGTAAAATATTAACAATAAACAAATCTGAGTGATGAGTATGCAAATATTGTACAATTCATTCAGCTTTTATATAGGTCTGAAATTATTCAAAATAAAAATTGAAACAAGATATAGAAAAAAGACAGTTGTAAATTTAGTTGGCTCAAGTTAAAAAATTTGAAATATAGTAATTACACGATGCTTGAAAAATCAGGTATTCATCGAAATTCTAAAGTACTACTAAACTCGTTTGGGAATTAAAATAATTTGACTCCTAGGAAATAGTTGGATTATTTCAGTGTGTTTTGATAGTTGCATCTAATTTGTTCCCAGGAATTTTAGCTATGGGTAAAACCTCAGCTGGATGAGCCAAACACAACAAAATCATCAAACTCAGATTCTCAAAAGCCCTGAATTTAGATTGTTCTATTGTTGTGTAAGATGCATATTTATTCAGTGACCAGAAATGTTTTTTCTGTAATTAAAATTTTCAAATAGAAAAAACATTTCACTTCTAGTAGTCAGATCCAGATAATTCCGCATACTATTTTTGTTCATCAGGTTTTTGAAAATGTAGAGAGACTAGATAGAAAAATGAAATAAATGAGTCATCATTTAATTTGGAGAGATCACTCTGTTCAAGGACATGAAAGGCACTTTCACAAGAAAAACTGTAAACCCTTTGTAGGCAGAGACTGTGTTCTAGTTGCCTTTGTATCTCTAATGCCAAACACAGTGCCTCACACAAGTAGCCACTCAATCAATGCTTGTTGAATGACTGAATAAATGAATAAATAAATGGGGGAGGGGACCCTGCTTTATATGGAAACAGGTTAGGTTTGGATTTGATGTAAGGAAAAGATTCAAGATGACTCCGGCACTAGACTGGGCCACTAAAGGACATGATGGATTATTTATTTATTTATTTATTTATTGAAATTTACAATGATAGAATAAACATATATCTTGAATATATTTTTAGAGAAAACCACTTAAATGTTCAGATATTTTTCTACATGTATGATGATAAAGACAGTTCCTCAATTTCAAGGATTCTGTCTGCTAACATTCACTCAGGTTGAAATGGATCTGAAAATCATGACAAGTGACGGGTAGTTGGAGGGAATGAAAAACAGAAATCACAGCAGCTGGGAGAAGACGAGTAACTGGCCTCAGTTATCTTCAAGGATGCCATGAGAAAGGAGGGGTGGAGATACTGACTAGCTCATCAGGACAGAACAAGAACTGGCAGCAAAATTAAAAGCAGAAGAAAGGGAGCACTACGTACATTTTCGCAGCCGAAGAAAAAACCTTCCAACAAAGACGCGCCCAACCATAGGACAGCTTGCCTTAACAAATAACGAATCACTCACTGGAAGGTGTAGGTAAGAGTTGGTGTGACCATTTTCAAGGATGACTGGGGAGGTAGTGCCCACACAGCAGGAGATTGAAGCTATCCCATCCCTTCTAACCAGAAAAAGTACTGTTCAATAGAAGTCATTTTACAAATTCAGTATTAATATTAAGTAGGTAATTAACAAATATTCTGAATACCTGAAGGTCTTCAATGAGCGTATAACAGGTAAATGGAACATCATGGTCACTTTGTTCCAGCCGATGTAGACCTCGGCATTACCCAAGGAAAGTTTAGGTTGTCTCAATATGTAAAATAATACCATACCTTAACAGAGATCCCAAATGCTCTTAGGTGTTTCAAAGACTCTAGGATTTGTTCTTTCTCCACATCTCGGGCCACTCTCCCCGTGTCCTCTGTTATTTCAAGCCTAGCTTATTTTCTACAGCTGTCTCCTAATGAGCCATTTATCTCTAATCTCTTCCCCCTGTAATCATCCTGACCGCCACTACCAGATGTCTGCCTAAACCTTTTGAACTATTACCTATTCAAAAGCCTAGAATGATTAATCAATTTAGAAATATGTATGGGAAAGATTAGAAGAGACGTAACAATACAAATAGTTATTAAAACGTTAAAATTATAGACTAGTATTTTTTAAATGTTCTTGGTGTTGTCCTAATGTTCTAATGATAAGTAAAATCAGGTGCAAAAGAAAGACTACAAAGTTTCCTTACTACCTACCATATTACATACCAAAGCTCCAACGTGACTTTTTCAAAGACTCCTCATTCGGTCTCCCAGTGTACCTTTTGCCCACTACCCCTGCAATGAAACTCCACTCATTTTCTATTGTCTAACTTTCTGTTCCCTTCTAGCACTTCTCTCCCGCCTTATCCCTCTTTGCTACTTCTGCTTTGTGCCCCTTTTGCTACTTTGCTCTCTTCCTTGCCTGCAGGACACTGCTGCATCTCATTTGTATATACCGCATCTGTGCTGTAGGTAGGCTTCCCGAGGGCAGGGCCTTGGTTCATCTATGCATCCCCCGCATCTAGAATGGTCCTTGCAGATAAAAGGTGTTAATCATCTAGCCGTTGAATGAATGATTGCATTACCTATGTTCCTAGTTGTTTAGGTTTTAGTGTAGGTCTCTCAAAATGAAAAGGTACATGTCGCCCATACTGCCTAATTCAATACTTAAATTCAGTAAATTTTTATTGAATACCTACTGTGTATCAGGCACTTTAGTAGGTGTTAAGATATAAATTAAAAACTGCATTTAAGAGGAGCAATAAAGACCAGATGGAATATTTCTCAACTAATTTCTTTAAAACAAAATAAATACACCTGAAATCTATAGTCTAAGTGAAAATAGTCAAATTTTCTAGACTTCACTACCATCTTTCTAGCAAACGCATTCAAAAGGAATTACATAAAATAAATATGAGACCAACTAGGTAGCCTGAAATCCAATATTAAACCATTAATGATAAGTAGAAATAAAAAATCTAGGATAGGTTCTTATTGGTTTAGGGGAACTGGCATTTAATCATTTGTGTTCCAAGATCTTTACAGTGATCAAAAGATTTTGAAAATTATGAAGGCTTCATGTATAGTTTAAGTAATTTTAAGCCTCTTATGCAATATGGATATTTTGGAAGCTCTTACGTGTTCTAGTTTTTCCAGAATCAGATGTAATAACTTGCTAAAGAACACAGGTAGAAGAGATCACTGATTTTCCTTTTCCCCCAATAAACTATGTTTATTATGCCAATTTTAATTACCATGCAATCTAATGGTTTAAGGCTTATATTTTCCACATCACTAGACATCATAAACATGAAAGCATTTTATACTGTCATTATACATCAATGTTTGTACTTGGTTATACATATATACAGAAATTATTCACACATCTTAACCTTGCTATTTCCTCCTTTCAAACCAACATAATTTTACCGTGAAAGCAGCTTTTTAATAAATGGTATAAGAAATACAGCAAGGCACACTTTTTTAAAAAACTTTTTTCTCATTACCACCTCAAGAAGCATAAAAAACAAAAAATGTTGTACATAATTTAACAGTAGAATGTCACTAGTGTATAATATACAACACCATATAGTTGTTTCTTGAAGTGCTGCATAGATAATTATTTTTTAAATAAAATAAATAAAATGGCGCTTTTAAAAGTTGCTTAATTTTGAAAGAAGGACCAGTGTTTCTTCTGTATGCTGCAATCAAATCAAATGTTGGCTTTTTAGGTAAATCTCTTTCAATAAACATAGGCATCATACCATAAAAAACAAAAAAAATCCAGATTGAAACATGAAATTGGTCAAGTACCGGCGGGGGGGGGGGGGTGTCATTCCAGACAGGTGAATTTAATGGACCATTGATTTGGTGGACTGCAGAATTTTAAAGAGTAGATGGGGAGGGAGGCGGCAAACGGAAAAGTCTCGCTGGAGAGGCGGGGTTGGTAGAGGTAGCTCGGGATAGGAATCCGTGGGAAAACAAGCAGCTCTGCAGAGAACTTCAAAGACAATCACCTAAAGAAAACCAGTGCACAATCCAGGTCACAAGGCTCATGTGGACAAATCGCATTCGGAGGGAAGAGTCATCTTGGGAGAGGTCAACGGAACAAATGGCAGTGACGTGATGAAACCACAGACTAGCCCAGGGTGGGACTAGGAGACCACCCCTGAGGTACAGCCAGGCTTATCTACGAGAAACAAAAGAAGTGATAAGAAAAGGTATCAGAAATGTCAGTTTCATTTGCAAAACTGGGCCCTTCGAGGAAGCCTGCCATGTTGGAACTACCTGCTGATATTCTGAAATAACAGGATACATAAAACATAGTGATGTTAATAGCCCAAGGTTCACATTACTGACAAAAATATTTCAGAATCAACTGAAAAATACATTGTTTTTTTTTTTTTAAAGACATGGTTATAAAGAAAACAAGAAAAATCATCAAGCTTGACCTTTTCTCTGGATATCATCTACTCTTTTGGTTGTGAACTCAGTTTTGAACCCTCAAGACAGCTTCAAATCACTATGAGACTGTGAGGCTGCCGGAGCCAAGTGACGCAGCCAAGTATCTACGGTGATTCACAGCCTGGGAACCTGGACCCTCAGGTGGTTTAACCTTTCCCTTGGGGACTGTGTGTGTGCCCGTGGGAACTGAACAATTCCACTATTATATGGTGGTGACGTATTCATAGCTTTGTTATAATCCCAAATGTTTCACCCCTTGCCGGTAAAAGGATATAACCTGAGCTTCTAGCTCGAATATGAATGCATTTCATTTAAGGTACAGACGCCCTGTGCAAATTAGAATGATTCAATTATTTCTGTACATCTTGATGGCTCAGATACAAATTTGTTCCAAACTCAGTCAGTTCTGCCTATTTCTAAGGGGCTGAAAGCAATAAGCTGGATGTTAGGAAAAGCTGAATTCCAGGGATAGGCAGTATAGTATGCGATTACTTCAGGCCCTCTGACCAGCTCTCAAATAAAGCAGGCGTTTGCTTGTCTAGGTTTAAACCGAGCTCTGATGTCTGACGTCAGGTTGCTTTATTGCCTTTCTAGAACTAAATATTCTCATTCTCTGTCTTTCTCTTTCTCTATAATCTTGCAACCTGTTTACGAGCCAGAAAGACTTTAGCAAATGTGGGTTGGCTGAAGTCACAGGAAGTTGGGGAGAGAAGGCCGGTTCTCAAGAACAGGGAGAGATAGACAGGAACAGATGGACAAAATTTGGTACAGTCAAATACTGCAGTAACTCAAGAAAGAGCATGGTGCATTGTTCAAATGCCAAGGACACGACTCGCTTGAAATATGGACACTGAGTAAGGAATCCTTAGGTGAGGCAAAGCTGGTCTTACTAAATGCTGATTTAAATTCTCTCTGGCTAATCAATTCTTTCAACTTGGCCCACTTGGAAAGGGGCAGGCAAAACTGATTGAAGCACAGATCTGGGGTGTGTGTATGTGTGAGAGAGAGAGAGAGAGAGATGGGTGATGACCAACAAAATCTTTGTTATTTAGCATGGCAGGGCTAGTTATTCAGAACTGATGGATAATTAAAAAGCATTTCACATCCACCAGAACCGTGACTTACTAAAGTGATTTTAAAGGTAAATTTGATGAGATTACACTTGCATTGTTTAGTGAAAAATTAATACACTATCACCAAGAGTAGTTTTTTTAAAACTGCTTGGCCAGCTTTGGATCATATTAAACACTTAGTATCAATCCAACTAACACAATATGAATTTATGTTCTATACGTGAGAAATGTTTGCTTTTAAAGTTTTCTCAGGTTGTAAAAACTGAGTGGGAACAATTTTACTGTGTATGTGTATACTTGAGCATGCATAAACACAAGTAATTGCTGAAAATCTAAAATCTGTGAGCTACCAACAATCACATTTGCAGACCAATAAAGCAGGAAAAGCAAAGGAGCTAAAAAGTTCTGAAGGAAATACATGCGTCCTAAGTAAATACAGCCCCTCCAACACACACACACACGTGCACACACACATACAACATACACAGTAAAACAAAACTGAAAACCAGAGTAAACCAAAAAGAAAAAGTACACACTGGCTGCATGTGATGAGTTAAATTTTTATACCACAGGATTTATCCAGCCTGAAGTTTACGGTTAAATCATTCACCAAAGATCAGAGGCTTATGATGAGGATTATGAAGAAATAACTGTCAGAATACAGCAAAAAGATTAGTGCAAAGTACATCTCTTAGGCAGGTCCTAGGAGGCACTCCACACATACATTATGTGCTTCTTCCAAATTAGGCAGAAATATCTGGATCTATCCAGTTACCTTTCCTTTGATGTGATTCGTTACAACTGACCTCTCTATTTTGGTAGAAACATGGCACAAAAATGAAAATAGTGAAAAGCACAGCAGTGTGCCTAGAAATCAGTGCAAACGCATCCTGTGTTAGATCATGTTTAAAAGTTCAACAGTTTCAGTGGGTTTTTAATTAGAACAGTAAATGAAAAACCTCAAAATTTTTTGAAAAAAAAAATTCTTGGTACGGTTGCAAGCTGTAGCTGCTGTTCTAAGTTGTAGCTCTTCCAGATGACGTAACTTCATCTCCGAGAACTTAGTTCTGGGGGAAAAAAAAAAGCCCAGCAAACTGAACTCAGTGTATTTTATTATCTTGCTAGGGCACCCCAACTGATGGTTTTGAAACTGCTTTAAAAAGTACAGTTTTTCCCCCTCTTTTGAATCTTGTAGAAAGTACAATGACAACAGTTAAGCTTTTATAGACACAAAGTCTCATATTTACCAAATAGCTTTACTATGCATCCCTGATATTTAACACCAAAGGCGTGTCAACCTTTTGAGATTAAATAATTTGTCCTGGTTGGTAGTATTTTAACAAAGTGTAAATATTTATGCCCAGGTACCCAATCCTAATGACGGGTGAAAAATTTAGGCATCCAGATATCTGGTCTGCAAGATACTGAAAAAACTGAATAGGACCAGTGAATATGGCCATTTAAATGGCCCTTGGCGGATCACAAGTCACTTGGGGGCGATGTGAGTTCTGCAGAAGTACAATCTGGCTGCGGCTCCCACTGCCTGAGATGGGGCCAGGAACCACCCCTCGGGTGCTCAGCAAAATCTCGCCAACTGTCAGGTGGGCTAGCTGATAGTTTTTCACCGTCGTGCCTGTGAAATGTGAGGGCTGCGCGGATCCCACAGCACGTTCACTTGCCCAGGTCCAAAGATGGAGCTGCTTAACATTTATATTTCGATTCTCTAGCTACATCATGGAACAGAAGGAACTCCCAGAGTATCTAAAAGGGAAGGGTGCGACCCAGGGACTTCTCCAGGGCCAGTGCCGCTGGAGTTCTGGATCTTGGCATGACTGGTGACTTGAGGGCCCCAGTCACACCATATCATGCTCTGAGGGGTGTTACTTTCAAGCCTTTATCCCCTTGCAGAAAACAAAAATCAGCCAGGCTCCACCAGCCCTTCCGTGGAGCTCGGCAGAGCCAGCAGGACATTGGGTACTAATAGAACTTGTTTAGAAGCGGCTAATGGAACTGCAGTTACTCTCCCTTAATGGTCAGTTTTACTGCATACTGATGGAGAATGTGATTATAGGGTGGACATGTTTCACAGAAAATACATTTCTCTCTCTCCTACTTTTGTTCTCACTTGCGGCCAATTGTAAATTGAGTCTGAAACATAGGAAATTAGTTGAGCTATATTAGTAAGTAGGATGTCTTTCTTCAATTTTGCATACCGAGTTTATTTTTAGGGTATATATATGGTATGGATTCCCCCCCTCCCCATTTCTAGCAGCTCTACACAGAATCACACATTTTAATGAGCTTAGGGCACAGGTGTTGCAGGAAAAAAATAATGATGTTTGCCATTCATCTTTCAAATTAAATAATGTGTTTTTAAATAGTAACTTTTTTCATAATACATTATGGGAACAACATTTATCTGTCACATTTTAAAAGATGTATTTGTAATAAATGTAAATTACTTTTAGAAAATCAGTAATTAGGCTCATCAAAAAATAAACAATCTGCCACAAAAAAGATAATCTTTAGCATAGTTAAGTGTAATAACTGTTATTTGAATAAGTTAACAAATTAGGGTAGATTGCTTCTGTAATTCATTTCCTATAGCACGAGTTTAGGTTACGGCATTAAGCTTCTGGAGTGGGGGGTGGAGATGGCATTCGGCACCTCATACTTTGGTGAGACACAACTCTCACATTCAAAAGCTCAAATTTTCTTCTTTAGACTTGATTGAGAAAGTATATTCATCACTGGGGCTTAGAAACGGAAAATAACAGAATTTTTGTGTCACTTTTCGAGCCATATCATCATCTCCGAATTATCAATCAATAGCTGTCTTATTAAATGTGAAGAGTGGAATGACTTTCTCAAAAATTTTGATGGAAATCAGCCTGTCACCTTCAGGCAAAATTCAAAAATTTTGTTTTTATCAAAACGCCATTAACTTGTCATGTATTCTCTCCGCATTTGCTTTCTGGGCCTGTTCTCGGTCTGTGTGTGGATAAACAAGAGCCTCTTCTTTAACACCAACTTTCCCCTCCTGTTTGAATCCTCAGCCTTGGCCATGAGTAGGAGCGGGGACAGCACAGCCTTCCACTGGGGAAGCAAATGTGATGATAGTTACATGAGACAGAAGCGTAAAAGGAAGGCCCAGAGCAGGAGATGCAGCCTTTAACCTCATCATTGTTCATTTCCAGGCACCGGAGGGAGCGGGCAGCTCTGCGTGCAGGAAGCTGAAGTGGGGAGCCCTGTCACTCCGCATGCATTTTCATCAGAGGGGATACCTGCAATTGGGAGAACCTTTTTCCTCCCTCACCGGCAGAATGTGAAGTCCTAAATTATTCGCTGCTTCCTCAAATTTTGTATTCTGCCAGAATGATGTCGTAAAGATAATGTCATTAAAAATGTTGCTTGTGACTGTCTCTCTCCCTTTTGCCTCACAGTCACTTGTATTGTTGGCAATGTCTCTTCCACCTAAATGTCTTATTCAGTGAAATGTCTGCCATGCCCAGTCCTGCTGACTAGTCTTCCCTATCGTGGCACTGTTGACTCAAACTCATAGTTGAAGTACATATAGATATATATTAAATACATGTTAGAAATACATTAAGAACATGTATTAAAACATGAGGAGCATACATACCTTTCAATGAGATGATTTTCATGCGTGGAGAGGGTTGCACTCTACCTATGCATATTTTTATGTTGTTCTTCATGAAGATTTGGAAGATTTTCCTCACAGGTTAAAGTTTTGGGGTTGGGATGCAACACAGCCTTGTCTTTTGGCTGCTTTGCCTTCGAGGAGAGTTCTGGAACTTCAGATTTGGCTGAAGCAGCATTATGTTCTTCTGGCCTTCCCAATTCACCTGTGTTTTCTGAACTCTCCTTTTCACTGCCCAGCCTTGAAGTAGTTAGCTCTGAGCTTTCCCCACAGATCGTAGCTTGGGGTAAACCATCCGCTCCCTTTGCGACATCAGATTCTTCATGATGGGGAGGAGTTGAAAGAGCCACCATGTCTGCCTCCTCAGCTAGGAGAGGAGTGTCACTGGACTTTGGAGAGCCGGCTGCTGCTGCTTGTGGCACAGAGGTTTCACCGGAAACAGCAGGCTCCTGTGGAGGAGGGCCGGAGAGGCAGGGCTCATCTCCATCCGGGTCGTCCTCAACACAGGCCTCAAAGAAGCATTCAGGGTCTTCCTTGTCTTCTAAGCCAGAGTCGGTAACGTCCAGCGGCAATGGGGTGCTGCTCTTCTCTTCCACATAACTGCTGACCTCCCCGCAATCACTGTCATGAGATGAGAGAGATAAGTAGGAGTAAAAGTCCCCTTTTCTCAGCTGGATGGGCCGGTGAGAATGTTCCAACACCTTCTCCTTGATCTGAGTTAACGAGGTAGGAGCAGCTGCCTCATTTTCAGGTTGAGATTTACTTTTCAGGGCCGTTGAAGCCATGTCGATGATTTCCTTAACAAAGTCGTGTACTGAACAATCCTCAGCATCTTTTTGATGGAAAACATCTGGCTCACAGTCACAACAGGAAATGTTGTCACTGACAGAAACATTCTCCTCTGTTTCGTTTTGTTCAAGTGCTAGGCAGCAACGAGCAGATTTTCCAGCCACACCTAGTGCATCATTAGAAGAGTTCAGTATATCGGAATCCTGTCTATTGAGAACTCTGGCTTCTGAAGGCAGCTCTGGGCAAGACTTCTCGGTGGGAGTAAAAGCAGTTGTTGGAGTTTCAAAATGGTGGTGGTTTTGACATTTCTTTAGACGATGTCTAACAGTTTGGGGAACAAATTCATTTCCAGCAATATTTGAATCATCTGAGCTATCCATAAATACTTTACACTTACAACGCTCACTGTCTGAATTCTTCTTCCCTGTTGTACCAGGATTTTCTGATTCCTTTGAAATCCCATTCTGTTTATCTTTCTGCCTTTCTGGGGTGCTTTCAATATTGCCATTTTCCATGTCAGCCACATATGGGTCTTTGTTAACTTTGAAAGTATTTTTCTTATTTTCACCCTTTGTCCCTAACTCATGGGTGTGGGATAAATTCTTACCATTTCCATTACTTTCAGAGAGACGTTTTATGGAGCCGTTCAGTAGAGCTTCGATGTTCAGGGTATCAGAGGGATTGGTCATCTCACTACTACTTACATCCTTACTGCCCTTTATTTCATCACTGAGGTTACACCTTCTCTTCTCTTTTGTCAAGGAAAGCTTTGGTCTGATCCAGGTCTGCAGTTCATTCTTTATATAGTCCAGCCCTGACATCAAGTTGCATTCTTCATAAATTTCATCATCTGTTGCGATACTGGAGTCGTCATCCTCATCTTTGATGCACAGCTCTTCTTCTGTCAAGGTGAGGGTAGAGCTAGAAAGGAGGTCGCTGTCATCTTCATCATCAGTGCAAGCAGAGGTGCAAGAGACATTAACAATCATGCTGACATTGACGTCGCTTTCATCAGCCACCGACCGAGTCAACCGCTTCCTGAATGATGCATTTGATTCCGGGACCTTGTTCTTGTGTAATACAATATCCTCTGAGCAAAGAGAGAGCTCATCACTGCTGCTAAGCTCTGTAAGAGATGCTGGCGAATCTTCATTGATTGAAGATGCTATGTCCAATGATAGCTGGCCAGGAAAGGACATCTTTTGGGAACTGCTTTGGAGAGTCATATCAGAAACACTTCGCTTTATCTTTTGCTCCGAAGGGCTCTGGATATTCTCCAAACGATTCAGGAGATCCAGTGTTCTTTTACTCAGTTCACCAACTGAGCCACTGCTCACACTTATGTCCCCAGAGCTGTGACAGCTAAAAAGATCCTCATTGCTTTTATAGGATGTCAACCAACTTTCTAAAGAAGTGCTTCGCTGGAGGCTGTCACCGCCATTTTTAAGGATGCCCAATCCAAATAAGTCACCCCCTGGAGAAAGGGACTCAACAGATGAGCTGTGGGATAACAGGGAGAGCTGTCTACCATTCTGCATGCCAGTGAATGTCTTCTCTACATCACCACTTTTATATGAATTTCGATCCATTTCATGGGAAGCACTTGCCAAAAGCCTTTCATGGGGAGGTGCATCTGGTTGTAACTCTGAAGCCTGATGTTTAGATTTGCAGGACTTTTTATCAAAATAAAAACCATGAAGCAGGGGATCCTCCACATGTGCTTTTTCACTTTGTGACTGTTTCATTATCATTGGTAATTTGAGTTTTGAGCCTTGGAGGTATGAGTAATCATAAAATGTAAACACATCATGTTTTCCTTGTAATTCTTCTCCCAAACAATCAGGGGTATATTTGGTAACACTGTTTAAATCTCCAGCTTTTCCATTTACACAACCCACTGGTGAAATGGATGACTGAGAGCTATTTGGAAGCTTAATGCGTTCCTCCTCATCTTTAAATTTTTGCTTTAACACGTTAACTGCATCTCCCGTTTGTGGGTCCAGATGTTCAGTTTCAGGGTTACTTGGGGACCCATCCACCACATTGAGCAAGCACATTTCAGAGTTGGTAGTGGTTTCAGTGTCTCCTTCACTCATGATTCCACTCTCACTGCCTGAATTCTGGCTCATGTCGCCTCCATGGCACGGGCAGGGCTTCACCAAACTGGAACCTCCTACAAGGTCCGGCAAAGATTTGGTAGATGAAAACGAAGAGTCTTTACTAAGACTCTTTGTTAAAACACTAGGCTGTGTCACGCCGGTGAACTTCGGGCTGTTTTTCAGAAATGGCATGTGGTTGTCCTCATAGAGTTCAACATTGTGGAGGCTGTACACTTGGTAAATGTGTGGACTGGAGGGGGCAGTGATACTTGAGGCATACTGAGATCCCCCATGGTCACCTGCCTCTTCTTCATAACCAGGGTCCTCACTACCTATCTCTTCAAGCTTTAAGGAAGGCATGACAGGTTGGGGTTCTTGATCAAGGTCATTTGAGTCTTCATTCAAACTAATTAACTTGTTACTTATGTCAGTTTCATCCCATTCCAGGGCATCCTCACTCGTGCCATTTAGATCCATCAAGCCAGGATCAATCACATTCAAAGTCTCCTGTGTAGGAGGAAGAGGGAAAAAAAAAAAGAAGAAGAATTAGGGAACACACAAGCATGAACATTTTATCCATTCAAAATCTCTTGGAAGAGTCAGGAAAGAAATTTGCCCCAAGCATGGGTTTGAAAGATAGCATAATTATCAGCTCTATGTTTCTCTGGAATAACATCCAAAATTATTGAAATGGGTTTTTCTATCAATAGTAATTTGTCACTGAAGGCAATAACGTAGATTAAAATGTAAGATTATTACAGTCAAGTTGTAATTTTTGGAATTAACCATTTCCTATTGATTCTTCTACATTTTTAACCTGGGATTGGGCGAAGATAAAACTGTCAGGTAAATGAAGGGAAAAAGACATCTTTAAGGCATGTTCACACTGATACTCTTAGTTCTGCGGTCCATAGTGGAATATCATCTGTAGCCACAAACGGCAGACTCCCTCTTTTCTATGCCTGGGCTTTCCACTTGAAGCAGCCTTTGCCTTGGGGAAGTAGAATAGACTTATGGCCACCTGTAGAGCCATTCATGGTCAGAGACCCTTGCTTGTCTATCTTTTCTTCTGCCTTCCTTTTCAGAATTTGGCCCTGCTCCCCAATAGACCCAAGATAAACAAAACTTGATTGGTTTCCTCACCTACATTTTACTGGACCCTGAGTCTCGGGCCCTGGTTCTCTTAGTCTCTCTCGCTTCCCCAGTCTCTTCCTACAACAGAGATTCTACTTTGATCTTGTTCACTTGCCTCACTATTGTCAGTCCTACCCCTATTTATTCAAAGCAGGAACCCTCCCCTCCAGCCCACCTCTAGCCCTAGAATAACAACTATCTGAAGACTTTCCTGACTCTCGAGTTTGACTCAGCCCAGATTCTCTTACACTGCACTCTGCCAGCACAGTTGGGATCCTTGATCTTTCCTTGAACGTCCTGGTTTTAACTTGGGTTAGGTGGAGCTTGACACATTATTCTGGGACACAGTAGTTGAATAGGCTCCTGGACTCTGTCCAGATCCCCCCACCATCCTCACTTGCTGTCCAGCTGTCTGGATTCATGCTAGAGCCAAGAGAGGTGATAGAGATACGCGGGCCCTGACAGGCTCACCTACAGACAGAAACTCAATTAGAATTCTGCAGCTCAGCCTACGTATATGCAGGGTAGTGAGGCACGGCTCTAGAACTATGCGGAGTGGTTGAAGTGTTGACTTCGCTGCCTACCAGCTGCATGGCCTTGGGCAAGTTGTTTAACCTTTCTGAGTACGGATCTCTTCGCTCACTTGTTCAAGGCGGCTAGCACTATTCATCCTTCGAGATAATTCTGAATACTAATAAGCTAATGCTTGTGAAGGTTGAGGAGGCAGTCAATATAAGGGAGCTGTAATTCTTAATACTTGTAGCGTTGCTCTAGAGTGGCCTTGGGTCGATTCATAAAGGGTTCTCTCTGCCTACCTTCTCTCCTTATCATTCCTTTCAATTTGTCCTAAAAACCATAAGGGATTGACGACATGGTAGGTAGAGAGGGATGTCACACAATATAATGGGTCAGCATATTTGCCATTACAATTCAGAATTATTTTAACGGCCTGGTGAAAAACAGTCCATGATGCTTTTATTCCTCAGTAGCGGGCAAACGGCTTCACCAGCAACACATTCACAAAACTTTCCCAAGAAGCCCTCGGTCCTTCCTGGAACTAGTAGTTAAAGGACACCACACAACCTCATTAAGTATAAAATACCCATTAGCACTTTATTACACTGGATATGTAAGAGATTATCTGTATAGCCTACTTAAGTTTAAAAGAGTCCAGTTACAAGGTAAACATTAATTAAGGGATATTTTTAAATTTTATGACAGAAGTCTTTCATGCTGCCAATGTCACAGCCATTAATCTAGAGCACTGGCAGTCATCATACGCACTTAGGGATGGAGTACATTTACTGTGATGAATTTTTACTAGGATTTCTGTTTATTCTTTGCTTGCTGATAAAGGAAGTACTAATGACCAGTTAGTGTGGCTAATGAATGTTAAAATCTTCAGCTGTAGAAACAATCAGTCTAATCAAATAGTGTATTAATTTCAACTACTATCTTGCCTGACACCGGACTCTGAGAGTGCTAATAAATAATTGAACTAGTCTTTCAGAGAAGCTCTCTTTGTAACTCTCGGGTTGACTCCAACTTTTAGCAGCACAGATTTTCTCTGAGAGTCCCAAACCCGGGGCGGGGGCTCACACTAGCTGCAGGAATTGTGCCATCTGGGTGTGCCGTCAGGAGCTTAGCCCGAGTGATGCCTATAACTTGGACTTGTCTCCCGTGACACAGTCATTTTCTGACCAAGTGCTGCCTTTGTGGCATTACAGATGCAAGTCTCAGGAAGTAGAAAACTTACAGCAGCACCTAAAAGAACAAATCCTTTGCTCAATTAGTAGTCGGAGTGGAGATTTTCCATAAGAAAAAGATGAAATTTTGTAATATTGTCCTTCCCCCTCCTTAACTCTGTCCTCCCGTACATCTCTTAAATTTATTGTAATTGCTGAAATTTTTTGTATGTCAATTCCTGGGACTATCTGACAAGATCCTTTAGAAAACTGTTTGCTTCCGACTTTAAATTTTACATGTTAAAGAAGTGCTATTTGTCTGCCCTCATTCACTCCCTTCTGTTGTGGATTAAATTCTGTCAATATTTTCAATAAAATCTCCATTTCCTTAAGATTTAACCTCAAACATAAAACATCTCCTGGGGGCAAGAAAGTATGGAAAGTTTCCAAGAGGAAGGGCATTGGGATATTTATATAACTAAAAAGTTATCTTTGAAAGAACTGATATGTGTATAGAGTAATGTAACTGGCAGGAAAATTATTTGGTCGAATGCCCTCTTTGATGATAGCTCAGCAGCCAGTAATGCTCAAGTTAATTAACCATTTGTTGTTGTTGTTTTTCTAGAGAAACTGTCTGGTACTTTTTTAAAAGGCACAAATGTTCCTGTCTTTGATAAAGTGATAAATTAGAAATGGATTTAGATAAAATCTAAGAATATTTGACTGAAACCAAAAGGATGGTGAGTAGTCCAGGAGGTTCCAATAGAGAGACTGCAACTCCAAAGATAATTCTCAATTAATTTGTGTGAGGGTCTTTCATTCATCAACTTGCTTCACTGGTGCAGAATTTGGCCTAAACCTGAAGCTCTATATAAATAATTGCACACACCTACACACACCCCTTCAAGAAACAAGTGGAATTAATTGGTCCTGGGTTTTGGGGTTTGCTTTTTTTTTTTTTTTTTAATTCTTGGAAGCAGGTTATTTATTTCAGTACAATACACACAGAGAAAGTAAAAGAGGCTGGAGAAAAGATGACGATGATGATGATGATGATAATGATGATGAAAGAATCAAGATTCCAATTGTAGGAAGTAACGTACAACAGAATTAATTTCCTTCTGTACTTGTATGGCTTTAATTGAACTAGGTCTCCCAGGATTGCATTTCTAAGATTTTCTTAAACTTTTAGGTTACAAAGTGGGTTTTTATAAGAGATGAGAAACACATTACCAGCTAAAGTGTTGGGTAGTGTAGGGATGAAGGAACCTGAATTCTATAAAACAACCCAACAGAGATAGGATATAGCTACCTCTAGATTCCTTTAATTTCCTTTAAAAAGTTGCATCTTTTGAAAACCTAAAGAAGGTCAAAAAGATCAGCATGAATGGAATGTTCCAGTCGAACTTCTAGTTCTCTAAGTGGGCAAAACCATTAAGAGGTCTTACAATTTGTGTTCCTCCTATTTATTCCAGATCCAGGAGTTGATTAAGCAACATCACTTGCAAAGTCCTGGGAATAGAGGTTTATCTATAGAAAAGTGGAATATAACAAAAAGATACAAATAAATAAAAATGATAAAAACAGAAACATCATTAACTGTAATTGAGTAAAGATCTGCGTATTTACCTTAGAGCAAAAAGTAGACCACATGGAAGTTTGACAGCTTTTAAGAGAACTCAGAGTTTGTAGTAATCTGCCTCTTTTGGGGCAGAGATAGATTCAGAGTTAGCATGAAAAAATATAGATGAAAAAAGAAATAGGATGAAAAGCAAAAATGTTCACTAAATGTTTATCAACCATTTTGGGATTCAGGGCAGAGACTCAAATAGATCTGAGTGTGAATCCCGAATCCCCTCTCTCACACGTTAGCTCTGTGGTCCTGGGCAAGTTATTTAACAGTTAGTAGTTACTTAGTTCAACTATTTAATAGGCCTCAGCTCCATGATTTGTATATCCAAGATAATCACAGCACATTGGGTCTACCTTAGGGATTGCTTGGAGCTTCAAATGAGAAAATGTATGTCAATACATCTATAGTGGGGGGAGCAAGGGGTTGGCACACAGTAGGTGCCAATGACTGGCAAGCTATCAAGATAGATTCCCTTTGCTGAAATGGGACAGGGCTGACAATTAAATAACCATAACTATGTTTGCATGAAGACTGGTGGTTGGTTGACTAATCTCCTTGGTACAACCACATGCGTGGAATTTAATGAAATAAACATCAATTAGACCCGTTACTCACTTCCATTGCCCTGTAAATGGGGTATGGGTTTGTCTTTGTCTGTCCTGACTGGGCTTATCTCTCAGGAATAACCAGATGAGAAAAGACACCTGCCCAGCCCTCAGCAAGGCCCATAACTCAAGCACTTTCTATTTCCTGAAAATAATCTTTTATTTTTTTAAAGGCAGGTCCATTGTCTGTGAAATTCTATCACAACTGACACATGAGAGCAATCCAATCCTGCTCACTATCTATCGGATTGACAATAATGTTAAAGTAACTTGTCTCAGCTCAGAAAATGCTTTGAAAGTCTATCTCACACTAATGATCAAAAACTGTTCTAGCGAATGCTCTTTTTCAATAACAAAGCTGATCAGAAACTCAAAACAGACAAGTAAAACCCAGAGTCATCTCACAAATCTCACTAAAATGAGTACTGACATGGACATATTTCCTACTCTTGACTATACAGACATTTCTGAAATAGTTGCAAATGAAAAATCCATTAGATGTTGTTTTAAAATGAGTTTTATAATAGCAAAAATTGACTTAGTTCTCAACAGGGCCCAGGGACAAAAGAGAGTCCAATATTAAGAACCAGGTGTTTTCCTTCTGGATGTAAACTCCATGAGGGCAGGGGCTCTGTCTGTCTTGTCTCCACTAGAGCCCCCGAACCTGAGACAGTGCCTGGCAGAAAGCAGGTTCTCAAAAACCTTTACTGAGTGAACTGCATGAAGAAAGACTTGGCTGTGTTCTCACGAACTACTGAAGAGATCTGGGGAAAGGTCCCGAGGTTAAATTCAGCCATGGTGAAACCACCTACAGCATTTCTGACTTTCTAGCTGGTGCCACCTCTCAATTAAAAAAGCTAGTACCCTCAAAAATATTATGCTCAGTAAAAGCTGTACAGAAAGTCATATATTATATGGCTTCATTTATATGCAATTTCAGACTAGGTAAGTGCATAGAGACAGAATAAAAATTGGTGGTCACCAGGGGCCTGGGGGAAGAGAGAAGGGAAGCAATTGCTTAACATTTGTGGGGTTTCCCTTTGGGGCAATGAAAATGTTCTGGAACTAGATAGAAGTGACGGTTATACAACACATGAATGTACTCAATGCTAGTGAATTGCTCACTTTATGATTAATTTTATGTTATGCTAATTTCACCTAAAATTTTTTTTTAAAAACCCCAAAAATGAGAACCTGGGTGACTCAGTCACTTAAGCATCTGCCTTCGGCTCAGGTCATGATCCCGGGGTCCTAGGATCGAGCCCCGAGTTGGAGTCCGCTTCTCCCTCTCCCTCTGCCCCTCCCCCCGCTTGTGCTCTCTCCCTCTCAAATAAATAAAATCTTTAAAAAAATTAAAATAAAATAAAATAAACAAACAAGATAATAGGAGTATTCAGTCCCATTGAGTTTCAGAGCCTGTAACACCATCACACATAGCAGGACTTCACTCTATCAAGAAACTTGCTTATAAAAATATTACAACAGATAATATTTCTGAATTCATTTATATCTCGGTGCATATATTATCAATAAAGATAATTTGTTATTACAGACTTCTTTGTTTGGTCTTTGCACGTGCTCATCATTCTAAGAAAGGCTGAAGAAAAGAACATGCTGTGTATAGTACTTCTCTTAGTTAAACTTCATTCGTTGTGATGCAACGGTCTCTTCTGAGGAGAGAGGAGTGGGATTAATACAGCCCTGATTTGCTAGGATAGTCCAATCTCCTTTGACCTTATTCTACTTGATTCCTCTGTAGTATTTGACTTGAAATTTTCTCCTCTTCTGCTTACTTTGATGCTAAGCCACCTCACAAAATCCATTTCAGCTGCCTTTTAGGTGATAGTATGTCTCACAGTCCGTCTTGCCTCTTTCACCCTACAGACTCCCCTGCCTTGAGTTTAGCCACATTGCTGTTGTCTATTATTTTGAAGGGTATATAGGCTACGTTGAAGAGAAAGGAATTCAAGAGAAATTATGGGGGGAGGGGGTCGTTGCAAGAAGAAGGAACAGTAAGAAGCAAAGGCAGATGGGCTAGAGCTTTATGGGTACTTTCATAGGAGGGAAGAGCAACCAGCAAAGGAAACACACAGCAGGAAAATCCAAGTAGGACTGGTATTATATTCTGGGAGTTGAGAGAAGGGGACGTTTAAAGCAGTGGGTGGTTAAGAGTGTTATAAGAGCAGAAAAGATAAGAAGAATGGGAGGTGAGGTAAAGCCACTGAATTAGCAAGAAGAAAATAATTTGTAACCTTGCAGAAGGCAGGTCCTAGAGGCTGGGAGGTGAGGAAATGAGCATCGGACGTGCCAGAGAGTAGCCTGAAGGAATCCTGCTTTCACAGTAAAACTGCTGTGGAAATAGGGAGCCCGTCCTCCCAGGTGCTCTTCACCACCTTTCCTGTCCTCCAGTATCAGTCTTGGAAGGAGAACGGAAGTGGAGAAACCACGGAAGCCAAAGAATGTATAAGGTTCAATAAACAGGGTGATCGGGGCGCCTGGGTGGCACAGAGGTTAAGCGTCTGCCTCCGGCTCAGGGCGTGATCCCAGCGTTATGGGATCGAGCCCCACATCAGGCTCCTCCGCTATGAGCCTGCTTCTTCCTCTCCCGCTCCCCCTGCTTGTGTTCCCTCTCTCGCTGGCTGTCTCTATCTCTCTGTCAAATAAATAAATAAAATCTTAAAAAAAAAAATAGGGTGATCGTGAGGCTGTAGAAAGGACTTCCACAGAAGAAAGAAGGATCCACAAAATATATGCACTGCTTTCTTCCCTCTCTACAACTTCAGTTTCACTGGAGAGCCTGCCCCACAGGAGTGCTCTTTAGATTAAGAAGCAGTATGTTTGTGCTGATCAATTAAAGACACTTAGATAGTGTCACAATTACTAACTTATAGGTGCAGGAGCCTCAGTGTTGGTAGTATTAAAGCTATGTGGCAATAGTCAGACGCCTTGCTTCAAGCTATGTTGTCCTTAAACATGTTACTTATTGTATAAATCACCACTCGTATCTGTTAGGCATCCACTGTAGGAAAAAGGTATCTTCCCACCGACCTCCAAATGTTTTACTAGAAGTAACTAGAAAAATCATCTCCTAGCATTGGTAAATAAATTATTTTGTCTTGACTGTTGCTTTATATACAAACATATTGAAACTTTCATCATAGTCACAACAGACTGAATAGGAAAATTAGTTATTTTTCTCTTCTTTGTCACTATTTTGTTTCCTTGAAAAATTTCCCCCAGAGTTTCAAGAAAGTAACTAAATTCAGAAGTGCTTAAAAATGAATAATAAAAAAAAGAACTTAGGAAGAGATTTTTAAATAAAAGGATGTCTTTATCTGACCTCTTCGGTATTATGTAGAACCGAAACAAATAAAAGGAAGTACAGAAGAAACATAACTTCAGTATAGTCGTAAAAACCCACCCCATAAAATGGGGGCATTTTCTACATTCTAGCACGTGGTAAACCTACTTGGATGACAATGACAGAATCACATGCCAGGTCTAATAAACTACTTTCTTCCCCCCAATGATAACATCTGGCCTCATCTTTCTGGCATTGCTTCAGCTGTTTGGTGTTTGTCTTTTGACAGTCAGGACTGACAGAACATTTGAGTTCTCTGCCTCCGGATGTGGTTCTTGCCTCCCCTTTGCCTTAGTGAGTAGACTCTTTCCCTCCTTTATGATAAGGATCTCCCATTAATAAAAACCTACACTTTTTGAGACCTGCAGAGCGTATTCATAGTAAAGAGTTGACAAGTGCCATCACCAAGTGAAGTTTTCTAGCACACGGGCTTTTCTGTGACATAGACTTGGGTTTCCAACTTCAGACTGAATTTTAAGAACATGAGATTCGTGGCATGCTCCTGAAGTGGCCTAATGTTAAGGAGAGCCTTACCAACGTGCTGAGGTCTGCCTGAAAAGCCAAACATGGCATAACGCCCTTTACAAAGTACATATTAGTTGAGAGAATTGTGTGTCTTCTCATTCTCAGCAAGGTACATATTAAGAGCCAACATGGTGTTATTATTGTTCTTAATTGTTTGCTCCTCTCAGATAAATAGGGTGGGGGTGGTTTTGTTTTTGTTTTTTTTAATTCTAGGACTGACACTACAATGCACCGATCAGAGAAAAAAAAAAAAAAAACGAAGACTAAAATATTGGCCAACTTTGATAAGCCAAATTATCAGAAACGGCACACATAATTTTAATCTCTTCTCCCTCCCAATCAATCAAACTTACCTTGCTTTTCTGAGTTGATCATCTGATTGGCCCAAGGTTTAAGATGATTAACAGGCAGCTAGCTCATCTATGATTCATTTTCTTATGATGGCTTAACCCTTGTTTCTATTATCTGATTTTATTTCATTTGATTTACACCTTTAATAGGCTCCTTTCAAGATAACTGCTTTCAGACTTAGGGAGAGCTAAACATTCTCAGAATTGCTAGAACAGCTCTCCTGCCTTGTCACTATTCCCTCTGTAAAAGTGATGAGAGTATACAAGTTACACTTGATGCTGGAAAAGCTGCTTGAAATTTCAGGATGAGTTTTCCTATAAGGTAATAAACATCTTTGCAGTGAGTTTCCAAGAGATTTTCTAGTTTTGATTCCTAGAATCCTTAGACATGTTAAAAATGCAGAATCCCTGGGGGGATTTTCTTTTTGCGATCTCAAGAGAAAAATACTAAGGATCCTAAGATCCGATTAGATTTAAAAACTCCATCTTGATTGCGATAGAAGCTCTGGTCCTGGTCTCTCATGGAGGAGGCACTTGAGAGTTTTGAATGTCAGGACATTAATTCAAACTGTAACCCAAATCAAAGGTTCCCAAATCAAAGACATGCAAATTTTATTCTAGAGGAAAAACGATCTCAAAATGTGAATTCGTTTTGTAAATTAAAAAAAAAAAAAGCAATATTAGAGGTTTAGGGTCACCTTAATCCCTTAAAATCCTTTTGCAAGGCAAAGGCAAAAATAACCAAAAAAACCCTACAAGCCCCAAACCTTTCAGATATGGGTCCTTAAACTGGCAATTTAGAGAATATGCTGAGTTTATAGTCCAGGGAGGCAAGACACCGACCGGCCAGTGGAGCTAATTACCTGGGCAAGACCTGCTGAATTTACTACTCTAGGCACTCGACAATGGTGGCATCTGTGACTTATCCCTGCTTTGTTTGCAGTCCGTGCACAGCGTAGCGTACGTCGACTACATAAAACTTGACTGCTTTTTTTCCCTTAATAAATAGCAAGTAATCAGGGAAATATAATGTAGGTGACCTCCACCTCCGAGCATATCAACAGTATTTTCCAAAGGTCTACTTTATACGAGACATTCTCCCGCAAACATCACCGCTGCTATCAGGAAGCGTGGGGGACACTTGGAGAAATAGAGACCCCTTATGTTTATCTGCAGATAGGCTCCGTACTAAGGTAACAAAGCATTATTTTTCTCTCCAAATTTGAAGTTCCTCCTCCCACCAAATTAATCATTTTCTCTCGTTATTTAGTAAAATCACTAGATGAGCTGTGACTCCATAAACTTTAGGAACTCATTTATTATGTTGCCTGATCAGACCTTGCATTTACACAGTGTACCCATAAAACCCAGCTTTCATTAGTGCTGGGGAGGAACAGTCCTGCTCCCTATGCTGGGGAAGGTGAAGCTGGAGAAGATAATTAACCATGAAACAATAAGGAGGCTTGCTGGGTAAGCAGTAGTGTGAAAACAGTTACTACTCACAAAAGAGGGGAAATTAGCTTGCTGGATAAAAAAGGAAGTGTCAGATTGAAGACTGAAAGGCCTGCCAACAGAAGTAGATAGCTCTATGCATCATTAATGAAATTTTTTAACACTTAAACGCCACAGCTGTCCACATTTAAATGCATGTAAATGCCATGTGTTTCCAGAGATTAATATGCATGTTGAAATATTTCTTTTCCCCTTAAACTTCGAGATGTTGTCTCTGTCTATTTCATTTCACCTACTTCCTCTCCCAGAATAAAAATGCACCAGCTTTCTCAGCATTGTGTCCTCATTTCCAAAACCCACGTACACTGAGCCTCCTGGAGATGGGCAGCACGCTCATTATATTTTAACAAACACATTATTTTACATTCATAATACCGATATTTTAGTAAACAGAAAGTTTGTTTTGATTTTGCTGCTTCACAGAGTGAAGACTTATGATGTGCGTTTCCTTTCAAAACTTCCTCCTGGAGCATTAGTGCTCCCTGAAGCAGCCCCATTTTGGCAGAAATTCAGTTCTGTGAAGTGCCAAAAGAAATAGAATAAACAAACACTGCTCCATGCAGCTGGTAAGATAATTTACATATTACTGCACACCAAACATGAAGACCTGAATATGGATTAGAGCTACGGTGATGACACAAATGTCATATAGATAAAGAGAAACAAAATCCAACACATCGTTGTTTATTTTACCGCTGCTACTGTATGAGTGCCACTCAGAAAGAAAAAAAAATATGGAAGAATTGCTTTTTGAAAATTGGATTCCCTTCCTCATTTGAAGTAGCTTCTTTCAGACTGTGAAACAAGAAAAAGAGTGAAAAGGCATGGATTCTTTGGATCCCCTAATATTCTGTGCTTTTGTCTTGTGAGTTCAACCGCTTACAATGTGCATCAATTTGAATGACATGGGTCAGTCATCTTAAAGGAACAACCTTTAATATCTTAAAGGAACAACCTTTAATATACAGACCCGAATCCCTACCTCGCCCTTGTGCCGCCCTTGGTAATACTGGCTGAGCACGTTGCTCTTTGAGAATTTAAGTTTCCTGAACGTGATCTTTGGGTAGGCAGGTCCAGGAGGCCATCTGGGCCCATTAGAGCTCCAGCAGGAAACACCGGAGAGTGGACAGGACTTGCCTAGAGTCCTTCGCTAACTTCTCTTCTCTCCTCATTCCTGCACATGCCGATGGCTTGCTTGCTCCAAATGAGTAGACCCTTCTTGTTCATGGCTGGATGTGTGGGTGTCCTAGGGAGGGAGGGACAACTCCCTAGATATTAATTGCCCTAACTCCTTTCCAGTCCTTGCGGATTACACAAGCTGTATGAAGAGCTAAGAGAGTAACACTTAAATGATGATGGTGACAAGGTGAGGAATGAGAATGCCAGATATTTTTAGCTTCCACCAAATTAAAAATTCTTTATCCCACATTGGACAAGGTTGACTTTTCTTATATGCAAAAACTGCTCTTGGAATGGGATTATCTTAGGAGCTTCTAGTACTTTAATATTTAGAAGTAATTGTCATGATACTTACTCTTGCTTAAGTGTAAAAACAAGGGGAGAAATCAGGGCCATGTGGGAGAATCTGGTTAGTTAGGTATCATTAAAGTTTAATAGTCAAGGAATATTCTTTAACTTTGAAGAAACAAACCATTTGAGAAAGGTCAAAGGAGTTGGAGTTATTGTACCCGGTGGGTAAAGGCTATACAGGGACTTATTTTCCACAGCATTTGGAAGGTTACTACAACTAGGACAATGAAAAAGTTCTCTATATCCAAAACTCCAAACTCAAGAAATGGAATTACACTGCAGCAAGAAAAAGAAGGTGAGATTCACCAGAAGGATTTGTTATTGAAAGGGCAACTAAACATTCTCATAGATTCTCATGAAAGTTTGTGAAAAATCTATCCCTAGACTTTTTTAAAGGCAGAAGGGAGAAAATGTGGTTCAAGATAATCTTACATAGTACTTCTCAAACCAAGCTTCCTAAAATAAATCCTTTCATGGTATTACTCCTGTCCTTAAAAACAAAACAAACACCAACAACAACCTTCAATGGCTTTTTTCTCTTCTAAATTATTCTGACTTTTAAGGCATTCCATAATGCAGTCATATAAAAATGACCAAAATTTAATTTGTGCTTCCAAGCTGACCTTGACCACATAGCTGCCTCATGAATATCCCTGCTCATTCGTGTCACCATGCCTGTGTTCATAGCAAGTATTCAATAAATATTTTCTGAATGAATGAAGGAAGGAAGGAAGGAAGGAATGTGGTTTCTATTGCCCTCACCGAATCTCTCAAAATGCAGTCTTAAACTCCTCTATAAAGATTGATCTGGACACTCTACCCTCAGCAGTTTCTCTCTCATCTGATTCATATACCAGTGCTAGAATCATGCACTTTAGTATTGATATTTGTCTATTCATTTAACAAATGTTCACTGGATACTTACTACATAGTACCACCCAATCACTAAGCAGATAGAAAGCTGAACTGAGCACAGACTCACCTCTCAAGTGTCTTGCAGCTTTGGTTTAAGTTTTGTAATTGGTGCTGTCATTTTCAGCCAAACACAGTTTGGGATAATTATTGTCTCATTTATGTCAATATTAGCTTACTGTCGCTCCATATAGCTTGCCAATTTCTTCAGAGCGAAGACCATGTCCTGTACTACTTCTGTGTAGATAAATCTCCGAACGATGCTGACCATACACTAGGTACTCTAGGTACTCTCGAGCAGCTACTTATAGGTTCAGTCCCTTCCAACTCCATGACCCAATGGACTCAGACAACAAACCATCCTTGCAAATAGGTTAAATATTCAGAACCCAACTCTTGCATAATAAGCAGTGATATACTGATGGTATTATGACTATGGGAAGAATATTTAACCTAAGTTAAAATACCTTTAGTTTTTCAGACTTAGAGCCAATGGATCTGCAATTACTCTCTTGCTTTACTATACTCTTCATGCAAAAATTTGCTTTTTCCATATTGGTATTTCAATTTTAACCCCCTGTATGACAAAACAAAATCTTTTCTTTGACATTTAGTAAACTTAGTCATTTATAGGTCAAAAATTCATAAACACAATTCAAGTGAAACAACGGACCTAAAATATTAGACCTGAATAAAAAAGAAAATTAGAGTAAATCTGATCTTCCTATAGCAAGATAAGAAAACTATTTGACCCTAGTGGCATTTTCAATTAAATGTTTTCTTTTCAATCAAAATTTAAATGTGACTATTGCTTCAAGATCAGCGGGTTGGTATCGAGGCTTAATACCTATTATTTCTAGACTAGTGCTTTCCAATCTTTTTCAAGTTATGACATATGGAAAATGCTAATATAGACTAGCTTACCAGGAAGGAAGGAAGAGGTTACTCACTACAGAAGGCAAATGGCCTGGACTCCTCCCAGGCCCTGCCCAGCATCCCCCCTGCCACACACACACACACACACACACACACACACACACACACACCAGGAGGGATGAGGGTTTCAATCTCTTAGCTCACCTCTAACTAATTCAAAGTACATGGATGGGAAGCTATACTTGACATAAATATAATTAAAGGTTTCTTTGGTTAGGAAAACCATGAATATACGAGAAGGTGGAGAAGTGGGTTGATGAAGACTGAATTAATGGCAGTTTGGTACAGGAAGAAAAAATAAATAAGTAGACTAAAGCAAATATGAACTTTTTAGACAACACTATTCATTCAATAAATATATATTCAGCAAATTCATTCAGCACATATTTATTGAATGCCCTGTCCTGAACAAAACAGACAAGTTTTAGTGGGTAAGATTTACCTAGTGGGTAAGATTACAATCTGTGATAAGATATAAGAGGCAGACTTGATCTACTCCAGGAGGTCAAGAAAAGCTTGCCTGAGGAAGTAGCTCTTCAGCTGATTTGTGAAGGATAATAAGAATTTTCTGGGAGGCAACTCACAGCATGGTGAGTGGTGAAGGCGGAAGGAACAAGGCTCTCAGGCAGGAGGGAACATGCTGCATTTGGGGACCTGACAGCAGGTAGTGGGTCTGGCCTGCAGAGACAGGATATGTGACTGGAAACAAGTCTGAAGAAGCAGGCAAAGTGGTGTGATCAGATGAGTGCTTTTTAAAAGATTACACGGGCTGTAGCGCAGAGGACGTCAACTTCAGACGCTGTTGCAGCGGTACAGGTAAAAGGAGTAACTAACATCTCTGTGCCAGGTAATATCCTAAACACTTTATGAGAGATGCCAGTGGCTCTGACTAAGGTGGCATACAGTTAGGGAAAACTGGATCAGAGCTCTTTTGAAAGTAAAACTAATAGGACTTGAAAACGTTTCTGAAAAACATGATTTTTAATGGGTTTACATAGTCCATCAACTTACTCACAGTTTACTTAAATATGTATTATAAATCCCTATTGTTTCCATTTATGGTTGATTTTTTTAAATAAAACATGATTGACATATTCATATAAATGGCTCAGATTACTTTCTGAGAGTAAATTTGAGAAGAATAAATACTAGGCCAAAGGGTGTGACAATTTTTAGGATATTGATAGGTAGCTAAATACATAATTATGCCAGCTTGCAACCGATTCTCACTTCTCTAACGTGGGAATATGTCATTAATTTTCCCTCCTTTTGATGGGTAAAAATAGCAACTGACAAACTATGTTACTTTGCATTTTTTTCATTACTAATTGAACTGGATATTTATTCATGGGTTTAGTAACCATTTGTATTTATTACTTTGTATTTATTTATCATTTGATCATACCCTTTGCCCATTTTTTGAGTATTTAGAAATAACTGGATGGACAGTTATCAGGGCAAACGGCTTATGTGGTGTGAAAGCATTTCAATATAAAATGGAACTGGAGATTACAGACTGGAGAATCTCACACATTCTCCCTCAGAAGAACAGAACTTAAGAACTGAGAAACTGATTTCTCTTAAATTCCTGATTTACACAAGAGTGAGAATTGTTTCCTGATCAATGATCTGCCAAGAATCTCTCCCCATCCTCAAGCCCATGAACTTACTGTCTGCACTCTGGCTGGACTTGCCGACCTTTGCACTCTTCACCTATGAATACAGCTCACCCCAAACCCTCTGTGGACTCACCTGTAGCTCACTATAGCATGCATTTCCTGAACTGCAATTCCTCTGCTATTTCTGAATAAACTCAATTTCTGGTCATTTGAGCTTGCCTCAGTTTACTTCCTTATTTAGGCTGACAGTAGTCAGAGTGGGGCTAGTCTACGGTGGCTTGGAAGTTTATGAACTCAAATTCGCAAGCAAAATAGAGCTACAATATATCCTTGTTCAGTGGGATAACATCATTACAACAGTATTTTTGTCATTAAAGCCAGACAGTGGTATGCTGAGTGACTGAAGAGGTTAGATGGAAATCAACACACTGACAAGGAGTCTACTCTAGCCATTAGGCTGTGCCAGGAGTGGAGTAAAATTAGGATGGTGAAAACAGAAAAAGGAGGGTGTGACTTTTCATCAACTTGTCACCCCAAAATTACTCAGGGAAATGGAAGCCAACATCCAGCCCCAAACCACTTGCACCATTAATAGTTCCATTTCTACAGATTCTCCATCAAAAAGATCTGCACTCCTTCGGGAATCACTCTCATTGCCCTTGGGCTTACTGCGCATAGCCCTTCTGCTTCAATCTAGGTTTGAAACTCCTGTCCGGGCCCTTCTGGATTGATGTTTCCTAAGATTTGGATTCTTAGCTCTGCTTGATCCTAGCCTGCATCTTAGATTTCCCCTGGATTTACATCAGCAGCCTTGGATCGGGTTTGCCCTTCTACTGCACCTAGTACTAAACTCTGGAGCCCTAGTTTGGGTTAGAACACTTCGTTTCTTTCTTTCTTTCTTTTTTTTTTCCCAAAGATTTTGTATTTATTTATTTATTTATTTGAGAGAGAGTGAGAGAGAGAGAGAGAGCACATCGAGGGGAGGGACAGAGCAGAGAGGGAGAAGCAGACTCCCTCCCGAGCAAGGAGCCCGATGTAGGGCTCAATTCCCAGACACTGAGATCATGACCTGAGCGGAAGGCAGACACTTAACCAACTGAGGTACTCGGGCGCCCCCTAGAACACTTCATTTCAACTAGTGCTGAGGACTTCCGATTTTAGCTCTGATAGGTAAAGAGCTTTGGATGTTGTCACTCCTGTCTTCAAAAGAAGGAAAAGCTAAACAAACTGAAAGCCAGTGATTTTTCTTGGACCCATTCAAGCACTGAGGTTGCCAAGAAAACTGACATCCTGAAATTTGTAGACACAGGCAAGTCCAGATGATCACAGATGAGATCTACTTACCTAAAGCAGAAGCTGCTAGAGCCATAAACTGATTGGAACACCTCGCTTTCGTGTCTCCCCTAAGGGGTGGGGAAGCTAAGAAACATTTATGAAGGACACGGCCCAAGAGCACAGGCCCACTGAAACTGAGAGTTAATTTTTTTTTTTTAAGATTTATTTATTTGTTTGTTTATTTATTTATTTTTTAGAGAAAGAGAGAGAGAGAGAGAGCCCATGGGAGTGGGAAGAGCAGAGGGAAAGGGAGAGAGAATCTGAAGCAGACCCCACACTGGGTCTGAGATCACAACCTGAGCTAAAACCAAGAGTCAGATGCTCAACTGACTGCACCACCTAGGGGCCCCAAACCGAGAGTTAATCTTAAAATAACAAAACAGTTCTCCCCCACACATTATCTACACCACATAGAGTGCCAGTAGAGAGTGGATTACAGCTAAAAGAGTGGCAAATTATCTGAAGAATTCTTAGGAAACCTCAAAAGCAACGGAGGAGATAAAAACAAGGACACTAAAGAAGTTTGTCACAAAAGAATTACAGCGATGGCAAACGTGAAATACAGCCTAACTCCTAGCCAGAGTAACATAAAACCTTACACTAATGCCCTATGTACCTGAATTCCTATCACCTGATGTACTCTGTCCAGCTTTCACAAAAATATTATAAGACATGCTAAAAGGCAAGAAAAAAAAGTCTAAAGAGACAAAGCAAGCATCAGAATCAGACCCAGATATGACACAGATTTGGGGATTAGCAGTCAGAAAATGTTAAATAACTATGATGAACACATTAAGGGCTATAATAAAAAATAAGTAGAAAATATACACGAATAGACAGGTAGTATAAACACAGAGATGAAAACTCTAAGAATGAATCAATAGGAACATTAGGGAAAAAACTGTAAAAGAAATGAAGAACACCTTTCACAGACTTATTAGACTGGAAACAGCCAAGGAAATAATTGATGAATTTGAAGATGAGTCAATAAAGAATTTCAAACCTAAATGCAAAGAGAAAAAAAGTGATAAACAGAATGGAATACCCAAGAACTTTGGGATAATTTCAAAGGATACAACAGATGTGTAATTGGAATACCATAAAGAGCAGAAAGAGAGAATGGAGGACAAGAAATATTTGAAGTGGAATGATTGAGAAATGCCAAAATTAATGACAGACACCAAACCCGGAGGAATCAAGATAAACACCAAACTGGCCTATCATATTCTCAAACTGTAAAAAACCAAAGACAAAGAGAAAATCTTGAACGAAGTCCGACGGGGAAAATGCGGACCTACAGAAGAGCAACGACAGGAATCACAGCGAACTTCTCATTAGAAACCACACAAGCAAGGAGAGACTGGAATGAAATGTATAAATTATCACAAGAAAAAATCTCACTAACCTTTAATTCTATATCCAGAAAATTCTCCTTCAGAGGTGAAGGAGAAATAAAGACTTTCTCAGACAAACAAAAACTGAGGAGATTCATTGTCATCAGATTTTCCCTGCAAAAAATGTTAAAAGAAGTTCTTCAGGAAGAAGGAAAATTACATAGATCAGAAACTTGGGTCTCTATAAAGGAAAAAGCAATGGAGAAGGAATAAATGAAGGTAAAATAAAATAATTTTTCCTACCGTTAACTGAGCTAAAAGATACTGTTTATTTAAAGTAGTAATAGTAACAGTGTTTTGGGAAATGAATGGCAGTGATGTTGTAAGTATAGGAGGAAAGAATAAAGAAAACTCTTGTTATAAGTCACCTGCACTACACATGTGAAAAGATATAGTGTTATTTGAAGGCAGGCGTGGATTAGTTTAACATGTGTCTTCAAAGTTTTAGGACAACCACCAACATTTTTGATTTGCTAAAAGAGAAAACAAAATGAAATAATACAAAATGTTCCATTTAAATTTTAAAAAGCAGAAAAACAAGGAAAAGAAATCAAGAAAAAATGCAATGGATAGAAAATAGTTACAAACATGGTAAATATTAATCGAACTATATTAATAATCACTTTAAATGTGAATGGTCTAAGTACTGCAATTAAAAGAGATTTTCAGAGCAGATAAAAGAAGAAGATCCAACTATATGTTGTCTACAGGACCTACTTTAAATACGAAAATTCAGAAAGGTTAAAAGAATGCAAAAAGATATACTATGCTAACATTAATCAAAAGAAAGCATGACTACCTATATAAATTTCAGACAAAGAAGACTTAGAAAACAAGGAAAATTATCAGAGTTTAGAGGGGCATTACATAATAACGAAGGGATCAATACTCTAAGAAGAAGCTACAATCCTAAACATGCACGCATCTAAAAAGAGGACATCAAAATATGTGAGGCAAAAACTGATAGAACTGCATGGAGAAACAGAAAATTCATTGTTATAGCTGGATTTCAACCAGGGCTGAGGGCTCCACTTTAGCTCTATTCTTTCAGTAACTGATATATCAATCAGGCAGAAAACCAGTAAGGATATAGCTGACCTGTAGAGTACTATCAAGCAACTGGATCTAATTAACATTTATGTGAATTTCACTCAAAAACAACAGAATACACATTCTTCTCAAACTCACATGGAACATTCACCAGGGCAGACCATATTCTGAGCCACAGTATACACTTAAATTAAAAAAAAAAAAAACAAAAAAAAACACAGAGATCATACCTATAATGTATGCTTTCAGACCACAATGGAATTAAACTAGAAATCAGTAATGGAAAGACAGCTGAAAAATACTCAAATATATGGAGATCAAACAACACATTTCTTAATAACACATGGGTTAAAGGAGTACCAAGAGAAATTTTTTAACATTTTAAACTAAATAAAAATTAAAATAGAATTCATCAAGATTGTGAGATGTGGCAAAAGTAGTGTTTAGAGGGAAATTTATAACATTAAATGCATATATTAGGAAAAGCAGAGAGAGATCTAAAAGTTAATAAAGCTTCTACCTTAGAAAACTGAGGGGGGGGGGGAAGCAATCTTAGCCTAAAACAGAAGACATCAATTAAAGTAAAAATAAGAGAACAATGGAGAAAATAAAATCAACCAGTGCTGAGAGAGGTGTGCCTAGAATTAATTTAATTGGTTTAGGTTTGGCCAATTCTGGCTGGAAAGGAGGGGTCACCTCAACCACGGAATCTATCACACAAGATTTCCTCAGCTACTACTCACTTCTCTGCCATTTGCTCATGTGTTTATTAAGCAAAAATGTATTCATTGCCCAGTACGCCAGGCAATGTATTGATTTCTAGACAATTACAAAGATAAATAAGACTCGGACCTTGTAATAAATAATAATAGCAGCTAACATTTATTGACTCTGAGGCAGAAATTGTTCAAAGAACTTTAGAACTATTAATTCACCTCACATAAACTTAGGTGAATATTATTGTTTACTTCCATCTTACAGATGAAGAAACTGAAGCATAGAAAAGCTAGGAAATTTGCCACAACCACGTTGCTACAAAGTGACAAAGTCTGGCCAAAGCTCTTAGTCACGGGCATTCCACTGCAATACTCAAGGAAAGGAAATTTCTCAACTTCCTTGAAAATCTACTCTTGTCTACTGGAAATCCTCACATTAAGGACACGTATTTTATATTTACCATCAACCCCTTCAACTGCAATTTAAAAGCATTTCTTTCTTTCCTTCTTTCTTCCTTCTTTTCTCTCTCCCTTCCTTTCTTTTTCTCACTTAGTGGAAACAGGAGGGAGGGAATGTAGAGCTGTGTATAATACACTTTCATATATTTGAAAAAAATGGTAAGGAATTTATGAAAGAAAAAGAAACTTACTGGAAATTACTTTTAAAAGCTTTACTTTTAAAAGTATTTGAAGCTTGGCTAGAAATACTCTAAAGAAGAAAGCTGTTTTTGACATGTATAAAGATTTTTTAACAACCGTCTCTCTTGTAAGTAATTAAGTACAAGTAATTACATAATTACTTGATTATGTAGCAGCACTAAAATTTTACAGGAGGTTTTTCACTTAAACTCTAGCCTTATAAAAATAATTGCCACAAGTCAAAATTATTTTCTAAATGCAGTAATTCTTTCTGCCTTTAATTTTTTTGGGGGGGTGGATGGGGTGGAATCTAGGTCTATTTTTGTTTAGCAACCAGAGCCAGAGAAATATGTAATTTAATAATGTGTCACTGTGTTCAGACACTGACTTAAAACTTAGAATGAATCTCCAAGTTACAATGGTAAGAAACACTTAGATGGGAAATGAAATTATAAGCCAAGGCCACTTTCTAGAGAATTTCTTTGGTCATAAATTTCTAAAACCATCAGTCATATTTGGGTGAGAGTGCTATTACTTTAGTCACAAAAGAGCGTTTTAAAATACTTGGTTTCTCAAAGCACATCACAAAATAATAAGATTGAGAGATAGAAAAAAGTATTAGAAATAAAGAAGACTCACAAAACATAATTTTATGCAAACTCTGCTTACAAGAACAATCTTGAGTAACATATTATGTAGGCCTTCCTGCCTTCCTTCCTTCCTTCCTTCCTTCCTTCCTTCCTTCCTTCCTTTTCTTTTGAAAAGTGAGCTGTCTCATCATTGCAAATTTTCTCAAGTTCTTAGAACTCTAATTAAAATGTGGTAATTGGTTATGTTACCTCAATTACCATGATGCATGGACACTGATGCAAAGTGACACCAATTGAGTCCCTTGGGTGTTTTACCCTGGGGCCATCCCATTTATCGTGGCCTTATTATTTTCAATTATGTGGCTAGATGTGTTGCATACTTTCAAGGCCAATAAATGTGCGGGGGTTTTCTGAACTCCAGGTTCTGTTTTCAATGCTAGAGCTCTGGAATGCCAGGGCAAAAGGAAAAAAGACATTTTTTTGTGAAGAATAAAAACGTAAAATCCTATATCCACTAAGAAGTTAAAGGTACACTTGCCAAAATAAAGGTACTTCAAAAGAATACAGATTTTTCTGTTTAAAACCTCTGTTTGAAAAGCAAGAATGATTTATTTGCTACTGGTAACTACTCCTCCTAACAAGGAAAATAGTGATGGGACCATTCAGAGACCTTATATGAGAAGATAGGGGAATAAACTGAGATAGAAAAGATAAATTTTAAAGGTTTGGGTTTTGAAAAGGGCTAAGCAGAACTGTACTGAGTACTTCACAGGCTTATATTACAAGCATGACAGTATTTTACAGAGATGGGTCTCAGCATGGACGTGAAGGTAAGATCACTCTGAAATGGTTATAGTATACAGTGTTGCCCCATGGGGACACCACTGGTGTTTGTGGGGGAAAAGCCATTGTTTGTTCCAGGCACTGTTGTTGTCTCCCCTGCATCCATTCAGTGCTAGTGGTGTCTGCAGGAATGACTCCTGGACATTTCTCCACAAAAATCTAGGAATGAATTAGGAAATTATTTGGGGACATCATCGATAAATATAATTTGACACTATGTCAAACCAGTTTCCTTTCCTGAGAATGATTCTTATGTCTTCACAAGGTTTTATTTGTTTAAAAATCACATTCTCAGATTTCCAAAAACTGAAGAAAATTTTCTGTCCTATTACTTATTAGTTTATATCTCGATTTCCTTTGAGAGTTTCCAAATTGGTACAACATTTGTTCATATGTTGCAGATGACAGAGGAAACTAAATTGGGAAAGTTGTAAGAAAAAGGAGGAATTATAGTGCCCAAAGATCTTATTTTATTTTTCAAAATTTTTATTTTTTAATTGAAGTATAATAGACATACAATACTATATTATTTTCAGGTTTACAACAGTGATTTGACATTTATATACATTACAAAATAATCACCACAATAAGTCTAGTTACCATCTGTCACCATACAAGGTTTTTAGAATACTGTTGATTATATTCCCTATGCTATACATTACACCCCCATGGTTTTATTTTATTTTCTATCTGGAAGATTGTACTTCGCCATCACCAATTTTCCCATCCTCCACTCCCTTCTCCTCCGGCAACCATCAGTTTGTTCTCTCTTTCTATGAGTCTGTTTCCATTTTATTTTTGTTCATTTGTTTTGCTTTTCAGATTCCACATATAAGTGAAATTATATGGTATTTGTCTTTGTCTGACTTATTTCACATAGCATAATACCTTCTATCTAGGTCCACCCACATTGTCACAAATGGCAATATTTCATTCTTTTTTATAGTTGAGTAATATTCCATTCCATATATGTTTGTGTGTGTACACACATACACACACACAAACACATACACACACACTTCTTTATCTATTCATCTATTGAGGGACACTTAGGTTGCTTCCATAGCTTGGCTATTGTAAATAATTCTGCAATGAGCCTAGGGGTGCATATGTCTTTCCAATTAGTATTTTCATTTTTTCCCCCAAATAAATAACCATAAGTGAAATTGCTGAATCACGTGGTAGTACTATTCTTAATTTTTTGAGGAAACTCCATACTGATTTTATAGTGGCTGTACCAATTTAAATTCTGACCAACAATGCATGAAGGTTCCCTTTTCTCCACATCCTTGCCAACATTTATTTCTTATCTTTCTGATAATAGTCATTCAGACAGGTGTGAGGTGATATCTCATTGTGGTTTTGATTTGCATTTCCCTGATTAGTGATGTTGAACATTTTTTCATGTGCCTCTTGGCCATCTGTATCTCTTCTTTAGAAAATGTCTAGTTAGTTCTTCTGCCCATTTTTAATTGGATTTTTTTCAATATTGAATTGTATGAGTTCTTCATATATCTATTTTGCATGTTAACCTCTTATCAGATACGTCTTCTCCCATCCAGCAGACTGCCTTTTTGTTCTGTTGAGGATTTCCTTCACTGTGCAAAAGCTTTTTAGTTTGATAGAGTCATATTTGTTTTATGTGCCTGAGGAGACTGAGGTAAGAAAATATCGCTAAGACTGAAATAGCCAATAGCTATTTGATAATAGCTTACCTACTTACTGCCTATGTTTTCTTCTAGGAGTTTCATGGACTCAGGTCTCACATTTAGGACTTTAACCTGTTCTGAGTTGTCTCTTTGTTTTTCTTTTTGTATATAGTGTAAGAAAGTGCTCCAGTTTCACTGTTTTGCATGTAGTTGTCCAGTTTTCCCAACATCATTTATTGAAGAGAGTGTCTTTTTCCATTGTATATTCTTGCCTCTTACAAATTAATTGGCCACATAAGCATGGGTTTATTTCTGGGCTCTTTGGTATGTTCCATTGATCTCTGTGTCTGTTTTTGTGCGTTCCATACTGTTTTGATTACTACTGTTTTGGAGTATAGTTTGAAACCCAGGAGCATGATACTACCAGCTTTGTTCTTTTTCTCAAGACAGCTTTGGCTATTCGGGATCTTTTGTGGTTCCATACAGATTTTAGGATTATTTGTTCCAGTTCTGTGAAAAATGCTACTGAGATTTTGATAGGAGATTAAAGATCTTTACATTGCCTTGGATAGTATGGACATTTTAACAATATTAATTCCTCTAATCCACAAACATAATAATCTTTCCATTTATGTGTGTCATTTTCAATTTCTTTCATCAATGTCTTAAAGTCTTCACAGTAAAGGTCTTTCATCTCCTTCACTAAATTTACTTCTAGGTATTTTATACTTTTTGATGTAATTATAAGTGGCATAGTTTTCTTAATTTATCTTTCTGGTAGTTTGTTATTAGTGTATAGGAAACTAACAGATTTCTGAAAATGAATTTTGTATCCTGCAATTTTCCTGAAATCATTTATTATTTCTAATAGTTTCTTTGGTGTAATTATTAGGATTTTCTATAGATAATATCATGCCATCTGCAAATAGTGACAGTTTTACTACTTCCTTTCCAACTCGGATGGCTTTTCTTTCTTTTTCTTGCCTAATTGTGGTGGCAATTCCAATACATTGTTCAGTAACTGAGAATGGGCATTCTTGTTTGTTCCTGATCTTTTCTGAGGAAAAGACTGTGATAATACCTGTGCGTTTGTCATATATGGCATTTAGTATGTTGAGGTATGTTCTCTCTTACTTATTTTGTTGAGACTTTTTATCATAAATGGATGTTGAATTTTGTCAAATGCTTTTTCTGCATCTATTGAGATTATCATCTGATTTTCTTTCCTTCATTGTGTTAATGTGATGTGTCACACTGATTCATTTGCAGATGTTAAATTGTCCTTGTTTCCATGGAATAAATCCCATTTGATTGTGATTTATGATCCATTTAATGTATTGTTGAATTCAGTTTGCTAATATTTTGTTGAGGATTTTTGCATCTATGTTCATCAAGGCTCTTGGCTGGTAATTTCCTTTTTTTTTTTTTTTTGGTAACATCTTTGTCTGGTTTTTTTATCAGGGTGATGCTGGTCACAGTAAATGAGTTTGGAAGCATTCCTTCCTCTTCAATTTTTTTGGAATAATTTGCGAAGTATAGGTAATAGCACTTCTTTAAATGTTTGGTAGAATTCCTAGCCAAAATGCCTAGGTTTGAATGCCAGATCAGTTACAAACTAGCTGGGTAACTTTGGAAAAGTTGCTGAAACTTTCTTTGCCTCAATTTTTTCTTCTGCAAAATTGAGAGGATAATAGTACATATACGGTTATTAAAAGTTTTAAATGGGGGTGCCTGGGTGGCTCAGTCTGTTAAGCATCTGCCTTCAGTTTAGGTAATGATCCCAGGGTCCTGGGATGGAGCCCCACATTGTGCTCTCTGCTCAGCGAGGAGCCTGCTTCTCCCTCTCCCTCTGCCTGCTGCTCTGCCTACTTGTGCTCTCTCTCTTCCTCTGTCAAATAAATAAATAAAATCTTTAAAAAAATAAATAAAAGACTTAAATGACTGATCTCAAGATCTTGAGATCAAGCCTCAGGTCAGGCTCATGCTCAGTGTGGAGTCTGCTTAGGACTCTCTTTCCCTCTGCCCCTCCTTGCCTATGCTCGTGTGCTCTCTCTCTCTAAATAAATAAATCTTAAAAGTCTTAAATGATTTACCATGTAACAGAAAAGGCCCTGATACCTATTAAGTGTTATTACGTTAGCTATTATTATTATTGCTGTTGTTGTTATTTGGTCCTTCAGAAAACCAATGCCCCCCCCTTTTTTTTCTTATTTCAAAGCAAGGATACTCACTATCAGGCTTCAGGGTAATCGATCAACCCATTTGCAATTACATGTAAAATTCTGTATATGCCCATGTGTTTTTTTTAAGTTTTATTGAAGTATAACTAACATAAAATAACTGCACAGCTTTAAATGTACCATTTTATACATTTTGACATTTGAATACACCCATAAAATTATCACTACAATTAAGATCATGACTATATTTATCATCCCCAAAAGGTTCCTCATTACCCTTCATAATTCCTCCACTGGTAACAAAGATTTTACCCTCCAATTTTTTCTTTTTTTTTTTTTTCTTTTTTTTACTTTTTACAATTAGGTGTATGATCCACTTTGAATTCATTTTTTGAATACGGTGCAGTTCAGAATTCAATTTCATATTTGTGCATATAGATACTCAATTGTTCAAGGATCATTTGTTAAGAGATTACCCTTGTAACTGCTTTTGCATCTTTGTCAAAAAATCAACTGACCATTTATGTGCATCGCTATTTCTGAGATATCTATCCTATTCATTGATCTATTACTTGGCCTTGACACTAATGCCTTACTCTCCTGACTACCATAGGTTTTTTATAAGTCTTAAAGTCAGGGTGTGTAAGTCCTTCAACTTTATTCATCTTTTTCAAAATTGTTTTGGCTATTCTAGTGCCTTTGCATTTCCATATGAATTTTAGACATCAGCTTATAAGTTTCTACCAAAAACATTACTAGAATTTTCATTTGAATTACATTAACCCTATAAATAAATCTGGGGAGAACGGATATCTTAACAATATTATGCCTTCTGATCCATGAACACAGTATAGTTCATCACTCATTTATTTAATTTCTGTCAGTAATATTTTATAGTTTTCAGAGTATAGGTTTATGCTTTTGCTGCTATTTTAATTGATACTGTTTTTTAATTTCAATTTCTGGTTGTTCACTGACAGTACATAAAAATACAATTGATGTCTGTATATTGGTCTTGTATACTATAGTTTGTTAAAGTCCTTTACTAGCCCTACGATATTTTTTTGGAGATTTTATAGCATTTTCTACATAGATGATCATGGAGTCTGTGAGTAAAGATAATTTGGCTCCTTAACTTCCAAGTGCCATATCTTTAATTCTTTTTTTTCCTTGCTTTATTGCACTGGCTAAAACTTCCAGTGCAATGTTGAATAGAAATGGTGAAAATAGACACCCTTTTCTTGCACCTGATATTAGAAGAAAAGGATTCGGTCTTTTACCATTAAATATGTTAGCTCTAGATTATTTGTATATGCCCTTTATTAAACTGAGAAAGTTTCTACTTTATTCTTAAGTTCTGAGTTTTTATAAGGAAAGATGTTAGATCTGATAAATGCTTTTTCTGCACCCACTGTTATAATCTTAGAGTTTTCCTTTCTTAGTCTATAAATATGGTGAATTACATTGAGTTTTTTCAAATGTTAAACCAATTTGGCATTTCTAAATCTCACACTGTCATGATGTATTATCTATTTTATAAATTGCTGATTTGTTTTGATAAAATTTTGTTAAGAATCTCTATCTCTATTCATGAGGGATGTTGGTCTGTAGTTTTCTTATAATGTCTTTGGGTAATACTATCTCAAAAAATGAGTTGGGAAGTATTCTTATTAAATTTTTCTGGAAGATTTTGCATAATATTAGTACTATTTCTTCCTGAACTATTAGGAAGAATTCACCCATAAAGCCATTTAGGCCTAGATTTTTTCTTGTAGGGAGGTTTTTGACTGATGTTCAATTTATTTAGCAGATATGGAGCTATTCAGGTTGTGTATTTCTTCTCAAATTAATGTTAGTAGCTTGGAACTTTCAAGTTTTTCTCCTTTTTATCTAAATAGTTGAATCTAATGGCATTAAATTATTCATAATATTCCCTTCATATTCTTTTAATATTAGTAGAATATGTAATGATGTCTATTTACTATTGCAGATGTTGATAATTTGTTTCTTTTTTCCTGATCAGTCTTGATAGAGCTTTATCTTCTCAAGAAAACAGCTTTGTTTTACTGATTTTTTTCTCTATTATTTTGCTGTTTTCAATTTCAGTGATTTCTGCTCTGATCTTTATTTCTTTTCTTCTACATACTTTGTATTTAATTTGCTCCTCTTTTTCTAGTTGCATAAGGAGAAAGCTAAGATCATTATTTTAATGGCAAATCTTTGTGGCACAAATTTTAATATTTTCTATTTCTATTCAGTACAAAACACTTATAATTTCCCTTTTTCATTTCTTCTTTGCTCCATGATTGTATATAAGTGTGCTATTTAGTTTCCATATATTTGAGGATTTTATCAATATATGTCTTTTCTTCATTTCTAAACTAATACTATTATAATCAGAGAGCATACTTTGTATGATATGAACCCTTTTAAATTTAAGACTTATTCTGCAGCTCACAAAAGAGTCATTTTTGGTAGATGTTCTGTGTACATTTGAAAAGAACGTATATTCTTTTGTTGTGGGTGTTTTAAATGTCAATTAGATCAAGTTGGTTTATGGAGTGTTTACGGCTTTTACATTCTTACTGATTTTCTGTCTGCTTGCACTATCAATTATTGAGGAAAGCTGTTGGAATCTCTGCCCAAAACTATGTATTCCTGTCTTCTTCCATTTGTATCAATTTTTGACTGGTGTAAAATCTGTTATCAGAACATAAATATTTAGTATCAGTGTGTCCTCTTGATTAATTAGCATCTTTATCATTAAAAAATGCCTTTCATTATATCTTATAATATCTTTGCTCTGAAATCTAATTTGTTAAATGTTAACAATTATGTTAGCCTAATGTATATTTTTCCATACTTTTAACCTATTTTGTCTTCATAGTTAAGGTGGGTTTATTATAGGCAACATAGAGTTCAATCTTGCTTTTTTTCTTTTAATCCAATCTGACAATTACTGCATTTTAATTGGGGTTTTTAGTTCATTTATATTTAACAGAATTACTGATGTGGTTGGTTTAATCTTCCATCTTCCTCGTTTCTCTTTGATACACCTGTTCTTTATTCCCATTTTTCCTCTTTTCCTCCATTGTGTGTATGTTTTCAATGATTTCATCTTGTTTCCCTTTTTGGACTATTAGTTATGGTTTCTTGTGTTTTTAGAGAGTTTCGGTATACATTTTATCTTTTCACAGTTTATCTTTACGTGATATTATATTATCACATGTAATATAAGAACCATTCAGCAGTATGGTTCCATTTCCTGGCCTTTGTGATATTGTTGTTGTATGTTTTATCTCTCCATGTGTTATAAATTCCACAATACATGGTTATAGTCTTGCTTTAAACAACCTAATTACCAATTAAAGAGATTTACAAAAAACATTTCATATTAACCCACATAGTAACCATTTCCAGTGCTTAACATTTCTTTGCACAGATTCAAGTTTCTTTCTGATATCATTTTTCTTTTGCCTTAAGTATTTCTCTTAACATTTCTTGTAATGCAGTTCTACTGGTGATAACTTTTTTCATCTTTTGATGTCTGAAAACCATTTTTATCTTCCTCTTTGAATATTATCTCTGTGTATAGAATTCTTGGTTGTTACTTTCTTCCAATTCTTTATAACGATGTTGCTCCACTGTCTCCTGATTTGCATTGTTTCTGAAAAAGAAGTCAGCTATAACTCTTAATAATATTTCTGTTTTCCCTGGATGCTTTGAAGACATTCTCATTACTGGTTTTAGTCAACTTGATTCTGATGTCTCTTGGTGTAGTTTTTTTCATGTTTATTGTGCCTAAGGTTTGTTGACACTCTGGATCTATGGATTTATAGTTTTTGTAAAATTTGGAAAATTTTGGCCATTATTTCTTCAAAAATTGTTTGTCTTTACGTTCTTTCTTTTAGGGATTCCAATTACATATATATTAGGCTGCTTAAGGTTGTCTCATGGCTCACTGATGTCATGTTTTTTATTTTGTCTTGTTTTTCTCTGTTTCATTTTAGACAGTTTCTACTGTTGTTTTCAGGTTTATGGATTGTTTCTTTTTCAATGTATAATTGGCTGTTAATATTATTCAGTGTATTTTTCATCTCAGTTATTATAATTTTCATCTGTAGAAGTTTAATATTAGACAGATATCTTCAATGTCTTTATGTAATAACTGCAATATTTTTTTTCTAGCTTCTAGTACATATGGAATGAAAGTAAAATAACTTTTGGGGTGCCTGGGTGGCTCAGTTATTAAGCATCTGCCTTCGGCTCAGGGCATGATCCTGACGTTCTGGGATGGAGCCCCACATCAGGCTCCTCCACTGGGAGCCTGCTTCTTCCTCTCCCACTCCCCCTGCTTGTGTTCCCTCTCTTGCTGGCTGTCTCTCTCTGTGTCAGATGAATAAATAAAATCTTGAAAAAAAAAAAGAAAGTAAAATAACTTCTAATGTTCTTGTCTATTAAGAGGGGGGAGGGGAGGAGGGCAGAGGGAGAGGGATGTAGAGAATCTCAAACAGATTCCCCAGTATGGAGCCTGAGGTAGATCTCACAATCCTGAGATCATGACCTGAGCCAAAATCAAGAGTCAGGTGCTGAACCAACTGAGCTACCCAGGTGCCCCGAAACAGTTTGATTCTTTCAGTTCTTGCTTTTACAGTTTTTGGGCAAGACTAGAACAGCATTCATTTAGTCTTAATTTTGCTCCATTACTAAGGCAAATCATTCTTAATACTCCGGCACATGCCCTGTGAATATGAGGGTTTCTCCCGTGACTGATGGGGAAAAGAACTACTGCCAGCTATGTGGGAGCTCCAGGAATTGTTACCTGTGATTTTTTGGATGGTTCCTTCTGCTTAAGACCTGAGAGGATCCCTCTGCATTTGTCTATAGCTCTCCCTCTGTAGCTCCCTCCTCTCTCGTACTCCATCCTATAGCAACTTTAGCTGCCTTGGCCTCCTCAGACTCCCAGACCTGTCTCTTCCACTCAGTGAGACTGCCAGGTTCTGCATAGATTTCCTTTCTGTACACTGTGCCCTGGAAACACTAGGCAGAAATTTGGGTAACCATCGTATCACTTCATTCATTTCACATCTCTTCATTGCCTGATATTCAAGGTTAAAAACTGTGATTTTGTCCAGTTTTTTAGTTGTTTCAGGTACAAGGGTAATCTGGTCCCTTGCTTTATCTTGGCTGAAAATGGAAGTCTGCCGATGTATTTTAAGAGGAAGAAGGCTATAGCCTTCATCAGGGAGTTATCGTTTCTTCACCAAAAATTAGGATACACTGTTCTGAGTGGATTTATAGATTATTGGTAGGGATTATTGTTGTTACTATGGACTGTCTTATACATTTTAATTTTCACCTATTGTAGCAAGTGATATTTAAACTGTTAAAATAATAAAAATCCCGGTTCTCTATAATAAATACATAATACATTTGGAATGCTATTTTGGCAGATGGGCTGGCTTAAGGTAATACAAATGTGTAGTATTGTCAGTTAAGATATGGGCCTGAATCAATGAAAGGTGTAAAAGGAACAAAGTTCAGGTTTCTTTGTCTCACAAAGAAAGAAGGCAGGAGACTAGGGAAAAAAACAACAACATACAAATCAAATGAAAATTAGAATTAAAGCTTGAAAAGTACAGACAGAGATAAATTTTACAGGTAACACAGATAAAAGTAAGTCTGGGCAAAGAGTTTAAATATATGAAGAACAAGTGTAATGTCAAATAATCATGCAATTTCAAAATCTTCATAAGGGAGAGAGACGTTTTTGGGAATTTAATACAAGATCTCTTGCTTTCTTGCAACTGTTAAAAAAGAGATAAATATATTGATTATTTACCTAGTTAGGGGCAACAGAGTAGCTTGTTTGACATTCATACACTTAACTGAATTTTTCTGAATATTATAGAAAGGTTTTCGATATTTTTGTCAGTGTTAACTGTAAGAGGGAAGGCAGTAATTACCTGTGAATATTGCCTAGTATTATAGTTAATTTGTACATTTGTATTATCTTTCTAGGTATGCTTTTTCATAAGGGGGAAGGGATCTTATTCACTTCTGAATATCTAATACTGACTACTATAGAGTGTCACGTAGAGAAAATCCACTTATTTAATAAATACTATGAAGTACCTATTAAGTCTTAGGTAGTATGTGGGACTTTAGATATGCAAAGGTGAGCAGAAACTGGCTATGTGGCTGCTTTCTTCAGACCAACGGAGAAGACTAATAGTAATCAAATCATCACCCAAACAGATGTAAATTGAACAATAAGGAGCACGGCATGTATGATTAAGTGACATCCCTTATATAAGCTATTTCCAAAGTGACTAATGAAGAAAATTCTATAAAATGCAGTGATTGAATCAGAGCTTCTAATCCTCAGTATCAGAACCTAGCCCACACGTTTAGAACCACTTTATCCAATACGTCATACAGAACTTCCCTCAGAAATAACTTTTGAAGAAAAGAGTATACCATGGGATACTTCACATCATGTTTTAGAACTTGGAAACATTGTCCCTATCAGACAAAAAGAAAGGTCAGAACATTTCTTCATGGTTTCACGAAGGCGAATATTCTCATAGAAATGTAACAATACTCAAAGCCATCTTGTGGGAATATGAACACTGATAATGAATATAGATAGAACTCTAAACCAAATGTCAGAATAAAACAAAATTTATGAAATAAAGCATGTACTCATTCATTTAGCACATATCTTTAAACACCTACCATGTGCAAGTATGTACCACGCCTGGGAAACCTAGCAGTGATGGTCCTTGTGCACAAGAAGGGGATGACGTGAGGGCAGGGACATACGATAAAATGCAAACAGACCACTTAGAGACTTCTGATTCTCTGCATTGGCAGCCTCCCACAATGGTCAAATACTTGCCTGCCCATCAAAGCAACCTGGACTCTTTATCCAACCAACAGAGATCAGAAACAAGAAATATCTCCAACTTAATGAGGTACCCTGTGCTTACTGCATTGTTGGCGTTAGTCCCATTCTCTTCTATCCTTTTCTTGACAGTGATTTTCAACCTTATTTAGCACAGACGACCTTATTTGCTACCTCCGTCATTCCAAACAACCTACACATTCAGGAGCTAACTTAAAGAAAAGGGGAAATTTTTCTCTATCTGCAATGTATATCTACTTCTATGTATTATCTTGAGCCTCTAAGAAGTAGCCAGGGTTTTCAAGTGAAAGCTTACCTTTACCACAGAAGCAGGATAAAAATGTCTACATCTAGTCCACAGAGATCTAGGCTTGTATCCCTGATCATATGATTTCAAATAAATCCCCAAAGAAAGCCATTTTTGTCTCCTCCAAAGCATTTTGAATGCTTCCAAAATGTCAAAGCTTCTCCAGGCACAGATGGTTTTTGTGTAAGTTTTATCATGGTCACTACCATGCTTAGAGGCTTCAAACTATAGAATAAAAAATAACCTCTTTTGCCCTTCCCAAAACTCAAAAAAAAAAAAAAAAAAAAAGAGAGAGAGAGAAGGAAAGAAAGAAAGAGGAAAGAAAGGGAAAGGAAAAAGGAAATACTCCAGCTAAACAGCCTCAAAACAAACAGGTCATTTCAAGAAAAGACATCCAATTATATAGACTCTGATTACTGGTAATAACTTGGAAGTCTTAAGAAATTTAACAACTTCAGCTCAAAACAATTAAACTGAACTGTTAAGGATAAAATCGCCCCCTAGACTCAACATAGCTACAGATGCAGAAAGAGTGAGAAGGCTACTGATTCATTGTCCCTTCTGTTCCCAGTCCCCAATGCCAAACTCATCAGACAGCAAATATTAATGTGTTTTAAACATTAGAATTCATAGGAGAAGGCTTTTTTTTTAATGTAGCAAGATCATTACATTTGATTTTTCAATTTTGAATCTTGGACTTTCCAAAGACATAGAACTGATAATACAAACACATAAGAAAACCTTTCCATTCCATGTATGTATGTATGTATGTATGTACTTCATTTATGTAAGTCAAACATGAGACTTAGGCCTTCAACTAATGGACACTGACTTCAAGGTTATTTGAGGAATGCAATTGTTTTATCAATAAACCTTTTCCCTTAGTATATGGAGGTTTTATGGACAAGGGCTTATTCTATATTATTATTAAACAAGTCTAGTCACATTTACTTCCTTCATGTAGCAACAGCTTGAACTTACAATTAACTTGGGAAATTCTTAAAAGGGATCTCTACCCCTACCTTGAACACTGCATTAAACCTCGAAGAGGAAACTTGCTAGCACTCAGCAATGCACCTCTATTGGAAGGAGCTCCATGAAGGAAGAGTGGAGTCTGTTGTACAAATATTGTTAACTCATCATGTAATGAGATGGTAAGCTGTATACTTTATCTGTAGAGCATACACATTGCTACATATGCTTTGAGAGTGGAAAGCCACCTTCTAACAAAATCTTCATGGGGTATTGTATGATTAAAGAATATCATTGGTGAAGGAATCACTGAAGGAATTAATGGCTTAGTTTGGTAAGATTAAGGAAAATCTTCATGTGATTTTTTTAAAGACAATGAGATACACTGAAACACTTCTTATTAGTAGGCAAATAAACCTCTGCGCTATGACAAATGGAATTTCATTGAGTAGTTGAAGATGTCTATCCCTTTAGTTTGCAAAACCACTTGTAAGTTGAATACATTTTCCAAGCCCTGAAATAATTTTTTTCTTCTGAGAAAAATAAGAGACCATTATGCTTAAAAAAGAAATCACTCACAGACTCCTTTCCCATCTTCTTTTGTAGCCGTGTTTGCCACTGGACAGCCTGCATGACAATGGCTTCCCACCTTCTTTCGAGATTTACAATGATCAGTTGCATAGGCTGGTGGTCTGCATTCAGATTGCAAGTCTCCCGGTCATCCAGAAGATGCTGGCATAACCGCAGGATGGAGGCCACTCCACGACGTCGCTGCTTGATTTCACCACAGAGGGACTGCAACATAAGAGAGGGATCGATCTATGCGTGTTTGTAGAGAGAATTCCCTAAAACATGAAACACCTTCTTCCACCATAATTTCAAATTGTAGTGATGTACTCAGCTATGAACAATAAGACAAGAAGGGCTCTGAAGTTGTCTTTAGATCAGAGACCTCCTACTGATACCCAACTCATGCCAAATAATTTAGCTGCATCCCATTCTTCATCCCTCTTCTCACTGATTTTTCCATCTAAAATGCTGGGTCCCACCTTGACACCTGGGTGATTAACAATTCATAACTTAATGAAATAAATCATGTAGGTCACGGGAATGCCAAACAGACTGACATGCTTTGATTCCAGGTCACAGGAAACACAAAAGACAGAAAAGTGCTCCAAAAGGAAATGGAATTTTCCCAAATTTACTCCTAGATTTTTTGGAGCCAAAAGTTTAGTTTTCTATTGGCTGGGAAAAAGTTAAATAAGATTGCCAAAAATTTTGATACGTAACATCTATTATTGGGGAAAAAAAGGATAAGCAACATTTCTCTTCCGAAGCTTGGTTAACAAAGCAATAATGTTCTGAAAACAGAAATTAGGATACTGGATTATTACTGCACTATTTGTTGGTTGCTGTTTCTTTTAATAGACCTTCACACAATTTAAGAAGGATATGCATGCATCAAAATAGCATTTTGCCCCCAGAAGCATTTGTATTGCTGCAGTGACCCTAAGCTGAACGATTCAAGCAAAATAGTGGGTACACATGTCTGAAAATATTATATCTTTTCTTTGCCTACGGATAGTGTGTAAGTGATATTCTAATTCAAAGCCTTCAGGAGAAATGATGATTATATCCACAAACATCACTGAATTACTAATCTCCTTCTACTGCTACAATTGGACTGCTCTAACAGTTAACAGATTGCTTATTAATCAACAAGGGTAAACAAGACAATGCAATTTCATTTAGTGCAAGAGTTTTAATGCCTAAAAGTATTTGTGCTTAAAATGTTAATCTAGATAAGGCTTCATTAGAAGAAGTCTTAAAATGATTAAGTGCGGTTCATTGAAATGTGCACAGAGTGGTAGTAGATCAGCAGGTGGACATTCCATACAGATGTTCTGCTTATTGATATAATACATGCTAGAGCCATTTAAATGACCCTCACTCAGTAATAGCTGAAATTCTATTATTTCTGTAATGAGAGAACACTGTACCTTTAATATTTCTGAATTTTAAATAAGGTGAATGACAAATTCCCAAACCTCTATTTATGGCAAAATATGACTAGGAATTTTATTATTCAATTTATACCAGTGCAGCATTTTTAGTTATGTTTCTTGAACTTACCCTTATTTATTTTCCTAGCATTCATTATTATTTTCCTACATAACGCCTGATATAACCACCAGGTCTGACAAATTTCTTTACTGATGCTATTCATTTGTTCCATGCTGAATGAGGAGAAACCCCTGGATATTCAATGATAAAACTTGAGGGCCTACTAAAGCGAAAAGCATTGTTTCCATCTCCCCCTCCAATACTGCTACCTCCCTGCTCCTAAATGCATCTTCTCTCTTTCTCTCTGTCTCTCACTGTCTCTCCCTCTCTCACATACACACCCCTTCAATTTCCTCTCTTGCTCTAGAACTGTTGAACAAATCAAACTATCAAGCCAAATGAATTCCTGCCAAATTTTGGTCCCATATTAACACTTCAAGATAATAATGTAGCCAACTGAAATTGGTTGAAATGAGTCCTGTGAATATGAATATTGAGGATTTCATTTTTCATTTTAGTGTTGTTATAAATTTGTTTAAAATACAGGGTTAGGAAAAATCAAAAGTGCTATTTCTATGCCATAAAATGGGATCTTGCAAAACTCTCTTTGCAGTTGACTAAACTAATAACTGCATTCCTCAAGCCAGCAAAAAGTCCCAATGTTTCTTAGCCAAATGGAAATTTGCCATGGACAGCACTAACAGTATGTGTGGAGTTAGCACAGCCACATTGGTAACATTTACAAAGTAGCCCAAATGGGCTTCATTCACCTCACAGGCATTTTCAAAGTTCTGAAACAGGACGTGTGAGATCACTAGGGGAAATTTTCATAAAGATCATTAGCCATAATTTTTTTATGAGTATCTAGAATGTATCCAGTATTTTAGTATCCAGATGATCCCCAACCCACATCTTAATGTGAGTCAGTCTAGGTAGTTTAAAAACCGTGAAAGCTGTTTTTGACATTCAGTATCAGATTTGATGGGATGTTAACATTCACTATCTAAGTTTTGGATCTTCACAATCTTACAATTTTTCTTTTACTTTAAATATCCAAAGAACTTAGTCTATATCCTGGATTAATAATTTATCCTATATGTACATGGAGAAATAACACTACTTTAAAAAGGAGGTGAAAATCGGGAATTTTAAATGGTCAACATATTTTTGATATTTTTTAATATCTAGGAGATATAAATGATAAAATAACATTCTTCTACATAAATGGGTTTCCATGACAACCATTAAAATGTACATATTTATTTATAATCACAAACACATACTAAATAAAACCAATGCATTTGCTGGCAATGTTTCTTAGAATCAGTAGCTTACATTATTTCCATGATAAACTATGCACAGAGAAATGTTAAATATAACTATACAGGAACAAATAAGTATTGTAACTATTTCTGGCTTACATTTTCAGAGGAAAGTACTTTAAAACAGAAATCCAAACTAAACAATCTAAGTAAGACACTGAAATAAAATAAACTCATCCCTGACTCCCAGACCTCCTCAAATGTGCATTGCATGGTCCATCTGCTAGGAACTGTTTCAGGCACCAAGGCATCAAAAAGGAGCAAGTTACTGCTCCTTTTCTCAAGGAGCTGAGAATCTACGGAAGGTGGACGGTACAAATAAGTGTGGTCATGAGAGTGACGTAGAGAGAGACGTGTTAACAGAAGTTAGCACAGTTGCTCTTGGAGGAGTTGGTGAAATCTTCAGGGAAACAACGTGAACCAGAAGGTTTAAGCTGAACGGTTGCGGTTCTCAAGACAGAAGGGTTGGGAAGGAAGTGTTCTGGGGCAGTGGGGGTACCTAGTGTGTCAGGGAGAAGAGACAGTGAAGCAGGTGGACAGGGGTAAGGAACAGAAAAGTTCCTAATGCTTTTCATCATTGCCAATTTGGAAGCATTTTCCTTGATATCTCATGAGATCATGTTGGTTCCCAAGCATAGTCATACTGCCTTCACAGAGAAGTACAGAGATAAGAAGACCGAAAGGAAATCTAAAATGAAAGAAACCCCCCCACTAATTATCGATATGTCTAAGAAAGAGATTCCAAATGATTTGGATGTAGTTGTCCTATGAATTGGTAATTGTTAGGCAATTTCTTCTTACAAGACTACCTCTGTTAGTATGGAGGTCATTGTCTTGTACCACTTCGGGATTCGGTTGTTGGAATATGGTTTGGGTGTGCTGTGTTTAAATTTCTGATGAACTTTTTATTTACTTTATTTTACATTTCTACTCAATTTCTTCATGTTATTAAAAAGGAAGGCTTGCTACGAGAAATGTAGAAAAGTAAAAATCTAAATTTCTAAGTCAATTTTTTTTTTCCTTTACAATAATCAGATCTCCAACACTCTAAACACATCTTTTTGGACACGTTGCAATAGTATTGCCAAGAGGCTAGAGGTTTTTATATCACACTTATAAACTGTCAATCTAGTTTTCAATTCATCAATGGTGATGCAAAGGAGTATTTCTGGTTTATCTGGGGGGTTTTCTTTCTTTCTTTCCTTTTTTTTTTTTTTTGCAATGGGGGTTTTTCTTTTTCCTCTCCTTTCTCTGTCAACCTTTTTGACTGTTTAAACCACTCTATTATTAAGCCAAATGTGATGTAACATCATTTTTGATACTGGCTTCAGCTTAACACCATTAAAGGTAAGACTTCCAATACTGGTATCTTACTTTTCATTATATATTAAACATAAACATATATATACCCATGCACATAAATACATATTGTATAACATGATTATAATTTACTTGTATACCCATATTCTTGACATTAAACAACAGTGTCAGCTACATCACAAAAGGATATAAATAAGCTTACAATCAAAGAACTGTAATTAGACCAAAACCCAAACTGCACGATAACTAAAATATAAGAACCAAATAGAGAAAAGAGAGATGAGGAAGAAAATACAATTTTAAAAATACCCAAACTGGGCACCTGGGTGGCTCAGTGGGTTAAGCATCTGCCTTTGGCTCACGTCATGATCCCGGAATCCCAGGACTGAGTCCCACATCAGGTTTCCTGCTCAGCAGGAAGTCTGTTTCCCCCTCTGCCCCTCACCCCACTCCTGCTCTCTTTCTCAAATAACTAGATAGCATTTAAAAAAATACCAAAACGAAGCATATGTTAAAAACAGAGAAAAAATCTCGTTGAGAAAATTCCAAAGCAATTTGTCTCTATATATCTTACATAATTATATTCAGCAGGTTAATGTGACATCATTAGGTAGGTCAATATGAACAAAGCGATAGGACTGTAGGTGAACTGTCAACTAAAAACCATTTACGAAGGAATTCCATTTGTAAAGTCAAACATAACACTATTTTCTAGATTGATCAATTGCTTAACAATATCTACTGAGTATGCCCTCTCTGTAGCAAGCACAACAAAGAAGTTTCAACCTGCATATATGGATACAGACTTGCCTTTGATCTACTTGGAGTGAGGAAATAACAGAGAGAGGGGAAAAAAAGTGAAAAAGACAGGCAAGTTCTTCTGGTTTAAATATTCACAAGTAAATAGCTCCATATCCTGTGGCAAGGGTTTCCCACACTTTTTCAAGTGTTTTTCCTTTTTTGCACTTTCTGTATTTTACCATTTTAATTTCATGAAGTGGGCAATGGTCTTCTCTTTGTCTGCTCCCTGTGACTAGATGTGAGAGCAAAGGTTCTCAGACAGTGCTCCCCAGGCCAAGCAGCATCAGCATCACCTGTGAACTGGGAAATGCCAATTCTCTGCTGCCACTCCACATCTTCTGAATCTGCATAGGCCCCAATGAGCTATGGTTTAACAGACACCACAGGTGTTTGTTAGAAAACACTGGCCTACAGGAAAAGGAAGAACTTCGTTTTATAGATAAGAGAATGAACCCAGGTGAGCAGATTTTTTTTTTTTTTTTTAATTTTAGAAGTATAAAAAAGAAGTTACAAGTTCTGATTCTGGAGCCAAAGAGTCTAGACACCACGCCCATTTGGTGATCAGTTATTTTTTTAATTGTTACCGAATTACTGAAAGAAAATGAATCAATCAATGAATAGATCTTTTCAACTAGAGGTATCTTTATATTATGAGTACTTGCTTGATGATCTCCAGAATTTTCAATATAATTATTAAGAATGATGATAATGGGTCGGTTAAACATTGGACTCTTGGTTTCAGCTCAGGTCGTGATCTCAGGGTCCTGAGATTGAGCCCCAGGTTGGGCTCTGCGCTGAGCATGGAGTCTGCTTAAGACTCTCTCTCCTTCTCCCTCTGCCCCTCCCCACCATGCTCTTTCTCTAAAATAAATAAATAACTCTTTTAAGAAAAAATGATAATATGTTAGGTTGTTTGAATACCATATTTGGGGATTTTATTCCTTTTTATTAATTTTCATCAAATTAGTCATTTAGTAATGAATGACTAATACATATGATGAATATATATGTACTAAATTAAATAGAAACTTCTCTTCGAAAGTGTATATAGTGAAACAAAACTATGATGATTATTTGGAAGGTACAAGGCATCAGATGCAGGGAGTTAATGCTGCAGCCATGGTCTAATAAGAACATACAGCAGATGGCGAAAATGAGAGGCAACACTGGTACCTCTGGGAGTCTTTGAAAGATGCTTTTCACTGGTTGATTCTGGAATATTATTTTGGGACAAGGTCGACAGAGATCAGATGGATGATATTTCTCACAGCAATAGACATTTATTGAGCATCAATTATGTGCCCAACTCCACACTTTTCATTATAGGATTGGAATTGGTAAATAAGAGGAATATAATAAGATGTGGTACCTGTTTTTAAGTGTCTGTGATTTGACTGTCAAGAGAAGACTCTGTCTCCTCAAAGTAAAAGAAAAAAAAAAAGGCGAAGGTTTTTGATAAGACCTCCCATCAGGTTGTTGTAAGTTTTAAACGAAGTAAACACAGGAAGTAAATCTTCATTACCTGGGGATAGGCAATGGTTTTTTAGATAGGACATCCAAAGTAGAAGTGACTTCTGACTTCTAAGGCAATGATTTCTTAGATATGACACTAAGAGTACAAGTGACTTTTGGACAACTTAATCAAAATTAAAAACTTTTGGTCTTCAAGTGACACCATAAAAAAAAAAGAAAAGACAACCCACAGAATGGAAAACAATATCTGAAAATCATATATCTGATAAAGGACTTAGTATCCAGAACATATAAAGAACACTTAAAATTAGATATATAAAAATATATATAAAGATAAGTAACTCCATTTTTAAAATGGGCAAAGTATTAAATAGACATTTCTTCAAGGAAAACATGCAACTGGCCAATAAACATATGGAAAAATATTCATCATCATTAGCCATCCGGGAAATGCAAATCTAAACCACAACTACATACTACTTCACCTGCACTATGACGGCTAAAATAAAAAAGACAGACATCACAATGTTGGCAAGGATATAAGGAAATTGGAAACCTCATGCGTTGTTGGTGGGATTGCAAAGAAGTGCCATTCATTTTGGAAAATAATATGACATTTCCTCAAAAAGTTAAACATAGAATTACCATATGGTCCAGCAGCTTCTTTTCAAGGTAAATGCCCAGAATTGAAAACATACAACCACACAAATATCCATAACCACGTTATTCATAATAGCCAAAAAGTGGAAACAACCCAAGTATTTATCAATGGATGAATGGATAAAAAGATGTAGTATATCCATACAATGGAATATTATTTGACAATAAAAAGGGATAAAAGGGATGCCTGCCTGGCTCGGTCAGTACAGCATGTGACTCTTGATATCGGGGTCATGAGTTGTGAGATCGAGCTCCATGTTGGGCTCTGCGCTCAGAATCTGCTTGGGATTCTCTCCGTCTTCCTCTGCCCTTCACCCCTCTCTCTCTCTTTCTCTCTCTCAAATAAATACATCTTTCTTAAAAAAAAGTAATAACAAGTTGTACTTTTGAAAATGGTTAAGATGGTAAGTTTGATAATATGTATATTTCACCACAATAAAATTGGGGAACCAAACTAAAAAAAAAAAAAGTAATGGCTATAAAATTCCCTAAGATGGAGTCATAACTACAAACCTATAAATCTCAGTCAACAGAAAAGACATTCTGCTATATGATAAAAATAATACAGTGCCATTTTTAATATAGCTGTCCTACTTCTAGAAATATCATAAAACATAAACAGAAAAGTATACATAGAGGAGCATGGATGTGGAAAAGGAGTTGAAGAAAATGTGGAAATTAAAGAATGTTAGTTAAGTCTAATGACTGCAGTGGTGAGTTTCATTTACAATCATATACATCTTATGAAATTGTAATCTATTGTGTGGTTGGTGTCAGTAGAAAAATGAGAAACATGACTTATCAAATGTACTTCATGTATTTCACCAAAGATCATTCTAAGCTGACTATATGTCTATGAACCAACACAAAATTTTTAAAAAGTTATGTTCTCTTCAAATATTTAGTCAAGGATTTACTTGACTGCAAAATAATAACCAACAACCACTGAATCTTATTAAATTGCTAGCACACTATTCTGCTTATTTTCTTAGTTATTTTTCACTAATCTCATCCATTAATGATAAGCATGATTTGTATATTTCTATCTGCTATGTATTTTGTTAGGTATTTTATATGTATTGGCTCATTTAATCCTCACAACAGCACTATGAGATATATATTATTGCCATGTGCCTATTTTACAAATGAGGAACTAGAGACAGAAAGGCTAAGTAACTGACCAGAGCTAAAACAGCTAATAAGCAGCAAAGGTAGGATGATAACGCACGCAACCCGAATCCCAAGCCAATTCATAAAAACATTATGCTACATTTCCTTCATAAGAGAGCTGAAGAGGCTTGTAAAATTTCTCCATTTTCAGACTATTCTGGTCCCCAGTTTCCAACCAGACGTGGCCACAGCCATAAATTTATTGTTGCTAAGACAACCAACAAGTTCTTTAGTATACCTTTCAGGAGTCTATATTATAACCATTTTTAGGCCATTGTTAAAAATTAGTAATCTACGCAATTCTTAAACCCAGGGTGGTTGTGATAGCAGAGATGGAAAAAATACTAATTCATTCACTGAACAAGTATTTATTGAATACCTACGATAATGGGCACTGTTCTGAGTGTTTGAGATGCATCTGTGAACAAAAAGACAAACTTTCTACCCACAAAGACCTCACATTCTAGCAGACAGTGGAGGATAATCTCTTTTCTGAGAAAAAATGTAAGTTATATAAATAATCAAAAAGAGATTGAACAAAAGTAGGAAACATTCATTAGGCCAATGATCATCCAAGTTTCCAGCAGACGGTCAGCAGATCTTTTGGTCCTGATGGCTCCATTCTTGAGCCAGTTATGTGCTAACCTTAACTATATCTAGTGTATAAGTATTGCAAATAAGACTTTCCATCCAGGAACTGTAAAGAGGTAATTCTTCAAAACAGCAAAAAAATTAAAATACCTCAAGTGAGGTACGAATGATGACTTGCATATTTTAAAGGAAATATGGGCAGATGACATCTCCATATTTTAACTGATTCCAAACTTAAAAGACAACATCAGTCGATATAGGAACTCAGCTCAGTTGCAAAACCTAGGACTTAATCTATATTGAAGCTAAATATTCTATAAGCATGCAGCGAAGTGCAAAAAATAGCAATTGAAAAATGACATGATTAAATGGCACGGCATGCAATCATTTGCTCTCAATTATATCAATGTATCTTCTTCGTTTCTAGGAGTCAGGCAGAAATATTGTTTTTTAAATGCCTCTATTAAATTGGTCACCAATAATAAAATAGATGAGAGTCCTAATAAGCTCATTTACATAACATACATCATACACTACAAAACTATTCTCTCCAAACAGTTTTGCTCATAGATTTGTCTCCTGGTTGTCATGAGTCTTTGCTACATTAGCAGATTTCAAAAGCATAATACTGCCTTCAGGACCATTTGTAGAAAAACGTTTATGAAACTTTTCTAGTTAACCCTTGGCAGGATCCTTATTGCTAATTATGGAAAAGGTATTGATATAATATCTTGGCTGTCACATTTTATTATGGTGATGGTAGAAGCAGAATCTAGGTCTGACATTTTGGAAATACCATCTAATTGCAAGTTAGAAACAGAGAATGACAGTTTTAAGTAGATTATAACTTCTTTCAAAATAACAAACTGGTTTATTTAATGTAAAAGCTGGATTTTAAAAATAGCATTAAAGACCCCTGAATTGGTTTACCAAGCACATCTCTATCAGCTTCTTGAAGAAGATCTGGGATGTGTGCCAAAATAGTTTCAAAACTGTACATGACAATATAAGTCTAGATTCTAACACCAAATGATTCCTTATAACCATTTAAAATCAAAATATTTCCAATGAATACTTATATTTTTTAAGAAAAATCATCTCCCCGCTGTTCATCTAGGCAGCAGGTGAGTGGGGTCCAAAGACCAGTCATCTTAACCTCCATGGCTTAAATAACCTGACCTTTGACCTAGAAAAAGATCTAACTTCTTCTTGCAATCTTGCATCCTCACCAACAGAGTTGAATCATTAAGGGCCGCCAGGACTATTAGTTAATACTATGAATTCTTCGAAGAATGGTGTCATCAAGGGAAAAGCTAATCATTCTTTTACAAACACTCACTTGATGTTTTAATTGTACCTTCATGTGTTGAAAAATATTAATTATATTTGGAAAGGAGTATTTCTATTTCTATTAGCTATTTTCTTAGCTGTGGACTAAAATATAATAGCCATTCTAAAATTGCCGTCCCTCACTGTGTTACTCCATGAAAGCTATTGTTATCCCTGTGTGGTATTCTTTAATTTTTTCGTGACTTTCCCTACATTAGGTTAAGTACTTTTAAATATGTTTGTTTTTAAGAATCAAGCTCAGTGGTCATGTGCTTAGTTCATATTCACATGTAATTAGTAATATGTTATATACTTCCTTTTCTAAATTAAAAACACTATTAAAATTCTAGACATACAAGACAATATGAAGATTAAGTTACTCTAAAGAAAACTGTAATAGCTTACAGATTGCTTGTATCATTACTAAAATGCTGGTATCTATTACAGAGTCTCCCTGGAATAAAGAATGCACTTTTGGCAATAATCTTTTAAAGAATGTCCATTATTGTGAAGATGCTAAACTAGGCTGCAGTTATAGGAAGGTAACTTTTAGCAATCAGGGGGGGGGGTGCTGGATATAAGTGCAACGTAGCCATTATACTACAAAATACCTTTTCTTAAAATCCCACAATCGCTCTTTTCATAAGCAGATAAGGCATTAATTGCCATTTATTTTTACATTATTACATTTTGAAATCTATTTACAACACCCACTGCACTTTTTATCTCTTATTAGATTCCATGGGAATCATTTCAAAGTAATTCTGGGGGAATGGATAAAGGTGATTTGCCTCCTCTAGATTATCTGTTGATCCCAGCTACCCGAACTCATCTGCGTGTTTAATGGATGTTGGGTATTCACCGGCCCGGTCAAAGGAATATTCAGGATAGTCTTGAGGAAAAAAAGAAAAGAATTCTATGTGACACGGTACAGCACAATACACCCATTAGGCTAAATCTATAAAAGAAGGATCATTGTAAAGATCATACCTGGAGAATGAAATAGCAAGAAAAAGCAAGGAGAGAGAAAGTGAGAGAACACAGAAGCAAGGAGGACCTAAGAGGAATTCCCAGGGATAGTGTGGAACATATAGGAGAGGGCAGATTCTTGAACTAACTGGTTTCATGACTCACTCAGCTCTGCTGCATGGTATTTTTCTAGCTCTCTCATCCATACACAGTTGACTATTCCTCACCCCTCTCCTCCATCAAACCCTATTTTCCCAAATTTATCTCTGAGTAACATATTGTTTATTTCCTATGAAGCCACTCTTGGAACTTGTTACAAAGCTCAGAGCGCTACTTGAAGTAAAACAACTAGGAACTGCTATTTTAGGGAAGTATTCGTTTATTCCAGAATCCTACAGGTGGGAAATAAATGAATTCAAGAACACTTGGGACACAATAAGAATGCAGGAAGAGAGCTGCGCTTTGGGGAATAACACCACTAAAAAGGAGGAAAATGATACTAGGGACAAAAAGTCAACCCTGGAAAGACCCTTCTCTTTATTCATTTACTTCTCCCTGACCTGGAAGAGACTGAGGTATAGACAGCTCCACAGACTTCGTATTTCTGATTTTATTTTTATAGCATCTAAATAGGGCATTTTCCTATGAGTTTGGATCACCAGGAATTTGCTTCTTAGCTCTTTCCTTTGCTTTTGTGTTGGAAACCCAGGGCAACTCCACTCCACCAGTTTTCAGTATTTCCAGACGTGCAGTAATGCTAACCGCACTCTCAGGGTCGTTTAGAAGTTTAACTAATATATAACAGCAAAACACTCTTCAACCATTATATTAGGTAGTAGAAAGATGCTGACTAAATATTAGCCAACTGGTAAATTGCTCTAATGATTATTTAGCTCAAAGCAATATTCCCGAACCTTGTGAAAAGGAAATGTAATAAGAACTTCAGTCTTTAAACACTCCCATAGCTAAAATAAAGCAGAGGTCCAGGAGAATTTTTTGAGAGCATTTTCTTGAATAAAGTTAATTCTCCTTTTAGAGGATTCTGTTTTCATTTCTTCTGAGACACCATGTCTCTCTCCCGCTTGTTCTGTAAAAGATGACTGAATATATTGGGAGGTAGTGCCTTCATTCATGCCATCTAATATTTTGGTAGCAAGGCAGAATATACGTCATCTGAGCATGAAGGTGTTCCAGTTGAACGTCTGACAAACACTTGGATTGAGGGGAAAAAAGCACAACTTAGAGTCTTCTCCTAGTCTGGCAGTAACTAGTTGTGTGATCTCAAGTAAATCATGTAACTTTTATGTGTCCTCAATACTCTTTCTCTAAAATGCAATGATCCTTTAGCTTTTAAGATCTTCTGGAATCAGATTATTACATAAGCTTATTCTGTTAAGAAATGGGAAAAATATCATGTTGTAGTCTACTATGGACTTACAAAAAAAACAGTAAAATACAACTCTGAATATCTCTCAAATCAGTTGCAAGTTGACTCTCATCTTCTCTGGTGAAATTCTAGTGGTGAAAGAATAATTTCATTTTGTCTATCATTTTTACTTATTTTCTGTTCACTGTCCTGTACTGTAGGAAACTACTTCAATTGGACCAGTGTTTTGTTGTAATCATTTGTATGAATCAACCTTGCTTGGCCTCAGATTCTGCTCATGTGTTCTGCTCATGTTCTAACATCTTCAGAGTCTAACTCCAAAAATCTTCATAGTGAGAATCACAGGCCTAAGCAAAGCACACAAAATTGAAAAGTCAACTTCCATTGTTGCTTTCATAAAGCTTTGAAGTCTGTTGCACCAACGTTTTATTGAAAGTTAGGATGGCATGTTTGAATGGATATCCATTGGCTATCTTGCTGGTAGTCTTGGCTGACAGATAAAGGAATGAATGGGTCTTGAAACATCCTTCCAGTTCCTAAGAGTCATTTCTCCTACCATGACTGAAGGGCAGTATAGAATGCCATTTTGAAAAAGGAGGAGAGCATGGAAGAACCTGGTTTACCACCTATCCCAACTTCTCAAAGGAACTTCTAAAACCAGACCTGCTGATCCATTTTTACACTTATTCTCATGACACTAAATTCAAAAAGAAAGAAAAATATCCTTGGGGAAGAGAATGCAATATTCTAAATGTACAGGATATAAGTTAGGATTTAATCAACAGTTTAGAGCATCAATGAAATTAAGAGAGATAAGTTAGGATATTTTTTTTTCCAGATGGGAAAAAACCTCTCCTATCTTAGAGAGGTTTTGGGAGGATTAATGAGCTAATGTCTCTAAAGCTCTTTAAGCTCCTCATATGGAGGTACAACATAAACAGAAGGTGAAAAATGATAGCAAACTCAACACTGAGTTGAACTCCTGAGAGTAAAGCCCCTGGAAATGAGAAGCTGCTGCAGGTCAAGAGGGTAGGTCTCTGAATTTCAATACCAAAGGAGCCTTGGTTTATTGTCATATGTATTTTTAATACTGCTTAAAATAGGACTTCATAGTATTAATAAGTATTTCTACATTTCCTGTTGATCACAATGTCTCTTGCAATGATCATTTTTTATTTCTATTCATCAAATGAGATAGGCTTATTATTTCTATTTTATAGAGAAAAAATTGAGTTGTGAGAATTGCAAAGACATCGGTATTAACTTGCATGAAATCAGTGGTTTGGTATTATTGGACTAAGGACTGGATTAGGATCAGGAGACGTGGGCTGCCTTCTGGCTCTGGTGGTGTGGTCATTTCATTTATCAGGGACTTGTTTTTTTCTTCTTTGGAATAAGAAGGTTGAGCTAGCTAAGTGATCTCAGGTCCCAACTCGTGATAAAATCTGCAATCTGCTAAGTACTTCTTGAGTATCTAGTGACTCTTAGGTACGTTGTCTATGGTACTAAGAAGGGTATGCAAAACAAATATTTTAAGATAGTCCTACTTTTGAAAAGTTTATACTCAAAACAACAATGACATATCACCACACACCTATTAGAATGGCCAACATTCAGAACACTGACAACACAAAATGCTGAAGAGGATGTGGGAAAAAGATTCTTATTCAATGCTGGTAGGAATGCAAAATGGGACCAGCACTTTGGAAGACAGTTTGGTAGTTTCTTACAAAACTAAACATACTCCTACCATACAATCCAGCAATCGTGCTCCTTGGTATTTACCCAAAGGAGTTGAAAACTTATGTCCACACAAGAACCTGCATATGGATAGTTATAGTACCTTTATTCACAACTGCCAAAACTTGGAAGCAACCAAGATGTCCTTCAGTAGGTTAACGGATTAATAAACTATGTTATAATCAGACTATGGGATATTATTCAGTGCTACAAAGAAATGAGCTATCAAGCCATGAAAAGACATAGAAGAATCTTATTACTAAGTGAAAGAGGTCAATCTGAAAAGGTTACATACTGTATGATTCTAACCATACAACATTCTGGAAAAGGCAAAACTATGCAGAATAAAAAGATCAGTGATTGCCAGGGTTTGGGGCAGGGGGCTAGGGGTGAGGAATGAATGGGCAGAGCACAGAAGATTTTTAGGGCAGTGAAAATACTTGGTATGATAAACCATAGTGACAGATACACATCATTATATAGCTGTCTAGACCCACAGGATGTAAGCATCAAGTGAGCTATAATACAAACTATGAACTTTGAGTGATCATGATACGTCATTGCAGATTCATCAGTTGTGACAAACGTACCACTCTGGTGGGGGATGTCGATAATGGGGGAGGCTATGTATGTGTGGGGGCAGGGAGTATAATGGGAAATCTTTCTACCTTTTCCTCAATTTTGCTATGAACCTCAAATTGCTCTAAAAGAAATAGAATCTTAATTTAAAAAAAAAAAAGATTCCACTCTGGTTTGTTGCTAAGACGCATAGATTCTTACCTACACACACTAGAATAACATTTAAATAAGCACAGGAATTTCTTCAATTTCTTATCTCCAAGCCTCCAGGCACGTGCACATACTATTGGGTTCACTCTCCCCCTCCTTCACTTCAGATCTCAATTTAGAGCCACTCATTCTAGGAACTTCCTTGCCTCTCCCCAGTAATGCCCCCTGTACTTCCACAGCACACTATGTTAATTCCTACCACAGCACGCGCTGCAGTCTATTCCACTTGCCTGTTGACTTGCTCCTATCCCCCTTTTAGATCGTGTGTTCCTTGGAAGAGGACAATGGATGGTTCACCCTAGTACCCAGCACAATGTCTGACATAGGTGTTTGCATAAGGGAAAAGTATTGCATAAATTTAAAATATCTTTACCCACACTCCCAAGTAATCTCAAACTGGCTTCTGTTTTTAGGTACCAAAAGCCATCTATCCTTACACATGTTCTATTACTTCCAATGCTTTTTGTTGAAGATTCTGTTCCTTATTTAAAGGGGACCTGAAGGCAGAAGCAACAGCATTCCAGGAAGAGAGGGGCTCTTAGTGGGAGAGAATCCTGAGGAGGCCTTCTACTTTCACACTCCTACCAGCATAGCAGTTCCTAAATCCTGTCATCTCTAACCCTGAGGTCTCTCTTAAATCCAGCCTACTATCTTCCACTATTAATACACTATTTCAAGTCCCCAGAACTTATCACCTATGTTACAGAAGAGCTACCTTCTAACAGGGCTTTCTCTCTCAACGCTGATGGACACACAACTCTGCAAGACCTCTCTCCTGCTCTGGGACACTGAAGATGCCCACTTAGCTTGCTTCCAACCTCACCTGATATTAGATAATGTAGGTACCCAATGCTTTAGTATCAACAGACAATTTGCTATCCCTTGTATATGGTCTATATTTTTCTCATTCTGGAATTTAAATAAAACTAAGGGGAATCAAAATTTTCTGTTTTCTTTTTGTCTGGACCTGAAATATCTCTCAGACGATCTACCTATCTTAACACTCAGTCCTGGAAAACAAAACTCCCTCCTTAAGAATAAAGAGACATAGGAAAATCAACACATACACTAACAGACACGGTAGTTCAAAGGAGGGTCCATTGTGAACACTCAAAGCAACAGACTAACAGACTCCTTTTGAAACAGAATACCTACAAGAAAAGAGAAAACCTTAGAAAATTTTAATCCATTTCTCAAAAATATGCACAAAGATATTGCATCCATAGCACTGAGGTAGGCACTTCCGAAAATGAAACAAATTAAGATCAGTAAAGATTGTACAAAGATGAAAAGAACCTTTGGTGAACTAAAAATTGCAATGAAGACAAACTACAAAATTAAGTACTGCAAAAACAGGAAACAACCTTGAAAATTCCACCAAAAGTCCCTGTTAAAGTGGAAATAAAAATACATTTCTTTAAGTGAAGGAAAGATCCAGGTGACTCAATATGCACAGAATAGGATTTCAAACAGGAGGTAACTAAATGTATGGAGAACTTGTGACAATCAAACAGTAAGTAAAATTCTCTGATCTAAAGCAGAATTTCAGTTTTCAAAAGCAATTAGGACTCACCAAAGTTCCCAGCAAAAGAAATAAAAAGAGACCAAAACTCAGTCATATACAAGTGAAAAAACAAGGTTACTACGTAGCAACAAAAATCAGACTTCTCCTTTACAACTATAAATGCCAAAAGAATCATTAACAGTTCAGATGGTCAAAGGTTATATTCCCCATGGCAAAATTTTATATTTGGCCAAGCTACTGTTTATATGTAAGGTCAAGTAAAATAATTTTCAGACACGCACGGGTTTGGAGAATATACTAAGGATGTACTTTTCCTATAAAAATTATTAGAAGACAATATAATAGTATTAAGAGTAATTTTTTTAAGAAAATGGAAAACCATGGTGTTAAAAAAAACTGATGTTGAGCAATGAAATTATTATAATTAATTCTGAATTATTTTTCATATCTTTATGAAATATAATGCAAACATCAAAGAAATTATTGCAAGTATGAGAAAGAATGTAATTACATTAGTAAAATAACAATAATATTAGCTAATAACTAAATCCAAGATATCAACAAAAATGGAGAAACAGCGTAGAGGATGCAGAGAAGTCAATTTCTCATTTTAAAAGTGGCATCAGTAAGAAGTCGATTCATTCTTATTATAGAATATAAAGGATATATTTTTTAAAAATTCCAATTCACTAGGGTAAAAATGAACAAAAAACATGTATTATAGCAAAATATTTAAACAAGACCACAGTGTAAGCTTCATGCATCACTAACACTCAGCCCAGTGCCTGCCACATGGTAGGTGTCCAAGAAATATTTATGGAATGAATAAATGAGTGAACATGATGAAATAAAAGCAATCTTAATCTTATCAGCAATCTTAATCAAAAAACTAAATGTGAATGGGCTTGGTGTTTTTATTAAAAGCTAAAGATTTTCAGATTTCATTAGAATGCAATTTATAAGAAAATTTACCTAAAACAATATACCAAAAAACTGACAACAGAATGACAGGGAAGGATGTATTATGCCTTTAGATACATGGTGAAGTACTTCAAGGCACCTAATAGATGGGAAAGGAATAAAGCAAGGGGAGGGTCTCTGACTGTAGGGTCTCTGGTTCGTCCTCTTAGATTCAAATCCTTCATCTCTTCAACCTGCTCATTAACTATATATATATTTATTTTGTATATATAATTAAAATTATTATATTATTATGTGTGTATATATATATGAGATTTTATGTATGTATGTATATATATGTATGTATATTTTATGTATGTATATTATATATGTATGTATATTTTATATATTATATATATTATATATATTTTTTATATATTATATATATTATATAGATAATATATATTATATATATATAATATATATATATATATGAGATTTTATTTATTCATTTGAGGGAGAGAAAGAGCATGAGCAGGGGGGAGAGGAAGACGCCATGCTGAGCAGGGAACCCAATGCAGGGCTCAATCCCAGGACCTGGAGATCATGACCTGAGCTGAAGGCAGATGCTTAACCATCTGAGCCACCCAGGCACCCCACTGGTCATTAATTTAAACCAAGAGTTTTCTGCATTCCACTTCTCACAGACCCGTACATTTGCTTGTCATCACTGTACCAGCAATTTATTGGTATAGTTCTTTCCACTTTTAAATCAACCAAGTCCTGAGGATGTATAAAACAACAAAACCATATAAATTCATGTTACCTATGCCACCATTCTGATTGAAATTCATAACTAGGAAGACCTTTTCTTTCCCATTTTAGACCAGCATCTCTATTCAAATTATAAAGATACTATAATGTTAGAAAGGAAATGGGTACGAAGACAAAGTTGGCTACTGTGGTGCCAAAGGCAATAAACTCTGGTTCAAAAGATGCCTTTGTCGTTCTGAAGCATCATTCTCAATGAAGTAAAACATGACTCCTGGTACACAGAACTGGCTATGTGTTGGAAGTTTTGTGCCAGACCGAAAGTGTTGTTTAGAGGAATTAAATGGCATCTATAATTGAATAAATTTATCAAGGAAAAAGAAGCCTACTACAGAGTCACAGAATGCCAGAGGTGAAGGGAAGCCTTTCAAACCAAAACCCTAAATTTACAAATAAAGAGTATCAGGCAAAAAGAGATTATTTACCGAGATCACATAGCTGGAAATCCTAGATCATAATGTCGCCAACCAACAGGACCGAGTGAGGGCACTCAATTAACACTACGCACTGGTGAACTGCAAAAGAATAATGTTTTACTAAAGTTACAGAAGAGGACTGACCACTCCTTATGAACATGAAAAAAAGAAATTTTGCTTATCTCCTTAAATGGAGATCTAATTGTGTGTGTAGAGCAGTAATCCGGGAGAAATAGGATGAAGATCTAAAAAGAGTGTTTACAAAAGAAGGTCATGGAGACAGAAAATGGGGAAGAAGAGGGACTCTAAGTAGCTGTTTTACCATCTTGCTCAAAAGCTGAAAAGTAGTCTAATGTGGAGACCCACCCTTGATAATCTGGGATCTGGTCTATTGCATCCTAAAAGAGCCGTGCTTTTCACAGGTGAGAGGCGAAACTTCAGTAAAGACCTAGACATGGGTCTGTCTCACGACCCTGAGATCATGACCTGAGCCATAAGTCAAGAGTCGGATGCTTAACCAACTGAGCCACCAAGCACCCTGATTATCCCCATTTTTAAGATGAGAAACCTAGGGCCTTAAGGAAGATCATGGATTAGAAATAGGTAGAGCCACTATAAATCGAAGAATCTTGAACCCATTGGTGCAAGCTTCTTCACTATTATGGGTCAGATGCACAGCTCCTACCCTACACTTAGATAAGTGGACAGCATGGAGATGAGTTTGAAATTCTGATCTCCCAGTTTCTTCCCAATTTGAGTTTATTAACAATAAAAATAACATTTAAGTAATGTTAAGAAATCAATGAAGAATTAAGAATAGAAACAATCACAGTGGATTCAGAGCCTAAATGCAGTTCTGCTGATTTTCTAAGTAGCCATAAAGTAAAGATGGGTGAGACCTCGCTCATCTTTCTAGATTAGCATTGCAGCCTTTAATTCCCACAGATCTGGTTTACCTGATAGCAGTAATACAAATGACACATATGAAATGAGTACACAGCTATATCTTTGTATCCTCAACTCACTCCTCTTCATAAAAATCGTGCAGCATCTTCTTCTAGTAAAAGGTATGCTCAGAAAGAATCAGGCCTCTGTTGTTTCTTTTTATTTACTTTAAAAGGCTGCACTGGGAGTGCCTATAAAAATTTCCTGTGGGTCTTCCCACCACCCCCAGATGGTAGTGTATATAACATTTATTTAAATATATCTTTGAATTTAAACCTTAGCTCAGCCAAATTTTTTTAAAGGCAGTTCTGGATTGTATCCAGTTACTTAAAATTACTAAAGTGTTCAATGATGGATTTTTTATATATGATGGGAAAAGATATCTGATAAAAGCTGAATTCAGTATTTTATTTTGATGAACTTACTTGGTTAATATAATAGCTTTTTAAAAAAATTATCTAAGACATATAGAAAAGATTAAGCCCTGTCTGATGTTTGTTGATTTTGAAAGCATTTTCATGCTTTTGTCACAGCCAGATTGAATCACTGTAATTCTTTGCAGCTTTGCCAACAACATCATTACTAAGTTTGTAATGGCTCCAGGACACAGCAATGGGGATGATCCTGGATCTGTAGGAACCACAGCTTCCTTTCACTTATTTCAAAACTTCCAAAATATTATCTTCTGTCTTCCAACCAAATCTCCTTAAAAATATGGTTGTGGGGGACACAGGAAGTGTGACTCTTTATGGTGGCATTTGAGATTGGTTATAGTGGACATGGGAAATTCCCTCTAAATGTCTTGGCTAGGTTGGTCCAATTTTTTGCTTCTGGAAATTACACAGTGAGATTTGGGAAAATATTTCTTAAAGCATGTGAACTGTGTTTAGCGCTTTTATTTATCTCCTTTTTTTAAAAAAAGTATATTAGTGATATTCCTTTTCAGAGTAATTACTTAGTAATGCTGCACATTTAATAATTTGACATCCTTTTAAAGACTCTACCCTAAAACTTTGATTTCCAAGATTTAAAACATTGACTCACTGACTTCGTTCAGTTGGCTGTCAAGTTTTCAGAAATGGGATGAGGAACAAGAGTAGGCTACCAGTCCATTTGTTTTTTTTCTTTTCAGAAATATATCTTTGACCTAGGGACTGTTGAGTCTACAAAGTACTGGCCAATTCTGGAATAGACTTACTAGGCCTGACTACCAGCTCTATCATTAACTATCTGAATGACCTCAAGCAAATAACTTCCATTTTCCCTGCCTCCGTTTTCTCATCTATAGATATGGGATAATAAACTACCTGCCTCAGGATGGTGATAAGGATTAAATAAGCAAATGCAGGTAAAACATTTAGAAACTGTGACTGACATCCTATGGACACTTGGTAAGTACTGTCTTTGTTCAAATAGTTAAAGAACGTTTCGTCCCTCCCACTGCCATGCTAGAAGGAGATGCAGATGGCAGCCATTCGCATATTTATGATAATTTTTGCAATCTAGAGCAGGGTCAGGAACCTAAGGCCTGAGGGCCAAATCTGGCCCACTGCCTGCTTTTGTAAATAGTTTTGTAAATTAGTTTTATTGAACAGACTATATTAATTCATTTACATATTCCTGGTGGCCGCTCTTCCAGGACAGCGGCAGTGTTGAGTAATTGTGATAGAGACTGTATTATCTGGACTTTTACATAAAATGTTCGCCAACCCTTGATTTAGAGGACAACAAAGCTTCAATGTTTATTTTGAAGGATCGGTGAATGACCAGATGGGAAAATACTGGAATTTGAACCCCGAGACCATGGCTTTTGCTCTGTTTCTGCTCCTAGTTGCTGTGTGGATTCAAACAAGTCATGTTGACTTTCCACCTCTCAAGTTCATCGTTCATAAAAATAGATAAAAACACACCCATAAGAAAATGATCATAATTTTTGCCTTACATGATTAGTATAACATTTAAGTAGAATAACTTGGATAAAAGTGCTTGGTCCAATTTAAATCGCTAAGCAAATTTGGGGCATTAATCATTGCCAAGCTTACCAAATCTATTCCACTCAGTCACCTTCTTGAGGACAGAGCCTCTTGGCAGCTCTAAACTTGTCCTTCCCAGGCTGGTTGTGGGCCCAGTCTAGTGCTGCAGCCTCTTTGAGCTAGTATTGAATAATTTCTCCCCAATTTGAGTCTACAGAATAACGATTTTGGTTATGGAATACAAGGACTGTATGATTAAGTAATGATTTTCTCTTTGAAGGGTCATCATTAAAGAGTAGTGCTTTCCAGCCAATGGCATTGAAGCTGCACACACACGGCTCTAAGGGACCCTTGGCCAGCTGACCTCATTAAATCTCTGACATGCTCTCCACATTTGATTGCAATGGTGTATTCAGCCCTCGACGATTTTGCATTTCTGTCCCAGGGCTCTTAGGTTTACATCTCGGTGTATCTCCCCATCCTAGGCTTTGACTCTCTCTCTCTTAAGTAGAATTTTGCCTTGTGTCTAATCCTACCTTTATCACACTTACTGCCTTCCAGAAAAAGAATACATTCCACAATTACTTTTTCTCTTCTTCTGAATACTTGAGATCCTGATCCTTCTCTCATCCCAGACCAACCTCTAAGAAGGAAACAGTTGTGTCTACAAAGTGATGGGTTTTCCTTTTTACAAGCAGCACCCTCCCAGCCTGTTCTCCTGGATGGAGCGCTGCAGCTTATCTATCATTACTCTGGGTGCATATAAAGGAATTCACTCTGTTAAAAGCCTGAGATTTTAGAGAACGGAAAATCATAAAGCTAAGTCCTATGGATAAAGCCTGCCTTCAGTGTGACCAATGACAGCAGAAGACATTTGGGAACACACAAGAAGAGGAAAAAATGTGGCAAAGAGTTCCACACGTAAAGGTTCTCTAATAACTCTTATCTGAGAGGTTTTTATCACTTAGAAAGGCAGAAGGTATAGGGTCTTTGGATTTGTGGTAAGTAAAAAGTTTTTATTCTGCATATGCTTATTATCAGTTATGATTTGGGCAGGTTATAAACATTATGTTACATTATTATTATATTACAAACATTTGGTTTAATTCATCCAATGAATGTGATAATATACAGAACACTTGATTAATCATACATTAAGCGCTAAAGAGTAAGCGGCTCAGAAATATTTAAAATTCTGGCGAGGAAAGACATTTATTCCAACAGACAGGCGTAAAGCTTTCTTCCAAAACAAAAAAAGAAGTGCCATCATGCTAGATCCACTTAGCTTATCTGATCAAACTCCTCAAGGTCAAAACTTTAGAAGGGACTAAAGCTTCAAGCTATAGAGAAAAATTATCAGGGCTCCATAATCTCAAAAAGTTGGAACGTTTCCCTTTAAAAAGTGACACACAGCCAAGAAGTTTACACTGATGTAGTACAAAAATGTAAAATAAACCCACAAATATTTTCACCTCCCAAGATCTTCAGTAGGTAAAACTATTTGCTATTCTGGCCAAATTGCTAGAGATCGTGGCTGATAAACCAACCACAAAGAAATAGTGACATTTAGTTCTGTCCTGTTTTTCCCTTTGAGTCATCCAGCATTGAAGGGCATTCAGTAAATATCAATAAATATCAATTTTGCAGAGTAGTTCAGAGTCTTTAGCGTCAGACAGCTCTGGATTTAAAACCTAATTCTACCACTCATTATATGTGGCCTTGGACACACAAAACTTAACCTCCATGTGCCTGTTTCCATTTTGCAGGATGTGCAAAATCAAGATTCTGATACCAACTTCATAGGTTGCTATTAGCATTAAATGAGATACATGTATACTCAAAATGGAGTATCATACAATTGTCAAAATAAGTGAATTATGGACATACTGAATGACAGGAATGAATCTTGGCATTATAATATTAAATGAAAAAGGAAGTCTTAAAAGATAACATACAGCATGATTACCTTTTAATAAAATTAAAAATAACTAAAATAAAAAAATATTCTTTCCTATCAAAGGAAAGGAAGGGCACAAAGAATATTGGGTTCATGATTATCTTAGATAAGGAGAGGAGGGGATGGACTAGGGCTGGGAAACCATATGGGGAGGTGAACATTATCGTCAAGGTCCTACCTTTTTTGGGGAGAGGTAGAAAAGTCTCCATATTTATTATATTATTTTAAAAACATCTAAATATGCAAGAGTAGGGTATAAAAGCAGTTAGTTAATGAATAGTGACACCGAAAACATAAAAATCCTCTAAGAAAAACAATCTTTGAAGAAAAGAAATAAAATAGCAAAAAGCACGTGATAGTCTTTGGTACTTTTGAAATGAAAATTCTAGGATTATTTTCAGGCACTAAAATGCACATGGTAGATAATGAATTAGGTGTGGTGAATATTTTCATAGTGGCTAGAAAGTATTAGCAAATGACTAAGACACCTACGAATTATCTAATGATCTGGAAGTCTACAGACTTCTCTTTGTCTCTCCCTATTTCTCTCTCTGTTTCTGAAACTCTCCAGTCTGTTTCTAGGATAGCTGAAAATCACATTGATGACACCATACAAAGCTAAAGCAGAAAGCTAATGTCTTTTGGAAGCACCAGCAAAATTAATGCAGAACTGCTTGTTCTCCATTTATAATAATGACAAAAGTGGGAGGCGGGTTGTTTTTAAATATCCATGAGATATGGGGGTAGGTACATATATAAATAATTATAATAACGAACTTCCTGTTATTGTTTCCAGTTATTATGTAACATTTTCGGGTTTATAATAGTAAGAGATTCCTATCCCTTAAATGCACCATTACAAAAAGTAGAAATAATAATTTATGTATGTAAACTCATAATGGTGTGAGATAAATACTATCAGTATCCCATTTTATAGATGAAGAAATTGAGGCACCAAGGGATAATAGAAGGTCACACACCTATCTGGGGCCATTAACTGGGTCACTAAAGCTGTGATATAGATACTACAGAGAAAAATATATTTCACATCATCCAGCCCACCAATGACCAGGATGCTTAATACGGTGCATGTTACGTTCAAATAACACAGCGTTCAAATATCTGAAAACTCCATCTCCCTGTAATGGGGGTCAGGGCAAGACAAGTAGGGATGAAATAACAAATCTTCTGGATGTTAGATTTTAGGCAGGAAAACCCATTTGTCTTGGGAAGAGCCTTTCATTTAATTTCCAGTTTGGTCTTGTCAATTCAATGGCAGAAAAGAAGGTCTTCAACCAAAACAATCTGTAGGTGTTTAATGCAGGCAGTTTATGGGGAAGTACTGTGCTCTTACCTTTGAGGGCTCCTCCTCCTAGGCTATGCAGGTGAGCAAGGTGAGCCCGCCTGTCTGGCAGATGAAAGGTGAACCACATGTGACTACATTCTCTGATCGACTGCTGGAAGATTGCAGGGCTGCGAGGGGATGGCAGGGCACGGGATGGAGAGCCGGGGCGGGGGGTGGGGATGGGGGAGGATGAATAAAACCTGGTCCTGGAAGGCTTTGCAAAGAAACAGTTGCTTTGTCCTAAGAAGTTCTTTCCTTCTTGGTTTTCCCCTTTCTCCTCTTTGAGACCATTCATGCCAGAAGGTTTCTTGCCACCAAATTCATATCCTATAACCCCAGAGCCTCAGACTGACAACAGCCAGAGCCCAGTCACCGCATTTACAGGAGGATTCAAGTAGTACAGGCTAGTGTAGGCCTGAAAGAAAGTATTTGGATTCTACACTGCTTTTGAGTAGATAGTGCATAAACCATGGGAACAAATGGGGTAAATGCTTCTTCTTCATGGACATACAGTGAACACACACACAGCTGTGTGGCTAAGGTTGGCATTTTTCTCCGATGGAATATGCCTGTAATGGAGGAACCTCTTACTTTATTTCTTCCCTCCATAAATAGTTGATTCTCTCATATGTAAAAATTATGTTTCCTTTTGTTAGCATTAATGGTCTTCAATTAAATCACGTGCTTTTATCATATCAATTTATGGAAGTATTTTTAGCCGCATTATTTATGGAACATTTAGGTCTGCCTTTCAAAGTCCTCAGTAATCTTTAGTGTCTGCTGGTCTGCTTTTAATTTATCGAAGCCCTCCTTCCACGGGCGTTGCACAAAACACACAAGCAGCAGCGATTTCCCCTATACAATGTGTATTTGATAGGCTTAATGTTCATCTTTATACACACAGACGCTGGCAAACAAGAAATGTGGAAGGTGTCTACAAATTCAAGGAAACATTTAAGTGCACAGTGATACACAGATACATGGGTATCATACTTTATGTACTTGATAAATATTTCATCCCTACCATAAAGAAAGCTTTTTATCAACTTTGATTGTTTTTTTATTACCTTAAAGTATTGCAGTTGTTTCTCAGCATTCACTGTTCCTTCCTTTTCTTGTCTCAGGCAGGAATTGAAGATGAAAAGCTCTGTATCTCTTAGCCACCCTTTCAGTTCTTTGATCCTGACCTCCAGCTGCCTTACCAGGTTTCCGCTTTCGGGAGAGAGCAGGTCACGTGGACCAGACCCACTGTGTCCTGCCATTGTGTCCTGGATCTTCTGTCCTAGGGTTTTCTACCGCATCAGATTAAAAACAAAAACAAAAACAAACACAAACAAAAAACCACCAACAACAAAAAAACAAAAACATAGATTAGCTTCGGTACCAAAAACATACCACAGTTTAGTTAGTAACAAGAGCCACCTGGAAGGTGTCCAGCTGCACCTGCCACCTCACAACGGACATTCAGTTCAGATTAGCTCATTGTTTCATTTAGGATTTTCGAATTCTTCAACAGTGTGTGTTGTTCTGACTACCACTAGAGGCTTAAGAAGAACTCATTCACTTATAATTTCCTTTAACAGGAAGGAAAAGTTCACCATGGTCACTGATGAAAATTCATTTGAATTCTCATGATAGGAGTTTACAGTAAAATATTCTCTGCATAACATTTTCAGGAGATAGAAGTCTGAGTTTAATCAATATACTAAAGAGGCCAAGAGTAGATTGTGCATGGAAAATTAAATTCCTTCTTTTTTTTTGAGGGGGGGTTCATAAAGTACAATTTCCCAAACCATATGACTGAGGGCTGTTCAGAAGGGGTAGCCTCCTTGGCGCTGTTGTTGCATTTTGCCTGACTTGGAAATTGTTCAACCCCACAATTCTTCTCACTTTGCATTTCTGGATGCTAGACTTTCTAATATATGTGTCAAAGTAAGTCCCAATCCACTATGTTAGAAGCCTTCTTAGATTAACCACTACGGCATGAACATGCAGCTGAGAGGGATTTTTTTTTTTTTTTTTTGGTGGAAAACACTCTGGAGAATCAGTAGGAGTTAATCTATAATGATGAATTAAACCTACAAAAATAAGCTTTAAAACACAAATAAAATTAAGTCAACAAACATTCATTTGCTGTGTAGTGTTCTGTAAATAGGATCCTTAGGAGATCATAACAGAAAAATCGCCTTTCTTGGCAACACCCTTGTATTTTCATGGTGCAAATATTGATCATTTGAAGACCCTCAGTGGAATCCAGATTTAGCTATTGTTTTTATGCTGTAACAAAAGTAGCAGCAGGAGGTGAAATCAACGCCCTTGGAGGGTAGGGTCACAAAAAAGAATTTATTGCCACTTTTTTGTTCTGGAACAGTTTGCAATCATAAATTCTTCATAAACAGAATACTTCAGAGAATGGTCCGTCTTCATAAATATACGACAGAGGACATCAATTTCATTTAATTCACAATTTGTGTCAGCACAGCAGATGCCAATGCCTGCCTTGATAGGGTTGTTTAATATGCAATTGAGACAGAGTAATATGCAGCACAGGGGACAAAATTTCACAGATTAAACTGTACGCACCACTGACATTTCATTCTAATGTATTTCCATTCCACACTGTTCACCTTAGATGAAAGTAATATGAAAAACCATATCCCTCTATTTTACTATTGTTAGAAGTTAAAATCCTTGTCTTTAAATTTTTTTCATGCCAATTAAAATGTAATCATGCCAATTAAAGCAGTGTGCCTGGTGGTGTTAGTGCGGCATAGGTTTTGTTAAAATCTTCCCTCTACCCTTCTCTCCCCCTAAATCATTACAAAACTCTGCATATCATACTCCAGTGGTATTTTTGTCAAAATGGCAACCATTTTTCAGGTATCTGACTCACGAAGGATAGCTAACTATTCTGTTTCTTTTTCTTAATATTATGCTGATTCAAAATTTTTGTTGAGGAAGCAATATACACGACATCAAACAATTTTCAAAAAAGATGATTGTCCGTTACTTATCAAATTAGAAATGGATATGTTAAAATACAGCATAAACTACTGCTCTCCCTATCAAGCACGTAAAGTTGCTGATCTCATCTATTTAGTGAAACAACCCTTCAAAAATGTAGTACGCTAACCACATTTCTCCTGTAGGAGATCAATGAATTCTGTGGAATTTAGTAGGTTCCAATTTAAATCACCATATTATAAAGTGGAAGCCATTAATTCCTATTAAAAAGTAACGTAACAGTAGGCCAGAGGAAAAACTTCCAGTGTTCTAAGTTACTGTGCACAAGGGTAGAGTGTAGTGAATTTAGATGAGAAAGCAAGCATTTAAACCTGCAGTTTTTAATCACCTAGATTAAGTATGGCATAAACTGAACACTGGCATTCCTCCAAGTCATCAAGGTACACGGAGAGCTTTTTATTCAAAATATTTTTGGAGTATTATTTCTTTAAAATTAAAAAAAGTCAGGAAATGGAAGGCATGCAAAATTATGCTCCATAACTGACACCACCCATACTTTGCTGTTATAATTAATCATTTAAGTAATTGACAAATTTAGCTTACCCTTGATTTGAAGTGAAGGCAATTTAGGAGAGAAGTTGATGAAAAAATACAGTTTAACCTCTCTCTCTCAGCTGTCTTCCAACAAAAGGACAGCACTGCCTCCTGCACCGTGCCATCCTGGTCTCTGGTTAACAGAGTCTCTATATTGCCTTTTTGCCAGATTCTTGCATCTCAGTCTTTGGCTGAGACCCAGCCCATCATTGCGTGAAATGAATTACATGAAACTTTTTTTTTTTTTTTTTTGGCTTTTGTTAAAAGTGAGCTGGAAATTGAGGCACAAAACAGAGGCCGATTTCATTCTGCAATTCAGATTTGGGTCAGATTTGCATCTTTGTTTTGGTGGCTTTAGTGTGACTTGAAAGCTGTAGTGACAACTCCACTTTTCATCTGAAGGGTACAGTAAATAGTTAAACAGTGGATGTCTCTAACATGTACCTTCAGAATAAATTCTATTAACATTCATTCAAGCATGACAGTCAGTGTATATCAGATATACTGTATTATAGTTGACTTGGTGCATACCCATAATACATGGCATATTTTACTTACTTTTTTATGTATTAAAGAACCAAAATTATTAAAATCCGAGAGGAGACAAGCTCAGAGTAAAAAAAAAAAATCAACAGAAAAGGAAAAGCAGTGTTTTCCCCTCATAATAGCATAAATAGCTTGTTTGAAATGTAGGTAGTGAATTGAAAGAGAGAGATATTTGTGCTTCAAATTAGAAATCAGACAGATAGAGTACTTCACTACACAAAAAATGTACACATAACCTACAAACAGTAATAAAAATGCAAATACCCCGAGCAGTTCCCATTTTTCATTAATTGAATCCACTTTTTCAAGGAGATCATTTGGTAGTAAAACGCCACCTTTCTTCAAAGCTTCAACCTTACTAAGCAGCTCCGTCTTTTTCAGGTCCCTGATGGACATTTCCACACTGTATCGCTAAAACGAGAAGAGAGAAGGACAGATATCATTAGGGAGACAGGTGTTCTTAGAAAACCTTTGAGCACAGAGTTAGTGATGCTCATGGGTGTTAAAAGTTTTTGTTTCCAATAAAATGTATGGGGAGGCTAAGCCGAAGTACCTTTAGTAGTTCAGGAATATTGCTGAAATCAGTCCAAATATATATCACTCACACATACATAAACATCAAAGGTATTCCATTTAGCTGACTAAGATTCATGTCATTTTATTATTTTTTTTAAGATTTGAAGATTTATTGATTTTATTTTTAGAGAGATGGAAAGAGAGAGAGTGAGCCAGCAGGGGGAAGAGCAGAGGGAGAGAATCTTTCAAGTGGACTCCTAGCTGAGCAAGGAGACCAATGAGGGGCTCGATCCCACGACCCACAACATCATGACCCGAGCCAAAAGAGTCAGATGCTTAACTGACTGAGCCACCCAGGTGCCCCGATTTACGTCATTTTAAAGTAAAGTTTACACACACATTTGATCTTTAATTTAAAATATTCCAAACAGGAAAATACCTGGTCCAGGGAGATTAAATATTATAGTTAATATCAGTCAATATCTGGCTCCAGAGTGCTGTCCATCTCTCATCTCTGCCCCACAAAGGACTGGTGGTACAGGTTGTACAAATAAAATAATCCCTGAAGATTGTGTGGACCCTCCTCCTTATCCTTTAAGTCTCCTGAATTCTCAGTTAACAACCCCCCCCTTTTTTTTTTACTTAAAAACTGCGTGGACTTGAGAAAAGGTACATATAGAGAAAAAAAAGAGCAAAGCAGTGCTTTGGAAATGGTTACAAATCTATGCTTCTTTATTGATTACCATAAAATGTCCCCAAACATTGCAACTGACTACAGACACTTCTTCCCCAATATACATTGTATTCTAACAAACTGCCAAGTGAGTCTCTGCTAAAAGATGTTTTGCTAGAGATAATCTCAGTGCCATTTAATATGGCAGTTACTATAGTGATTCTCTTCAAATAACTCTATTTGGATAACTTCATAGTTAGAAAGCCTTGTATTATGAATAACTATAAATGATTCTGGCTATATTTTTAAAATATACTACACATAAAAACACCTCTGAGTAGAAAACTAGATTCTGGTTAAAATATTACACATATTTTACAACTTTAGCATGTTTCCAAAACATAATGGTAATCCCCCCAATTTTAATTTGAGGCACATAAATTGGGCCACTGAGGCCCTTGGTAGTATTGCTCCATTGTGCTAAGCTAAGTAAGACGAGCACCTTAGCAGATCTAATCAGAAAAGCTGTTGTCTGGGCAAAGCAGCAAACCAGCAAGTTCAAAACATGCCCAAGCATGTTACTCACCCTGAAAACTAGCTACTATATAAAATCCCAAACTAAAATACAATTGGAAACGGCTTAAAGGAAAAGAAGGTGTGAGATCCTCGCTTTGGGTAATAGATCCTCAGCATTTCCGTGCGTCTGTTTGCATACTTTTAGTTTCAGAGTTTAATCTTTCATTTACACTAAACATGCACATCATTTGTATTATGTAAACTTCTCCAAATGTTAGTCATTTGTGGATCACAGAACAAAATGTTTTAAATGAGGTGATTTAAAGCATTTCATAGTATTAATGAATGTTGATCAGGATGTCAAAGTATCCAAAATTACATGAATATGCATAATGAAAAAAATCAAGGGTTGTTTTAGAGCTCTTCCGGAATTTGACCCGTGATACGTGGGAGATTCTGATTGCATTTTCTAATGCCAGGCAATTACCTGGACCATGCCACTCCAATACTTAAAAAACACACTGGCCACTCAAGTTTTCTGGACAAAACACTCAACAAGTATTCTAGAAACCCAGATAGTGTTTTATTTATCAGAGTGATGATTGAGGAGAGGGCAATCTGCTTTCTGTAATCAGATTCCCATCTAAAGAGGATACTGCTGACAAAGATTTACATAATTAATTTGGTAAGACTTCTTTGACATAATATTGGGGAAACCAGCATTTCAGGCAGGCAGAAGAATCCTATTCAAATCTTTTGCTTCTGCCACATGCACTGACAGAAGCAGTCTGCCCGCTCTGCCACCTGGGAGCAGCCTCAACCAGTTATCACTGTCACTGATGACAAGCGCATCCCCTCTCTCTTTACCCCAACTTTTAATGGCTCCCACACAGCAGATCAGTCAAGACAGAGAACAGTTTAGATTTGTCCCATAAAAATGATAGTCTTGTAATAATAAAAAATATAAAAAGCAATTAATTTAATTTTAGACATAATAAAATAATTTTCTCTATGAAATGTGGTACAAGTAGTCACTGCAACGGCTATTATAAAAGGTTATTGCATTAAAAAAACTTGTCTTTATGTACGCTCCCTGTTGTGTCACCATGTAAAATAGTGTAGAAATAGCTTGATTAAAGACGTGATTGATGGACAAAGCCTTCAAACTATGAAAGCTAAGAGAACCCAGCTAATTGCGAGGTGTGCTGCTATGTGCACGAAAGCTAGAATGTCATGTAATTTAAGGCAAAAATATTTATTTTAATTTTTGAGGCACTCCAAAGGTTGGATCTGATACAATTTAGGACCTCAAGTTGGATAAGAATGTAGCGATGCCAGAGGGTTGTTTCCATTGAGGCCCAGAACATTTTGTTCTTCTCTCTTCAACATCTTTTCAGAAGCCTTAGATGGGAAGAATCAACTGCCAGCCCTATCAGTTCTCAGTCATCCTATCAAGTAAGGCTACTTTCTCCTGTGGTGAGAAGATAATTTAATCTTCATATTCATTTCATCCACAGCACTAAGTGAGCAGAGGCTGCCCCATTGTGTCCTATAGTCTGGGGATATTATGATAGAGACTACTCTTCAATAGCCAAAAATGAGATTAACAAAGTTAAAGTCAGATGGCTTTTCTTGAGTGCTAAGGTAAATAAGCATCCAGTATTTAATTTCCCCTCAGCACCTGCTGTGGGCCTCTCTGTCTAGTCAAAAATAAAATATACTCTATTGAAAGGGCATATTTACATTATTAAGTGTATTTGCTTGGCCAATTCAACTTTGACTAATGAAGCCTCCTAATAGATACGTGAATGATCTAAATTAAAGACGCAGGCCACTCCTATGCTAAATGCCATTCCTATGTGTACAGAAGGTATATAAGAAAACTTTAAAAATAGAGTTAAAAATAACCACAAACACTAGCTTGCTGTTTTAACCAAAAATTAAAGAAGCTTTTTAGAAATTCTTATTCAGTGCTTACTTTTTTACAAACACAAGTGCTAAAATTGAATTATAAAACAAAGCCAGTAAAAATAGGGATTTCTGAAGTAAATATAATTAGAAATGCATAAAGACTTGATTGAGATAACTTTTTTGACAGTTATGCTAAAGGCTCTTTTCCCTCCTAAAATCTTTCTTTCTTTCTTTTTTTTTTTTTGTTAAAAATCACACCAAAAATTCTGCCCAAATGGAGACTGGAACAATGCCTTGAAACAGTGTTAATTGTCACCATGGAAACCAGAAGAATAAGCCATTTTGAAACTGGTATAGAAGGCACACATTGAGCAACTCAAGCATTTTTCTGCCTCCCTCAATGTTAAAGAACAAGATGCCTTGTCACTGTGAGGTCAGAGAAAGAAAGCATCATGAAAGGGTTGTAGATGCTCACTGTCTAGTAAATAAAAAAATAGAAAATAAACTACATACAGCTAATGCTATAAGACTCTACCCAGTGAATCTTTTTGAAATAGAAAGATCATCAAAAGATGGCCAGGATGGGGGGATGGATTCCACCTAAGCAAAACTTCAGGGCTATATTATGTGAACCTTGCCCCCAAAGCTCCCTGGGAATTCTGCTGTTGTAATAAAACTTCAGAAGAGGAAAGAAAAAAGGCAGCATGATGGAATTCAAAATAATGCTCTAAAAGCACACAGAGAGATTAAGACATCCATTGTAAGACTTTTGTATGGTGCTTCTGTTGGTTATGCTGAAAAGAGACCAGACATTGCTGAGCAGAGAGTGAAGTTTGGGCTACAAGAATCACAAGAATTAAACCAAAGAATTTCCTTGATTATTAAAATAGTCCGATTCTGTGTCTTCAGGGTTGGAGTATTTACATCTTATGCCATATTTTAACTGGGCTTTACGTGACTTTCTATTAGGAAGAGTTAAAGCAAGGAAAATGATCTAGTTATTAGAATAACAAGTTTGAGTGTCTTTTCCAGTGCAAAGTAATACCACAAACACCTGGGTATCCAGCATAATCCCCTTTTCCCAAAAACTCACAATAGAAAGATAGAGAAAATAGAGCAAGAAAAAAAAATGTTTTTTAGCTTATTTACAAGAAAGCACATGCTAGGAACACACCAAAACACCAAACTACTGGTAAAACTATACGTGAAAATATGCATTTTTGCACAAAACTGCAGAGATGTGTCTGTCTGTGACTCCCGTATTGTGCTTTCTGGCTAGTGTTTGCCCTCCTCATGCGAGGCTTCATGGTGGCCCCTCAGCAAGTCCATGCCTAATGCCATTCAGTGGCGAACAAAGAGTCTTTTTATATGAAAGTCCAGGGTCCACGGCTCAGCTGTACATGCCCCCAAGTGCAGGAATCTGTTAGAGGCCAGCGCCGTCTCTGCAGCAGCTCTTGCGCTGCCCCCTTTTCCAGAACACCAGTGTCCAGCACCTCACAACGCGAGTGGTGTTTCACATGGAGCCAATATCACCAATGCTTCAGGAAGATGTGTGAGATGGAAGAAGGCTCAAGCTCAAGACAAATAATAGTCGTTATTTCTTGCAAACTCTTTGTATTTTACCATTAGCAATTTATGGCGAATAATTGCACAGAGAAATTATAAAGACTCCTACAATTGTCCTTGTAAATTAATAATAGGCTTTCTTGATTGGGATAAATTTGCTGCTGAGCCTTTGGAAAAATTAAAAAGTGCAATGTCATTTAAAATTGCCAGAACTCGCACAGCAAATTACATCTGAGGTTAAGAATTGAGTTTTACCCCCTCTTCTAGCTTATTCCATTTGCATGATCTGGAAATCACATTACATTGGCCATGTATTGTTAATTGGACATAGATTGCATTATCTTTAATATAAATCAAACTACAAATATTAAAATGAATTGCAAATTCCCTAATAGAAGATCATAAAACAATCTTTTTTAAAGTATCTCCCATTAATAATTTAATTCCAATTATATCACTCAGAAAACTTAAGTAGGAAACCTGGCAACTTATTTCTCCAATCATTTCTTTTACATAACAAATACCTAAGCCTTTGAAAATAAATACCCAGGGCAGAATTCATTGTTATAGAAGAAAAATAAAAACACCAAGAACTGAAAACTTTTCATTCTGATTCCATGTAAAATCCTGCATAAGAACACCAAGCCTGCCTCTCTCATCCCTTCCCTACCCATGTCAAGGGTGAGAAAGAAGTCTCCACAGAAAAGATTTAACTAAGTTCCAGAGCGATTGTAATCTTACTCTCTAAAATTATAAAATTGATTACTATTCTGCTATTTATTTTTTCAAAGGTTCTCTAGCCCCTTAGATTTCCCTATAAATCTGCTATCTTTCTGAAGCCTTTGCATGGCCTTTAATGAGTTTATATTAAATATTTAATACTGTTTAGGGCATATCCACTACTACCCAAAACAGTTATATTCCCAGCAGTCCCACTGTTTCAGGCAGAGGACTTGATTGATCCTCCTAGCCTGAATTGAGTAGAATGAAAAGAAGCAGTTGGAAAATAGCAGCAATCATTTAATGCAGATGACCTCTGACAGCCTCGCAGCTCTTCTATCTGAACAGAAATTTGCATGGGGTCTCTGTGCAGAGGAACAATGTAACCTAAATGGTAGACAATCTTTATTCTAATGAAGTGGGTGTCAAGGTCAATGTAAAACTGCAATGATAAATGGTGCACCACTAGGCAAGAGAAGTTGCATAGGCATTGTAGTGCTTTCACATTAATTGAAGACTGAAATGCACTGCGTGAAAAGCACAAGCCTCTCTTTTCACCATAATGTGTTAATGCGCCACTGCCGAAATGATTTCTTCAAGATGTTTGCCTGTTGACACATATCTTGTTGCAAAAATAACACAAATGTGGAATTATGGCAAAAAATGGACATTTTTAGAATTTAGCTTTTTCCTGGAACAGAATTACAAAAACCTAAATAAAATGTCCCCAAACAACATCCTGACACCTAATGTAATTCCTTTGATCCCCTTTTCTTTTCTTTTTCTATTTAGACCTGTCTTTAATTAGTTTCAACCAGGCAACCTTTATGGACCCCTTCACTGGGTACTTTTACGCTGAGCTAACTGTAAAAGAGGATGACTGAGGAGAGGAGAACCATTCAAATATTATTTTTTCTTCTCACTTCTAAGTTTTTTGCTTAGTCTGCAGTTAAGATCTTCAGGTATTGTTGGTCCTGAATGAAAATGTATGAAAAGCCTATGGTTTGTAAAAGAAAATAACTATTTTCTAGTGTGAGAACTAGAAAACTATAATCTGGCCGTTTGACATTGCCAAAATGACTATACAGTAATAATTACACCATTTCTTCAGTTGATCTAGCAATTTTGTGGCAGCCAATTTTTTGCGTTATATAAAAATAAGGACTGTAAGCTGCTTTAAAAAAAAAAATCTTGATCTACTTAAGCCTGTAGAGGGGACATTGTTTGCTAATACACTCATTAGCAACCAAGCATTTTAACTTCATCAATTAAACAGGAAATGGAGTTGCACCATTAGTTTCACAATTTGCTAAAATACTGATAAGAGCATATTACGAACCATTTGAGAACCATTTCAGGCTCAACCCGTAATATGTCATAGACTCGGTGCATTTTTATGGTTGACATTTTTTCCCCCTGATTCCGGTAGACGTTGCCACCTTTCTAACACTAAGCTTCCTGCTACAGATAGATTTTAACAATGGAATTACAGTTATACTAGTCAAGAACGGTCTGCGGGTCTTTCGGTCCGTAGTCTTGGTGACTAGGAGGCTATTAGGATGATTTACTAGAAAATAAATGATATTGCTGGTTTGCAATTCTGATGGAAAACAAACTGTTTCAAATAGAATTGAAAATTCCTTAAATGGTAATTCAGAGGGGAGAAAAAATCTCAATATGAAGGAGGATAGTGAAAAAGAAAAAAAAAGTTACCGATGAAACTGTTTAAAAAACTGTACAGCTTCATCTGTGTGTGATTTGTCAGGTCTGAAGCTTTGACGTGCCCAAGGGGCAGACCCCAGCGGGGAGTAGGCTGCCGAGCTAAATAGCTGTGAAAGAAGTCTTAATGTAGGATGGAATTCAAACTAACCTTGACATGACCTCGGGAAAAATATGCAAAAAGTAAAATGAATGCACTCTGCAAGATACATCCTAATTTTGTGGTGGAGCTGGTTAGTTTTACAAACATAACTGAGGCCTTAAAAGAAAAATAGAAAGCTAGTAAACGGGGCAAACTTTGGAATTCAGGCAAAAAAACGTAAGCAAGCATGATGTGTTACTGTGAAGGCATGTGAACCATTTGGAAAGAATCCAAATAAAAACCCACACCGAACAATATTGTTGTCAGCCTGTCTATTCAGGAAAATTGTTTTTTTTTTTTTTAGGTTGAATATAAATGACACAAAGCCAAGATTACATCACTGCATTACAAAGTCTGTTGTGGTTTTTAGCTGAACAAGCCCCATGGATCTATTGGTTTAGGACAGTAATTCAGTAAGGAGGTTTTAATGTGTTATTTTTTCCTCCAGTGACAATAAAAAATAGAGGAATTTAAGGAAGAAATATCGTGGGTGCTCTCTAGTCGATCTGTTGCTTTTGATCTGTGTTTGATAAGCCAAGCTCACATTTTAGTTGACGCATTGAGTCTTGATTTGACTTTATTATAAATTTTGCCTGTTTTGAAGTGATTGGCTTAGGAGGAAGGCATTTGTTCTAGCTCCCCGGCCAAGAACTGGCTAACTCATTGGATATATGGAAATTTTAATTGACTGTCAACTTGTGTAGAAATTCAATCCTATTACCTTCTCAATGCAATTTTGTAGCAATACCAGTTATTTACTACACTACTAACCAGATTTTAAACATAATTAAATTGCTAAGAACATACACCCAAAATCTAATGACTTAAATCCCTACAGCAAGGATGTGAATTCCTAGATCAGGTATATTAGATTTTCATAAGCATAAAGTGAGCAGAAGGATGCAATCATTTAGAAGCACAGAAGTACAAGGAGTTTTCCTGAGAACCTGTTGAACAACATTTGTAAAGATTACGGCTTCAGGGAGATGTTAGACCACAGGGCTCTTTTTTGGTCTAGTCTTATTCAGTATTTTTATTAATGATACATCAAAGTAAAATATGTATGTGGTATGTTGACTGGATTGCCAGATTATACTAATCTCCATGATCACTAAAGAATAATAATATTTTACTTCAGAGATCAGAAATTCAAATACATACAAGGTAGTGGTATGCAAGGTAGAGCCAGCAAACTGGCTCTCTGGGGGAAAAAGAAAAGAGAAAAAGTCCTGATTCGTAGTGTTTGCTGATTTCCCTGGTGTAAATACTCCCACCACTGCAGATTCCAAACTACCAAAGGTTGCTACTGCTGGCAAAATTCTTGAATATTTAACAATCAGTTCTTCTGAGCCAGTACTAGCCAGCTCCAGTACCCTTCCACCTGGCAGCTAATGGAAAGAAGTCGAGCTGAGCACAGATAAGTCATCTTCTTTCATCCTGTAACTGTTGCTAATGTCTTGGAGAAAGAGAACTATTTTCTCTACTAAAAGAAAAACAATGCAAGAATGTGAGGATTACTAACATTAGGTCCCAGTGAAGGGGAAAAAGGAAGAAGTAGTGTGGATTGTGGAGGGTAGGAGAACCCAAGTTCCAGCTACAAGGGGCAACTACCACTCAGCGCTGCTGACTGCTCCTCTGTTGGAATATGGCTTCAAGATGGCTTCTATATGTACAGGGATATATGTTTAAGAGAAGACAGAAATTTGTATTTTTATGTGAAATCTCTTAACTTTTATACATTGAATTTAAACTTCTTAACACTGTACAGGCCAAACTATGTCTCTGAGTTGGATCTGAATTCAAAGGCAACTGCTTCACAATGTCTATTTATGATGATACTGTGCTCCAAAGGGAACACAACACACTAACATAGTAGATTAAAACTAAGTAGCAGATATGATACATGTCAAGCCTAGATAATAATCTCCCACCAATGAAAAAATAAAAATACAAAAACTGCATAAACAAGAGAAGTATGTAGGCTTCAACTGTCTTCGGGTTCGATGAGTCAACAGACAGTGGAAGGTAAATATAAAAAAGGATATATGATCTGGGGCTGGATTGAGACAAACGTAGGGTTATAAATAAGAAAAGTAACGGATCAGCTTAATTGTCATTTACTAAGCCCAAACCTGCAGTCCTGGTTCTGGTTGTGTTCCATTTTCCAAGCGGGGCTTAGACAATGTCTAAATGTCCAAAGGAGAGCACTCAAGGGAGGCAGAATATTCAACACTTCTCCAAGGAGCAAGCATGTTGATGGAGCTGAAGATATTCAGCCAAGGGGTAAGAGTTGAAGATGAGAGAAGAGAGGGAAGGACATGTTAGCAGACTTGGAAAATTAGAGCGCTTTCAATAGAAAATACTAACTTCTTTCATCTGGTCTCAGTGGTCAGGCATGGCCTCAGAATAAGTAGAAGAAGAATAAGTAGAAGAATAAGTAGAAGCGAAGCTTAGGTGACAGGGAGTTCCCACTTAATCACAGGTATTCAGGCAGAGACTAGAAGTGTACCTGGTTGGGAGATTTTATGAGATAATGAGGCACTGAAGGAAGACTGGCCTAGAAAATAAAGTCTAAAGTTCCTCTCTATTTTAGAAAGTTGAGCTTCTTTGGACTCACATCACCAAATCAGCCATAACGATCATATTATTCTGTGTATAGGAGGAATGCCAAGACCAAAACACCCCAAGTCAAGGAGAAGCCACCACTTACTGGAACAAGACTCACATATAAGATTCTCATGTAGAGAAACCTAGGAGAACAACAAGGGAGCAGAGATACAACTGCATAAAATGTAACCTATACAATCAGAGCTCAAGATAGGACATTGAAAATGAGAAGAAAAGGCAATGTTAAATGAAAATCCTCAAATCATCTTCAGTCTGTTCTACTTTAAAAAAGTATTTCATCGAATTGGAGGTAGTAAATGAAACCTTTTGGGTCCTTTTTTTCTCGTAAATATTTTATGGGAAACTTCCATACAATTTATGCAATTAAGTCCATATTTCAACAAGGTCTTTCCTGTAGATTTGTTATAAAGACATAAACTTCACAAATGGCACTCTCAAAAATTTTCTTCCATCAATACAGAACTTTCTTCTGTAACAGATTGAAGAAATGTGTTATAACCCTTGCTGCCAGCAGTGTGGGCATAATGGCAATTTCTCCTCCATGCTATGAAACTTCATGGTTGTGCTATATTATGTTGAAAATGTGCACATCTCAATGGGTTTTCTGTGCATTCCAATGCACTTCAGTGACGATGTGGATCATTGCCATAATACATCATGACTGTTCTAATTACGGTTTCATTATGATGCACCATATCAGGGCTGTCGTAATGTCATGTCAGCACATAGTAAGAATAGTTATGCAATTATGTAATATCTGTTAGGGTACATAGTATAGGATGGAAAAAAGACACGAGGAGCCGCAATTAATGTAATGGAAGCTCAGTTTTCTCCTTCAAAAAAGTTTCCAATTTAAAAGTATTACTTCTTTTGCTTTCCATCTTCTGACCTAAACAAATGCCTTGAAACACATCTATTTTTGTTTCATTGGGTACTACTTTATAGCAAATGGATTTTTTTAAATAAAGCAAAATAAGATGAGAAAAGGGAAATTCCTGATGTTAGCTGTTCACCATGTCACAGAAGAATGAGATTTACCTACTATATGCTACAAGAGATCCAGTAAAAATTTGAGTGTAGTAAATTAAAGTCCACTGAAGGCTTACCATTACGCAAACTTCAGTGTCACATTCTTCTATCTTCCTTGATCTCTTGTGTAGACATAGAACTTCTTACCTTACCCCTTAAAACTTAACCAGCTATATCTTAAATGAACTATGATCATGAAATGAGATAAAGCATTGATATCCATATTTACTTCCCTAAATTACGACCATAAATATACACTTGCCTTTAGCCTAGCAGCCATTAAATATGCCCAAATATCTGTAAAGACAGAAATCTTAATATGTATCTTATATTTGAAGAACAAACTCTCAAAGGATGAGGGCTATTCCTTTTTTGGCCAATCATGGAGTACCCTGAATATTTGAGGTCTTCAGTAAACACTGAATCAGTGAATACTTCTTCAAACTAAGTGATACATGAATTGCTGTTTGTTGTTTTAATATACAACCATAGGAGAATTTATATATCAAAGCTTACCCCATATCTCTATAGCTGAATTATGGGCTTGTTCAATGCAAGTATTTATAATAGAAATGCTGATGAAGCCTAAACCATGGACGTATACAGTTGTGCAGCAGCAACCATTTCAAATATAGATATATTTTTAGCATTAGGAGGCACCAAGTTTGTTTAAATCTGGACTTTTTTTTTTTTTTTTTTTTACAATTGCAAGTAATGTTAATAGCACACTGTAAATGTTAAGGCTAAGTGTGCAATGTCAAAATAGATTGAATCTCTCTGAAAATTGGAAATTCAGGCTTTTCAAACGTAATCCAGATGTTTGGCTTTTATTCAGATTTCAAGAAAGAGGGAACTAATATGATATAAAATTCATACATGCATATTTCATTAGTGCCTTTTGTATCGCTGAATTAAACATTCTGAAACGTGCTTTTCCCAAATCACAGAGTTTTAAACCAAAGCAGTTGCCAAGACGTTGCGCACCTCAAAAATAATGCCAAATTAATTTCATAAGGAAGAGACTATATATTTCTCATGTTAATGCTGTTGATAATGTTTCTTCAAAGAGACTATCTTGCTTTCTCTTTGAGGAGGGCAAGAAAAATGAGAGGTAGAACACTGAAGCCATTGTAGTTTATCAAAAAGATATTGCTGCAGAACACGGTGACTTCAGAAATCTATGAGAATCAGTGACCTAAATGAAGGCTGAAAGCACTACCTCCCATAATGTCATTATCAAAAGGTATCTTTTCAAGTTTAGTGCAAATGGGCATTCCTCAGGGACTATGGACACCAGCACTGAGAAACTCACCATGATTATCCAGAACTCACCATGTTTTAGGTTGTAAGACAGAGCCAATCAAGCATTTCCAGAGTTGTCTGTTCCCAAAACACAATGGAAATGCCATCCTACCATTATATATTCACATCAAGACTTTTTCCTTTGAGGTATATTTTTGACTTTTTAAATGGTTTTTTTACATCTATAATCTTAATAGATCCAAAATGCCATGGAGTTTTTCTTGGTGACCGCCCAAATCCCTGAACTGCCAAATATTTGATGCCTTAGGCAACTTTCAGACGGTACTCTGGTACCTTCACTTCAGATAAGGATGAACGTAGTTTCAGGATTAGATTATAAGTTCCTACAGTGGAGTGTATCTGGTCAGGGATCGTGTGCTGTTCACCCTTTATCAACAGTTAACTCTTAGCATTATGGGTTAGATGTAGAAGTTGGAAAATATTTATTCATTTGAATTTCTCCCAAATAAAAGATCAAGTGAGCCTATATCAGTGTTCGGAATATGTGTCAGGAATAGTATGAGTACACAGAAATGACTAGCATGTGACTGCCTCCATTTCTCTTTGAACTTCATGCTCAGTGAAAAACTATTTGATCGGAACCTCCAATACAAAAATTTACTCTCAATTTTTAGACAGAAACTATGAACAACATTAATTGTTTCCCATGGCCAAGAATGGTTAACCTAAGAAGAGCTTCTATAAAATGTATCAAGGAAAAGAGGAAGGTGACAGAAACCTTTTAAATATTTAAGGATACCTTTTAGGAATTCAGTGTTTTCTCATAGCAATAGTATTTGACCAGGATGTAAGAGGTGGGTCCAATTTCCAGTTCCTACACCAATCTGCTATAGATTTAAAAACCTTTCTGTTCTAGCCTTTTGTTTGTCTGTTTGTTTCTTTGGGGGTACATGTCCATATTTACTATAGAGAGATCTTAAGAAAAGAAATGATAGAGATGTCAGGCTTTAAGCACTGTCTGTCGCTCCAGTATCCGAAAGTTTGTCACTTCGATGGACTGTTTTCTTTTTTGTTCTCCTATGGCAAGCCCATGGGGAAAGTCAGTAACGTCACTTCTGTTTTACAGATTAGAAATTGATACATAAAAGCTAAGTGACTTGCCCAAGTTCAGTAAGATATCGCTAAACCCAGAAACAGAATTTTCAGGAGGAATATCAGCTTAGTTTGCTAGGTCATGCTGTTATTCTTGAAAATGCATCATTAGGGGCGCCTGGGTGGCTCAGTCCTTAAGCGTCTGCCTTCGGCTCAGGGCGTGATCCAGGTGTTCTGGAATCAGGCTCCCCTGCTGGGAGCCTGCTTCTTCCCCTCCCACCCCCCTGCTTGCTTTCCCTCTCTCACTGGCTGTCTCTCTCTGTCAAATAAATAAATAAATCTTAAAAAAAAAAAAAAAAGAAAATGCATCATTAGTTATCAGTCCAGAATTCTGAGAAAATTGGTAGGCCCTGGCAGTATAACGTAAATAAATAAGGTCAAGAATGTCATTCAAAGTGACTCTGGAGTGGTCAAAACACACTTGAGAACCCCACCCTTGGAGCTTCTATGGCTGGATTCATTTTGGTGTAAGTTCATCCTCCAAACCTCCTCAAAATTTTAGTAGCATTAAGTTGAGGCTAAAAGGGCAGACAGGCTCTCACTGATAGTCATACCTGTTGTTCAGAAAATGATGGCTCACAGTTTGAAGAAGCTCTAGCATACAGGTGAAAATTTATTAGCATAAACTAAGACTATAGAGAGCAAACACTGGTTATGATAACTGCTTTTGAGCATTTTTCCAGCTATGTAAGGGGTCTGCCACAAACATTCAAGGACGTTTAGTAGAATAGCTCCATCAAAGAGAAACACGGTGTGTTTTTGAGTGTGTGTGTGTGTTTATGTGTGTGTGTGTTTGTCCAATCGCAAGAGTGATAAAAGAAAGAAAGAGGAAGGAGTAAAGATTTAGAGAACAAAATGAAAGAAATACACGGATGGAGAGAAAGTAATAAGGAAATAGGGGAAATCACAAAAGTTTCACCAGATAGGGGAAACAATAATAGTCCACAGAGAATAAATCATAAAAACTACATAAAAATAGAGAATGTTGGAGAAAAGGAAGGAAATCACAGCTAGAGAGAAGGTTTTCAGTGAATGGGTCCCCTGAAATAATTGGTTGAAAGAATATGATACTGATGACTTAAAAATTCACATAAGGGCTGCAAAAATTCAGTAAGTGGAGATTGAAACAAAAAAAGCCAGAAAGACCAGGATGTGGCCATTTAGTGCAGCTTAGAACCATAACAATGGGTAACTTCTTAAGAAGAAATAGGTACAAAACTTGTGATTTTGAGGATTTTCTCTAAGCATTTCACCAGGGAGCCCCTTCACTGGGCACTGCCATTTCTTCTGCCTTTGCTCTACTGGTGGCTTGCTCTATTGAGGGAAGTTATTTCATATTTTCTTGGTCATCCCATCTGTAAAACAGGGACAATGATGTCCTCACTACTTACCCACCACAGACGTTGTAAGAAATCAACACATCTTCTTTGTGTGAAATTTTAGATCTCTGTGTAAAACGTGCCATTTTAAAACAAAGCCTTCGATTCTAACACATATGACTTGTAATAAGATAATGTGGTCTGTTACCCATTTGCAAGTTAAGACTGCATATTTCCCATTCCTTTTTATAATCTGTCTTAGAAATAATGTATTGTAACTACTGTCCACATTAGAGAATAAAATAGGTCACACTGGAGTGGGGTCTTTGAAAAGGTAAACAATAAACAATATTTACATATAATACATATTATATATACATACTTATACTAATATATATATTAACTATGTATATATAGTCTTCATCTTTTAGAAAATAAATCAACAAAGTGTTACTATTTTTCTCTCCCCTTAATGAAGGGAGGAGGGAACATGCTGGTATTACCTAGTAATACTACTTCTCAAAACCTACATACACACAACCATTTGATCACTAGGTTCTATATTCAGGGTGACAGAAAAGGACCCATGCCAAGTATATTAATTTGTGAATCAATGAGTTCAAGGAGTTTGGTAAAAAGTAAATAAATAAACGAAGATAAAATATATGCCTGGAATCAGAGTGCCTATTTTTAAACTTTGCTTGCATTGCTTACTAGCTGTGCCCCTCCCTGTGCCTTAGTTGCTCATCTGGGGATAATATTAATACTTCTTTCGCAAGGCTGCTGTGAGGATTGAATGCGCTAATATATGCAAAGATCCTAGAACAACTCCTGTTATATAATAAGCACTAGATACAAGTGTTTGTTCAAACTTGATCCAAATGTCGCCTGCTAAGAAAATATGACCTTTGGCATAACTTTTCTCATCTCTTTTATGCCATTAGTTTGTGTATTTATGTATATAATTTCCCTTCACTACATGCAACATTGAATCTGGGACTCAATACTCAATGGAAAACAATCTTGCCTTTTGTTGACTTTCACTGAACACATGGATGAAAGCTATAATGAGGTGCTGCTGATTTGCTCCTCTTCCCCAGTGTATCTTCCTGATTTGGATAAAGACCTAGTCATGTGTCAAACTAACTCCTAGATCTGAAGACTCCCCCCTCACCCCCATGTTGTATTCTTCTGCAATGTACCTATCTCCATATCTCCATTCCACTTATTTAAATTCTATGCAGCGAGGTCCAGTTCAAATATCACTTCTTATGAAGACATTCTAAGAAGACCAGCACTCTTTTTTTTTTTGGTACCACACATATTTGCTCTCTTTGCTATTCTTTCATGTTTTTTGGTTTTGCTTCTCCAAACAGGTTATAAATTACTGAAGGAAAAGGATAATCTTCCCTTAATTTTGTTTTTCAGAGCATATAGTAATCTCTAACAGATGCTTATCGCCTCGTCTTTACAGTTGCTAACACCAGAGAGCATAATTTCCTACTTTTCCTGACTTTTAAAGTAAAGGTGAAATTATTAGACCATTAATTCCTAATATGTATTAGACATGAACATGAGACATACGAACATACATTTTAAAATATATGTGGTAGGAAATGTTTGTGCTTAGGCAAACAGAAAGCAATGCAAATTTCATAAATTATTAGTTGAGCTTTATACTAATTAGTGCAGTTTGCAGAGTGGGAAAAAACTTGTAATCAATTTTTCCCCAAGCAAGTATGAATCTGCCTTTAACCAGATAGCTCTCCAGAGAAGTAGGCCCAGTAGGGAATTTGGAATTAGAGAGATTGCCTGTCACTAGGTCTCCCAGGGTAACTCTGATTCAAACGTAAGCCTGTTCTTTACCAAAATGCCCTAGGGACAATTCTGGTCCTTTCCTCATAGACAGCTAAATGCCTTTAGCAGTATTTGCCATGACATCCAATGTGACAATTCAAATACAAACCAGTGATGTGCATATCGCAACTCAAGCAGAAGGTAAGAACAGGTTGTTTGTATCATATAAAATGACCCTCTTTCAATGGAAATATAAGTGAATATATCTGTTCTATGCTGCAAAGAAATTTGAGGCAAATTTGATCATTCTGCCCAAAGAAAAAGGTAGGAAAATTAAAATGTGTAGAAAATAAGACGTCAAAGAGAAAGCTAAACTTCCATGACAGATTCAGCAAGACACTATTCAGAATCCAACTGAATAGTTTTCTACTACTGAATAAAAGTAAAATGTGAAGGAAAGGTTCTAAGAAGACTCATAAAACACGCATTTACGACTACCACCTGAAATGAACTAAAAATAATGTGGCATTTAGAAACTATACGCTTTTTATGGTAGTTTACCAAAAAATTTTTATTTACCCATGAGTTTGTTTGCATAGCCTTTGAAATTGAGTTCCTAAAATTCTGGGTTTTGCCAGATTGTTCTTAGCCAAATCAATTACTAATTGGGATAATCTTTGATTTCTCACCAGTGAGAGAATATTGACGTTGGAATGGACCTTTAAGCCACCCAGTCCACCCCCCTGGCTTTATAGATGAAGAAAATGAAATCTGAGAGGTAAGAGTCATTGCCCAAGGAGAATCCAGCCTCCTTCTCCAGCACTTTATCACACAGCTTTCTAATCTTCCTTGCGTGGCACTGGTCTTTAGCAAAGCTCAAAAATAAGATAAATGAAAATTTAAAAAGAGAATCTAGAGAATAAAAAACAAAGAAACTGGGGTACAGATCAGAAGTCCACCTATGCTCTTCAAGAGAAATTAACACACGGAGATCTGAGGGGCATAGGCCTTTGTTTTTCCTGTGGAAGCTTCAAGATTAGTTAATCCTGCTAGGACACAGCTGAGAATAATACTGAGTCATGGTAAACTTCTTACGTGATAGCCAAACTTCTTTTTAAAAAAATCACTTTCATGTAGGTGTGAGTGTGCATTTAAATATTTTTATTTTGTTTTTACTGTTTTAACTGTTTCTAACTCTTAGAATTCATTTTCTAAAAAGTTCAGTGTGAATTTATGTTTCAGGACCATATATAAAATAGAGAGTGATTTCAGAGCAGCAGAGCCACCCGGAGAAGTGCTAATAAGAATATACTAATGAATCATCGAGCCTTACGTAGAAAACCGGGGATGTACTGTATGGTGACTAACATAATATAATAAAAAATCATTATAAAAAAAAAAAAAAGAATCACAGCGAAAGTTGAAAGAAGTGCATTAGATCCATTTTCTGCTTTCCTTTGGGTCCCACAAGCACGACAGAGTATAGGAGGCCACCTGGTGGTGAAATGAACCAATTAACCATTTAACACTACATTGAAGAGCAAGGAAAACTGGTAGACGTTGGGTTGTTACAAGAGGAAAACTTGAACCTTGGGCAAAAGAATGATGCTCAACAGGTATTAGTGGGATACAACAGACAGAAAATTGAACTGGAAAATCATTCAAGTCTGTAGAATAATGCACATCACTGAAGATTTGCCATAAAGGTTATTTATACAAGGGACTGGTGAACTTTTTCTGCAAAGAGCCCCATAGTTTAGGCATGCGGGCCATATGGTCACTGTTGAAACTGCTCAATTCTGTTACTGAAGTGTAAAACAGCCACAAACAATACATAAATGAATGTGCCTGGCTATGTTCCAATAAAACTTTATTTAAAAAAAAAAAAAAACAGGCCATGGGCTGGATTTGACCTTCAGTCTACAGTTCGTTAACCCCTGACTCTGTATTATGTATTGTGCTATTTACCAAGCACAAGGCTGAACCACTTACATACGTTACTCATGGGATTCTGACAACCTTTCAAAGTGGGTGTTATCCCCATTTCACAGGTTTGAAAACTGCAGCTTAAACAGTTTAAACAATTTGGTAAAAAATGTACTACGCTCTTTCTAATATAGAAATGCTTTATGTAGCCTCGTGACCATTTTTCCTCTGTGACTACAGAAATCTGTTCTGATCCTCCCTCCCATTTACCCTGCAGAGACTGCTTTTGGTTCTCTCCATGGAGACTTTGCTCCTGTTTCTCCATCTTGTGTTCCCTTGAAATGTTGTTTGTCTCTTACCATCTCTTTCTCCATCACTTCTTTTATGTTTAAAAACTTTATGTCAGTTTTCATAACAACAGATGTAAGCAAGCATGAAAAAAGACAAAAGCAATGTATTAAAAATAGATAGCCATATATACAACAATAAGCCAAGGAAACTGTCATACTGTGTATGCTCCAAATGGAATGTGAGCCAAAAACATGATGCTCACTCTTACATAAATAATATATTATGCATCCGCTGGGAGAAGCAGCAGCTCTGTCCCTAAACGGGAAGAAGATTTTTTAGCCCATTTTACATCATTTTCTTTTCCTTTTCAAACTTTTTTTTTTTTAGGTATACGTTGTAAGTCATACCATCTCAGACAGGCCATATTCCTCTTCCAAACCATCCATGAACTATTTTATTAACTGTTAATAAGAGAGAGTTGAAAAACCTGATGGAGAAATCCATGGAGCTTGGTAAAGCCCCTCAAATATATGGATTACCAGCACTACCTCAATGTTAGCATATTTTCTCCTCCAAAAGAGGATAGAAGTGGTTTCAGTTAGATAGAGTATAGACAAAACTGATATAAAGGACTTCTGAAAGATTTTTTAACTTGAAAAGAAAGCTGCAAAAGCTTGAGAAATGTAACTATAGAGAAAGCAGAAAGAAGAGGTTTAATTACCGAGCATGGATTCCGGCCAATTTGACAATTAAACCTAACAACAGAAGGGATTTACACTAGATATAAGAAGACTTTCAGGGCAGGGAGAGTTGTTAAACATTTTAATGGGAGGCTGTGGAATTCCCTCTGGAAAGATCTTTAATGGAGGACAAATTCTCTCCTATCTGGAATGGATAAAAAACAATCCTTGAAAGAGAGGAAATGAAATGAAGGTCCTTATGAGGTCACTTGTAGTCCTGAAACTCCAGGTAAAATTCTCACTTCCCGTGGAAATAAATAACTGTACAAAACCTCTAAGAGATTCACTTTGGAAGTTTCAGGAGAAAACACTCATGAAGCAGGCAACTTAAATCAGTATTTATCGAGTGAGTGCCCGATCTTACCTGCCCCCGGGGAGATGTACACCCCCAACAGAGCACAGGTCGGTGCGGCAGTGTGGACAATGCACAGAGAATGCGATTATTCACTTCACTTAATTCTTTAAAAAATCTTTGTGCTCCAATCAGCTTTCTGGAACTGTCTATTTCCTGAACTTGGTGAGCTCAAAAAAATCTCACAAGAGCTGGCTGTCACATGAGATTTCTGGCATTACTCATGGTATCCCTGGATCTTTCTGTAAACAGAAAAGGCTTCTGACAGTGTTTCCATACTTCATCTCTTTTTCTAACCCAAACTTGGACGGACGGAGCCTCTTAAACTATCATCAAAACATGGATCATAAAATGCTAGCCAACTTTGAGTTATTTTGCTATATTCCCATGTTGCAGAAAAAGAATTCAATTAGCTCAACGCTAGAGATTCATTTATACTTAAGTTTTAATGAACATGAGAATTTTTGTCCACGGCTTGTTAGAACTCCAGTGATTCACAGAGTGGATATGTAGCATCAGCAGGCAGAAGAGACTGAGGAAGAAGAGAGGAAAATCGCACAGAGAGGAACGCTCTTCACACATATTTTCAAATCTCAACATGTTCCAGCTGAGGAAAGCTGAGGAGGAAGGACAAAGTTCAATGGGAAGACAGTAAACCCAAATGGATGTCAAGGACATAAATAGGAGCAAGAGGTGAATTCATCACAAATCTTTATCAAATTCTAATTTCAAATGCAACATCTTTTAGCTTTTTCTTAATTGCATAAAATCACTGACGCTCACAATTAATGGCTAAGTTAAAAATATAAATGACCACATATGAGGATTATTTTTAAAAAACTATGAATAGTGTGAAACTTCTTTTGAAATGAAAGAGTGGGAGAAAGTTTCAAAATTACATTTTAGATTTCTCCCGACCTTACAGCTGTCAACCCTAACTTTTTAAGTTGCATGTTCTGAATTAGCTAGCTGTAGCTTTGGAAAGAAGAGTCAGCCTTTTACACTCTATCCATCCACCCTCATCACAATGGACTTGGTTACCTCTTACTGTTTTTCTCACCTCCCTCATGACTACTTTTTTAGACATACATACTCCTCTGAAGTCAAACCTAATTTTCTACAACAAAGACGTCAATAAACTCTCCCATTAACTATGGTACAAGGGAAAAAATGTGATGATATTCCTACCATGTCTGATGACTGTTCACGTTCACCTGCATCTATTGTTCTGTTTTTAGGTTTTACATTTGCATGGTACATGGTATTACTTATATGTACAAGTAATTATACTGTCTACATAATCAAGAATGCATCAACAAATAGTACAGTTTGAGAGGTTGCACACTAGTCACAGAATTATGGGGATTAGTTGTACATTTTTGTACCGTTTGACTCAGACATGGGCAACATGATCCTTCCCCTCCTCCTTCCCTCTTTCTTTCCCTCTTTTTCTCCCTGATACCAACCTGGCCAAATCTGAGTACCCCGAGTATTAAGAACTGCACTTCACACACTTCAGTTTTTAAAGGAGAGAGATTTTTGGTTTTGTTTCTATATACGATATAAGAGGAGGCCATGAAGTCTCAGACTGAATGACCACAGCATGAAAATAGGGTTGTTTTCTTGCAAAAGTAATGAATTGATAGCATAGTTATGATCAGTAGAATTTAATTAATAGCTTATTAAATAAACATATTTGAAAAGTGTTTCTCAATATATATTTATTGGGTTTCTATTATGTGCCAGGCACAGCACTAGGCAGTAGAGACATGGCAAAACACAACACAGACATGAAGCTTGCCCTCCTGGAGTGTGGAGTTTAACAAAAATTATAATCATTCATTCTCACATTTGGTCCACAACATTCAAATCTATCATAACTATTAAAAAGTATGCATTTAATTATAACAAAGTACTCATGGCTAAATTATTCTCAAGGAGGGCTCTCTTAGGGAGGCACCTGTGAATACTGACAGGGTGAAACTATTATAATGAAGGTAGCAAAATTAAATATGCCAAGACTTATAACACAGAAATGAGCTCCAAGCTGAAACTTGGCATATAGGAAGGAAGTTTGCTTAGTCACTTACATATGTATGATTTAAATGTCTTGGGATTACCAGCATTTTTGGTCCAAGGAATCTGGTTTCATCCAAATTCAATCCTTATGAAAGGTTTTTTTTAACTAAATGAGTTAATACTTTGTATACGTATATATATATGTGTCAACACACACAAATGTGTGAGCATAACCATTTGTGTGCATGTACCCCTTCCACAAACTTCCTAGTTTTCAGTGGATAAAATGAGACGACAAGGGAAATACAACGAATCACAAATTTTCTTTAAGCCAATGTCAATGAGCATATAGAATCAATTACTTAGGAAAGCGGCTGAAATAGTAAGTTCAGAGGAGTTACAGGGGTGTATAGATGTCCTTCTGGAGAAAGGCTCTGTGGTCTAAACAAGTTTAGAAGAAAAATGAGAATCAATTCCAGAAGCATTAGCCTGCTTGACTCTTTCCTGGCTTCAGTAAAAGAAAATGCGTATGAGGGTATGTATATGTATATGTGTGTGCGCGTGCACGTGTGTGTGTGTGTGTGTGTTTATGTTTTGTGTCTTATGTAAATGAACGAAGGTTCAGCAGGAAGACCACTGCTTCCCTCTTAGCTTACCCCAGTGTGCCTCATTAGGTACAGAGTGTCGCAGAAGTGCCTGGTTTAAGAATGTATGAGCTTCGCAAATGCCAACATTATTAAAAATATGCTTGGGAATGCCCTAGTTTCTGAGAACTGAAATTGCCTCCTTGACAGGACTGGAAAATGGCTTTTCTGCAAATGATATTCCTCTAGAGTATCTCTCCATGGGGACCCTTCTTCAGTAACTCCCCTTGGCAATAACAGGATCCATGAGGTGGAATCTTCTTTGGGCAATGCTGCCTTTAGTGCATCTCCCCCACCAAAACATAAATATTTTCAGCCTTAGCTTTCCCGAATCTGAAAAAAATATAGGAAGTTCCTGTGAGGCTCCACATGGCAACACTCTCATAGGGTGCCGAGGTACTTAAGAAAGTGTGAGGGTTTTCACAGAACAGCCTGATGACTGGCTAAAGAGCAAGCCCAAGTCCATCATGTTTTCTCTGCTGATGTTCCATTTAATAATTAGGAACGTCTTTCTTTCTGGCACAAGAAGCTCATGTAGAGGGAGGAAAATGCACTTGCAAGAATGTTGCCTATTGTAGAGAAGAAGATACAGAGCAACAGTGAGCAGGCAAGTAGCATGTGAAAGATTGTGGGCATTAAAGCCAACCAGATTGGGTTCAAACTTTGACTTATTTACTTATTTCTTATGGTAGCTACTGATACAGCTCAACAACTATTTCTAGCTTTCTGCCTTTCAAGCATATAGTAGGGATTCATTTCCTCACCCACTTTGGAGTTGGGTGGGGCCATGTGATTAGTTCTGGTCAATGATTTTGAGAGGAAGTAACGTGTTTCCCTTCCAGGTAGAAGGTTTAATGTCAGGAGGGAGACCCTCCAGAACTCTTTTCCCTTTCCACCTTGAGGGAATATTTAAGAAGGTGGCTGGTTCATTAGTCTGCGTCCTGGAGTAAGAAGAATGCCAAGCAGAGCCCATAGCCAACCTGTGATGGATATGTAGTTTCTGTGAGAAATAAGTCTTCATAACTTTAAACCTTTGAGATTTGGGGGTTGTTTGGAATCTCTGCAAACCCTAGCCTAACCTAAGAAACTGGTTCTTTTAGGCTAGTCACTTAAGCTTCCAGTGTTTCACAAGCTCATATTCATGAAATGCGGAAAATAATCCGGGATCATTGGGAGAGCATTAAATAAGCTCATGTGTATAAGGCACTAACACAGTCAAATAGTAAGATCGGACCAATTCAGTTTTTTTCTCCCTGCATCCTACTCCTATCTCAACACACACACACACACACACACACACACACACACACACACACACACACATACACACACACACACAGAGTCTTCCCTTTTTATCAAATGGTGAGATAAATAACATCTGTCCTTGGTCCCTTTTCTAGATTTCTTCTCTCTACCGATTCCATCTTCCCTTCCTAGTGCCCTTCCATCCATTTAAATGAAATATTAAAATTGGCATTTAATTCCGTACTATTCTCTTACCTCCTGAGAATATCTGTATCCAGTAGAGTGCGTTCTTTTTTACCTCAAAGAAATGAATCTTAAGGATGGGATTTAAAGCAGTATGGACAGTTAGTAATGGAAATAGTTGGGTTGGGGAATTCCTAATACTTCAAAAATGATGTCCCTTGGAAAACCACAAATCTACCTCCTTCTAAAGTTAGACATGGTAGTGAGATAAGGAGAAGGAAAAAAAGGAGGTTAATGGGTTTATCTGTGAAAGTACTATGGTTGAGCTTTTCTCACCCAGGGTTTTCCAGACTATTCTGAACAGGTACCAGGACTTCTATATTCTTCTTTCTTTCTTTTTTTAAAATATGGAACATGTCACGAATTTGTGTGTCATCCTTGCACAGGGGCCATGCTAATCTATCATTTCAATTTTAGTACACGTGCTGCCGAAAAGAGCACAGGACTTTTTTTTTTAAACAAACAAAATATTATCTAGGTACTCTTTTAGCCTCACCTTCCTGTTTTAGGAATACATGCATGAAATCCTAATAAATTGTAAAAACTAGAATAATCATAAGGACAAAATATTTGGATTCAAGAGCATATCTTCCACACTTGGTTATGTTATGATATAATTTATGTTGTAAGTTACATGATTTACTGTTGTAGTTATGATATAGTTATGATAACCAATACCTTCCCAATACAGGCAGTTATAGTTATGACAACCAGTGCCTTCCTGATGTAATTACATGAAACATTAAACCTAACATTTATCCTTTCTATATCAAGACCCTTTTGTCAATGATAATACTTGGTTTTCCTCTTTAAACCTTGGTTGTCCTTTTTTTCCCAACAAAATAAAGAACTCCTAGCTCATACCATGTAAAGTGCAATCACACATCCTGTTTTTTTTCTAGCTACAAAGTAGATCAGCCCAAATATGAATATAACCACTAAAAGATAAGTAATTTAAAAATAGGCAATGCTAAAATGTAGGTGAGGGACATTTCCATGGACTCACTGACCTGAAACATAACACAGTACCGAGCAGTTCTGGAGCCAAAGGTGGCAGTGAATCTAACAAACACGCTTTCTTGTAAGTAGTTGCAGTGTTCTTCTAATTTATTTTACAAAAACCAGAAAGAAATCTCCAAATATGTGGAGTTAAAGCCAAATCTCTCAGTTTAACACGGTAGGGAACACTGTACATTCACATCTAATTAAGTAAAAGTCGTTTTTCAAAAGTTAAAGGCTGAAATTTTTGCAATTTAATCCAAAATTTTATTAGCAAACTCTAATGATTATCCTGATTGCAATTAATAAAAGCTCCCAAACAGGTCGACTCATTTAAGTGCTATCTGTAATCATCTGGATTTTAACATGATGGTTATTACTTATTACCCTGAAACCAAGCCGCGCAATGAGATATTGATTACTTTTAACCTTTAGATCCAAGGATTCAAGAAAGGTCAGAGGAGGGGAACGCTATACCTTTCTTGGCCGGCAAACGTATTGCCTTCAGGAGAATTCAAATGATTCCCGTTGGCCAAGTAGATCCAAGATTAGTTTATTCTCTGGGCTGACAAGAAATGATGATGCTTTTAAAAATAACACCCAGCACGTATTTAGTGAAGTGTTACATTTACATAACCAGTGGCCTCAAGATGTGCTTCCCATCACAGCAACTCTCCGGCTGTTAACCCTTGAACAAGTTTTGTTCACGGAAGCATCTTTGTTGGGACGAGATACTAAACGCAGTGGCTTCCATTGGAATAAACTCATCTCATTAAATTCTCTTGCGGGTTCCAAAAGGCTGAACACAATCACTGGCCACTGCTGGCCACTGGCATTTCTTTGGGTTTTCTTTTTCCATGACAACATTTAGAAATATTTTTCACATTTGTGCCACCGAAAAGGAAGGAGCTCTTGGTGGGGTCCAGCAGGATTACGGGCAAGGGAAACATAACTGTTATGTGTTAGATTAATTTGCAGAACACTTGGCATTATTATTGCCAAGTCGTCAAATTGTTCCAAGTTGTTCCGGAAGGTTGTTATTAATAGTATGTTTTCTGAGGAAAGTTCTGTCTACTTTTGGAACTGCATTTCTGTTGCCAAGGAAACTCCTTTAAGCACAGTTTTCTAGGAGCACACTGCTGCTTTTGTTTGCCAGTGTCCTATTCATATCATCTAAGTAAGCGTTTTACGTGCTCCAGCCTTCGGTCCCAAATGTTGAGGTTTTAGCCCATTTAAGTTGCTTTTTCAAACACGGCTTATGCCTGCTATGATTTCCCTCTTTCTCTCCCCCCTTTTCTCTCTCTCCCTCTCCATCCAAAGCCTCTCTCTCCCCGCCTTCTTCCCACTCTCCCTCCAACACGCCCAACTCTTACTATTCAAGGTTTATTTTTTTAAACAGTTGCATTAGGGGAGATAGTTTTCACGAGTTTTTGATAAATTAACTTCAATTTGAATAATAATTCCATAGGTTGTAGCATTAGTCCTTCAAGTGTTAATTATCTTTTCACTTTAAAATTAATGTAGTCATTTCCTCCTGACTCCTCTACCCCATTTATTGAAGTGCTGAGGAAAACATGTCATTGAGTCCCGAGCCAGCCCTGTTGTTGTGATTAAGCGTGGTCACATGGCCCATCTCTGCCAAAAGGAGGGCCCTGAGAAAAGGTGACAAAGACAGTGATTTCCTGTCAGCAAAGAGTACGACAGGGCTGTCTAGAAGTGATGCAAATGAGGGGAACTTTCCCCACGGCTTGTTTGATCCACTCTAGGCCAGAGCAGGCCCGGCCAGGGAGAGAGGGAGCCGCACAATACAGCAGAGGCAGCCCAGAGAGCCAACGCACCTTCCGGACAGTAGCTCACCACCAGAGACAAAAACTGCTGGCGGGCCTTCCCTTCCTTGCCCCTCTGCACACAGAGCCAACTATTTCTTGGCATACTATTCTCTTAACATCCTTCCTTTTTTTTCCTCCCGTCTCAAAAAAGTGACTCAAATAGGAATTATAAGCCCCAGCAAAAACGGCGTTTCCTATATTGTTCAGAAACCACATCGTCATCTACTTTTCCTTCGAAACATGCTCAGGGTGAGTCTGGTCCTCTCTCAAGAAAGAAAAGAAAAATATATATAGTTGTCTTCATAGCAAACACTGATTCATCAAAGCTTGCATTAATATGACAGTTAATCTAGGACTTTGTAGCTTTAATAAAAATGGAACAACATATTCATTTCTACATAGCAGTGGAGGCAGCCTAGATTTTCCTATTCTGATCACTTTTAAAATGACTAGATAATGTTATTTGAAATATTATAATGATTTTAAGCATATTCTTCTTATCTTAATGGAGTTTTAATCTAACATACAATTAAGCTCTACAATTAATCTACTGAGAAAGAGGTAAAAAATTATCATTAGGTTCTTATGCCTGATATATCTGGTACATTTTTACCTTGACTGCTTCAATAACTAGTAATTTGCCTCATTTTGGTACTGAAATTCCAACCTAAGGCCTAATTAACAGAATTTAATTCTTTAAAAAGATTTATTTACTTAAGAGAGAAAGAGCGACAGAGAGAACATGAGTGGGGGGAGGGGCAGAAAGAGAGAGGGAGAGAAATCCCCAAGCAGACTCTCCACTGAACGTGAAGCCAGACACAGGGCTTGATCCCAGGACCCTGAGATCATGGCCTGAGCCGAAATCAAGAGTCAGATGCTTAACCGACTGAACTACCCGGGCGCCCCCAGAATTTAATTTTTTGACACATACTTCTATTCTGTACACCAATATGTAATTTTTTTTTTTAAGGTAATGGATTTTCTTCTATTTTAAGCCCAGCTACTACAACCTGGACTATGAACCAGCCTAGTATTACATTTTTAGGAGCTTAAGTTCAGTCATAAAGGTATCAGGCCACATCTGAAATTATTTGGATCAATCTGGTCCAGAAAAAAACGAAGAAGGACTATTAGAGAGGGTTGAAATTTGTGAATGTATAAAATATAGGGGTAGCCGGATTAATCTGTTTTCTGTGATCGGCTCATGGGTATTACAACATCATTTTGGCATCAATAGTTATAAAATAACAAGTCAACTATGCCCCATTTTTCTTCTTTTACACTGTGTTTCTTATTTCCCAGCATTTCTAATCCTATTCCATACATGTTTCTTTTAAAAAGTCACAATGCTTATCTTTTAAGACACATCCAAATTCTCTAAAAGTGACATTTTCTCCTTTAAAATGTATCCCTTTCTCTTATGTTTTTTTTCCTAAAACAATTCTTTTTTCAGTGTTTAGTTCTCTTTTTGTTCGTATTTGTTTTTGAGCATTTTCTTATCTATTTGTTCATCCACCCATGATTTTAATTTACCCTTTTTGTTTTTAATTGTTTTAAATTACCCATTTTTGTTTGGTTAGTTGTATATTAACTATTTCAACTGTTTTTCTTTCTCTTCAAGGCTTACATTTCTCTGTCACTTTCCTAATATCCTCTTCTTTCAAATATATAATACTGATGTCTTCTCTTATTAATCCCACCTGGCCAAATGATCCTTGAAAGGAACTACCTCTGGGTGACAGCTGTGCTCAAAGTCTATAAACATTACCTGGCAACAGAGTTAGAGAAAAATAACTCACTTGCTAAAAGTATTATGTTTAGAAACTTACTTGTAAGAAATACTGTGGTTAGACATTTCTCTCCCATGCCATTCTAATCCCTTATATATATTTAAAAATCCTAACAAAGTTTCATATCTAAGTATCAAAATAAACTTAATTTCTTCAAAGGAAGTGTAAATTTTTTCTCATGGAAAATGTAAATTTTGCAATTGAGCACATTTCCCTCTTTGCTTTTACTACCAGGAAACCCAATGTGAAATTTAGGATCTTTAGTAAGTGCATAGGACCATACAGTCTATATGTCTACATATTAACTCTTCTCACTGAAAGAGACTAGTCTATGTATATTTTCCCCAGTTCTGATTTGTATTTATATGTTAAAAATATTTTAAAATTTTTCCTGTGAATTCTTACGAGCAACCTCAAATCCACAGCAGAGTAAAAAATCAAATCAGTCTGTTTACTGAATGTTGTATTATGCAAAATGAACAGCCCTTTTCCATTTGCACACCGGACATATCTGTTTAATACTTATACCAACAGAGAAAGATAGAGGACACTTGCATTTTTCCATAAAACCAGAACAATATGAGAGTAACTAACCCTCAAAATGAAATATAAAATGTTCTGTGTAAATTCCTTGAAAGTATAAAGGTCTTAGTTAAAATGGGTACTAATGTTATATAATTTTTCAGCTGGAAGCATTATTTTAACCCCTCAGAAATCATATAAGCTAATATTTTATTGATAAAGAGCAACTAAGCCATCCTCTCAAGGAACAAATCTATAAATGCAGTGTTCTAGTGAGCACCATACTCTCTGAAAAACAGCTCTTATTCAAGCATAACAATAATCACCAGACTGCAACTTCTGAATCTGGCCCTTGAAATTAACCCTTGGACTCTGGAACCCCACACCAATGCAGGATCACTAAGGGCTCTGTCATCTGCGCTTTGTAGGTGGCAGAGAATGCGCGGTGCTCTGTGGCAAGGCAAGGAGCCTCTGACAGGGCACAGCCTCACAGCGCTCCAGAGTCAGCTGTGTCTGCCTCTGAGGCCAGGACAGCAACAGCAGCAGCCTGAGCTCCAGCCTCTCCAACCTTGGTGATGCTTCCAGGTCACTCAGGCTATAAAATTCATAGGATGGGGGAGGAGGTGTCTTGAGCTTCCCTGAGCCCAAGAATAATGCCACCTTTGATCTGTAGAAATGAAAAAAAAATGGAGCTTTTCCTTTGCAAGTGGGTTTTAAATATTTCTCCATTAATAGTTAATGCACATGCAGACCAGCAGAGTGACAGCTCCCTGTGATTATGAATTCTGGCTTCGTAACTCCAGTCCAAATAGGAGCTGAACTTTCAAAATCACGGTGGTTACTTTTGACAAATTAAATTGTCCTACTTAGGAAGGTAGGAGGAATGAAGAAAAAGAAAGTGAAAGAGTGGGAGCAAATTCTCCTTGGAGGTGATTCTCAGATTGAGGAAGAAAAAAACAAGAAAGAACTACATCTGTGTTTTCTAGGCTGACAATACTGCCAGTGTTTATTAGAAAAGAGCTATAGAAGGTTCCAGCTCAGAGGTTGGGCAAGTGGGCCAGACAAAGACAGGAGAAGGAAAGACACTGGCAGGATGGCTCATTGTGTCAAAACAAGGAAGAAAATATTCTTAAGAAAGTGGTCGTTTTTAAATAAGAATCGGGTTGCTCTTAAGACCCTGCTGTTGAAAATTAATTAGAAGGAAAATGGTCTTAAATTCCTAACGATCTGAAAATACCAAGAAATGGGTTAAACAGAAAATCTACTTTGTAGCCCATCATAATGTTAAGGTTCTAAATTATGTCAGGTTGTGTCAATGCATTCTTTGCCTGTTAAATCTAATTCTTTTCCTTTAAGAAGTCCCTGTGGTATTTTGCTGGTTTGGGGTAACCAACATACCACAATAGGTGCCCAACTCGGGAGGTCTGCTGAATGAAGAGTCTAAGGTATTTATCTGTATTTGCGTATCTAGGAGTTAAGGCCAGAAGATTTTCTAGCAGAGACTAGAATATAAAATAAATAGGGAAAGTCAGGCATAGTAGTGCCTGATGTTGAAAAGGCTAAAAAAAAATCTTCACTCTCGTTGACTACCATCTTATTACACTTTCTCTAAACCAACATTTCCAAATGTGAACTTTGGGGATCAACCTTAGCCTGTGTAATGTATGTCATGAGTCAGGATCTGGGCATGACTATCTACTCCAGGAAAGGAGCTGAGCAATAAAATATAGAGAGTCCCCCAAGGAGAGGAGAGAAAAGGTTTTGAATTCTATGGTAACAGGAATCATGCTTCTGTCCTGGTCTACAGCCCCTGGGATTTCACCATCACTCAGCTGAAGGTCTCTCTGAAAGGTTTCACCTTCATTCTTTATGATAATACCAGTGATCACAAACTTCATTCTCACCCTTAATTTTTTAGTATACGTGTTGCCAAAGTGAGTGCTCATCCTTAATTTTTGAACTCAACGACTGCTAATTCAGTATCAGCTATGTAAGATGTTTTGCTTAACAACGTATAAAATCCAAGAGCAAGGCATTTTTCTTACTGTGATAGAAGCATTTTAAGAAAGGAAGATGATGTACATAGGTTGAGCTGGACTGGGAATGCCATGAAATGTGTTGGGCATCCTGCTGAATGGTCTCGATGACCAGGAAATGTGAGTAGTGCATGCCCCACAGGGGAAGCGGGAGTCCCACTGACAAAAAAAATGGTTTTGTCCCAAATGTCAGTGGTGCCCTTGACGAAAAATGCTGATAGAGCACTGGTATCTTTCAAGGACAATAAATTTAAAGATTAAAGTCTCAAATGGTATTGAAAGCCAAGGAAGGCCTGGGGACCAAATGAGAAGCGCTATTACTCAGGGGTCTCTGTGATCAATAGGCGCCAAACTCCCCTCCCCCAGGTCATCAGTTCAGTTGATTCCTAAAAAGGCGCATTAGAACAGAGGAATGGGACATGGAAAATGTTGACCTAACTGAGAATCCCTGAGGATTCTAGACAAAGACCTGAAATTAATCCTCCTCCATCAATTTTTCTAATTCGGGAGCCACCCCAAGTTCTAAATGACTCCGTAGTCAATATCCTCAGGATTGCTTTGGAGGTTTCTAAACCTCTGGAATTATGTGGGGGCTTGTGTGAAGAAAGACTCTACAGACCTGTAGCAGTTGCCCTTGGCGTGTAGCTCAATCTTTCATTTTGCTTATAAACCGAGTGCAAAGTTAGGACCAGTCTCATGAACTTAGCTGCGTTGAGCGCCTCAGAGCAGGAAGATGATGACAGGATATGAGTCACAAATGAAGAACCCCAGTATGGAAGATGTTTGGGAAAATACTATATAATCCAGGAGTTCTGAGTGGGTGGAATAACAGCTTTCAAGATGCCAAGATGGGAATTCTCGGGCAGAGCATTTATAAGGAAACCACACGAAAAAGAAGACTGATTTCCTATTAATTGTGATGTAAATTATATGGATGTAATTTTTGACAAAGAATAGCACTGTTACTGGAAAAAAAAAGTAGCGGTTTATGTGCAAAATGCAAAATGCATCAAGAAGAAAAGAAATGTTATTTGGCATCATGAATGCAATAAAATCTGAGATAATGGCTTATGGTTAGTTAACTTTTGTATTATTTTCTCCTGTTGGATTCAATTTTTAATGCTTATTAGGAATGAAACTAATATTTTTGTATCAATAAATTAATAAAGATTAATGGGCATTTTTCATACATAATTCTTGCTCCTGACATGAAATGTGAAATCACCTAGCTTTGTTTACATTAGGTGAAGACTGTTACTCCAGGCATGTTATGCCAGAAGATATACTGGGTAGTTTTGTTGTTCATGTGGACAGCTATCCATACAGGAAATAGCTAAGAGTCAACGAACTCGATTAATGTTGGACAGAATTCTTTAGGGAATAAAATATCACCATTTGCTGACTCCCTGGGGAGCTTATAGCTTCTCTTAACCAAGACGATTCTCAGGGGACACTAATTAAAAGTCAACCAGACCCTTGAAAAGTATAAATAAAGATCTCTCTATAGAGAAGGTAAAAGCTAAAATAACATTTTAGGAAAGGTAACTTAAAATGATAAAAAATGAGGAAGAAAGAAGACAACTTTTATTTGACCTTGAATGTACTTCTTATTCTCTAAGAAATTTTTAAAAGCTAGAGGGTAGTTGCTTCTTGTCATTATACTGTTGCTGATTCTGTGGTTAGTTATTAATTTTATTTTTTATGATTCACAATCTGCTCTTTGAAATATGCCATATGCTCAAAGCAATTCAAGGATGACAACTGTCAGAATTACTCCAATAAAAATTGCCTAAATGAGGAAGATTTACTGCAATCTGATATTTCAGTGGAAAGTCCCTCTACCCTCCCCAACAGCTTTTTCAGACACTGAATCTTGCAACCATTTTTTCAGTCAAAATCACATAGCTGTTTTGTAAGATCTTCTAAGACTCTTTAAGCAGAATTGGTAAAACACATTAGACTAAGGGTGAATTAGCAGACACGGAAAAACAATATAGATAGTTATTAGATGGATTGCCTGCAATCAATATATGAGTTCCAAGCCAGTTTTCTTAAATCACACGCAAATGTATTGACTTGATATGACAATGTCTGCTCTGTGTATCACTAATAAACATTAAATTGAACGAGCCCTGTACCCTGGAAGCAGCAAGCCAAACTGAAGGCAAATTTCTTTTTTCTCTGGAAAGATCTGAGGGGTGGATAGAATCCACCTGAGTGCTCCAATGAAAACACATTTTGCTCAATGTTACCAGCCCATTTATCCTTCATTTTGTTTCAGTCTATTTATTAATGCGGTTTCATTTATTGCTATTCATCTTGGAGATAAATCTTTGTCCTTCTATAGAATTACACCAAATAGAATGTGATAAAGGGAACTTTCTTGCAATTATGATGTCGGTGCAGCCTGTCAGCACACAAGGGATGGAAATGAGTTTGGGGACAGGGAAGGGAATTCTAATAGACACCATGATACATACAATGAACGCAAAGATATCCTGAGAGAGAGAGACTTGTCAGGCTAATCAGATCTTCCACAGCAAGGTAAAGGCAAGAAGGGTAGCTCTAACCTTGTAAAGATGCTGCTGTTGCTCCTCTGACATCATCAGGTCGTGGCTGTCCATCACGAGGGACTCCATGTCAATCAGCCAATCCCAGAGCTCCTGATATTCTGAATCAAAGTCCAGAAGCCTGAAGATAAGGCACAAAATGTATTATGCATAAATACAGTGTAGTTGTTAAAATCTCATATTAGAATAATATATTCTTGAAAACCCATGATGTTCCTAGGTGATACCTGTAAAAAGAGAAGGGAAAAATTCTCTGTGTGGTTACACGGTGGGCAAAATAGAAACTCAAGCCTGTGACATAGCATTTCTTAGATTTTGAAAACATAACATGTTATTCCAATGCTCATGCCTGAGACATATCGTGACTATTTCCATTTGCTAACCCTTTTTGAGGATTTACAACACTTGAACAAAATGACCACTACCATGTCCTTGAAAGAGAGCACTGCCATATTTACCAGATTGAGAAATGGAGGGTCAGTGCCTTGTGAAAGGTACATGGTCCAGAATTTTGGGTCAGAATAGCACCCTCAAAATTCCAACCTCTTTCTCGTCTATTAGATTTTCATAGATGTCGCATCCTAAATACATGTATGATCAAGAATACTAATTCAACTAATTTCTCTACAATGATCACAATTTATTATCAGATTTGAAATACCATTTTCACTGGGAAATGACTCAATCATTTATTTGTCCCTCTGCTGTCTATCTGCCTATCTCTGCAAACATATACCCTACATTTATTGTCATGGATGAGTAGCCAGCATTTCAGCTTAACACTCAGAGATAGGCTTGAGTGACTCGGGTAAGCCGGTGAGAACCAGGGGCAGATCCAGTATTAGACAGGTGTTCCCCACAGACGTGTAGGAAACAAAGGTAAGGACAGGAAGTCAAAACAATGAATCTTTGAATAGCCAGCAATCATTAAAATTCAAAGGAGGATCACTACGGTTTTCAACAAAATAAATCATTAGAATAAGGAGCTTAAAAGGATTAATGTGATTCTCTATTGAAAGCCTGGTGAATAAGTAAAGCCCAGATTCTTCTAAAACACTGTGATCAGAAAATGGAAGTGCAGGATGAAAAACTACGACTTTGTCCTTCCCCCAAAAAATCATCTCCCTAAAAGAAACCACATCCCTGTCAAACTGTAACTGAGCAAACCCCTATCAGTGCCAATGAAGCAGCAGGCTCAAGTACGGCCTGGATTTATCAAGTGAGTATCTTATGACTACCTGTTCCTGTCTCTATACATCAAATGACTGCTTTCCACGAAAAGGAACATCCACTTTTCATAATTTACAATTGAATCTTAATCTATCTGTCAAAGAAAACTTAAGGTGTGTCTGGTGATAGAGGAGACTAGATCTAGAACTGTCTTATTTTAATTACCTTACCATAATTATAAAGATTATTGATTAAGACCATAAGCATCCAGGGGCAAGGATCGTCATTGGCTGACGTGTAGAATTAACGTTTACTGAATGCTGATGTTGGGTACAGGTGATGTGACCAAAAGTTTCAGCAAGGTTACGGTGGCCTAGAGCAGTGTTTCTCAGATTTAATGTGCACGTGACAGAGATGAGGATTTTGTGGAAATGCAGGTCCTGATTCAGTAACTCCAGGGTGGGGCCTGAGACTCTGCATTCTCGGCAACGGACAAAGCTGCTGGTCTCAGACCTCACTTTGAATGGCAAGGAATCCCAGCATACAGAAATGTGAAATAGTATACCATTTCAAAATACTAAAAAACAAACAAAACCACCATAACAGGGACAGACAAACCACCAAGCTTTCTTTATTAACTCTCAACGACTAAGAAGGAATGACTAACAAGCATTTGCTCACACGACAAGGACAATCATTTAGAAATACCACCTGAATTATGGTCATCATTTCTCTCTCCTTGCACCATCCCACATTTTAGCTATAAAGACAGGGGAAAGGGGGAACATCACCCCCAAATTTAGGAAAGTATGATTTTGGGAAATAGTAAAAACAGCAAAGAGAAATAAAGGGAAAAGCTCACCCTTTCTGTATCAGTGGATTTAAATAAGAAAGAAATGGAAGGCAAGAGGAGCTCACGCTAAGATGTGGATCCTTCCCTCTCTTGCACTAAGACCTGGAGGGGAGGTACGTGAGACAGGTTGAAAGGTAAGTCAAAAGCACTAGGATGTCAACTCCATTTCCTGCTAGGAAGTCTGGGAAGAGACTTCACCATAATCTGGAGTGGGAATGTTACAGTCAGAGAGAACTTTGGTCAGGACTCCCTTTGCTATGTACTTTTATCCCCCAGACGAGGACACTGTTCTCTCACTCCCCACCTGCCATGAGGTTTCCAGCAGTTCAGCTGGTGAGCCTGACAGAGGTTGGCAACATGGCAAGAGAGGCACACTGACCCCTAGGCAAGACAGGGGAACCTCTGGAGCCAGACCTCTGAGGTCAGTGAGGGTTGAGATGAGGCAGCAGGAAATACCTCCTGACCAAGCCAAGAGATAACAACACAGACACAGCCCTCTGTGGGGTATAACCTCAGAATATCTAGGGCAAGATCCATTTCAGTGAACCCAGCCAGCCCCTACCCAAGGGCCACAGTAAGCCAGGGGAACCCACCACACCCCAGAATCACAAGGTCATCTAAACCCAGATGCCATCTTAGAAAAAAGAAGGGAGAGCAATAAATCTGAAAAAAAGCATTTACCCCAAGAGGTAGCTCCCTAATGGTGATGTTAATTTATTAGGGAAGGCTATAAGCATTGTGTTAAAGAGCCTGGCCTCTGATCTTAAAGCAAGGTTCTCCCCTCACTTTACCAGGAAATTATGTGTTTAGGATGTTTCATAAAAATTATCAATCAGCAAGGAACATAAAGAGGCCTGTTTTCTTTTCCATATGTGTATGAAAAAGCAAAATTTTGATTAGGACCAAACAATTCAAGGGTAAGAGATGCATTTATCTTTGCATCTCTAGTGCTCAGCATAGCACCTGGTGAACGATGATGAACGAATGGAGATAATGAAGCCACAAAACTTCAGTCAGGCAAGAGTGACTTCAGAAGAGCAGCATGTGGCCGACATAACAGTATCTCCTCCCCAAATGCCAATACCAGCACAGCCAGTGCCACACCAACGGACTTCGTCACCCCTTCCGAAGGTGGGGTTTTGTTTCAAGTCCATGATAATGGGGCATTTGCTTACTTAAAGACTATGTGCAGTAGCTTCTCAACTAAGGTGAGTAGCCAGCCCCCATTCCTTCCACATCTTCCCCTTTTCTGCACTGAAAATTAAAGGAGATTGAAATAAACCAAACATATATAGGATGGTAAAATATTCAGAACCATGGACATTATTTCACTGGCTCTTTGCCACACCCTTATATCTACTGAGCTGTTCCCTCCTATGATTCCCCTTAGCAAGGGACTTGGAACAAAATCATTTCTTCTAGTTAAATGCACCTCGGATTTCTTCTCAGGGAGTCTACACGGGAGACCCACAAGAGGCAAATGAACCTAACACAGATACTCACCCTTTCTTCAGTCTAGTCTATCTTCATTTTAGCTGAGAATATGCAGGCTTGAGTTTGTTAGCTACAGTAAATGCTTTGGTTTCATATTTTGCTTCATTAGTACAGAATCGACAGCACTGTTTTCCAAACAACAATTCTCATAAGGTCCTAATACTGAAGACGAAAACATTTCTTTTAAGCATTTGTGCCTGATTTCAGATTCTCGGCCATGTGTTAATTCCCAGCTTAGAAAAGACCTCAGAACTTTCCAAATTTAGTGAAATTGAATATGTAACTTCATAGCAAATCACAAACAAATTACTAGAATTTCTTTGTTGGTTCTTCGAAAGCTTCTGAAATGAATGCAATTAAACGTGCTCATTAATTTCAGGAAAATTCGTAGGCAAGAAGGTAGTTTACTTTCTTATGTTTATGTTACCTGCAAAAGTGTGCGAAGTGTTTTTCAAGTGATTTTGTGAAAGACACAGTCTTCTAGGAAAAGTGCCAGCTACTACACAGGAAAACAGAGATGATCATAGATGAGAGAATTTATCAAGGGTAGCATAGAACTAGTTAACAGTTTTATATCCCTTTGAAGAATATGCTGATTCTATCAGCTGAATTCAGAACGAGCTTGTTTTCTTGAATTCTTGGTGACAAAGGCCCTAGTCTCTCTTTTTTAGAAGAGAGAGAGGGGCAACTGAAATTGTGGCAAGTGGCTCACATCTCATAAGGGATATAAGGATGGGAACTACCCTTTTGGAGGGATTTTCCTCATAAAGTTTTCTCTGTCAGCTGTGTTTCAGTTTGTGTTAATTCATCCACTCAAATATGTATTCTGTTCAATGTTCAAAGATCTCAAAGCATACTTTTTCAGTAGCCTATGGATCTGTTATATTGTCTATGAAAATGTTACAAAGTGAACTCATATATACTCTAGGACAGTGTTATAAAGCAAACACATCACCAAAACGGTATTCTTTTGGATACTCCTTTAAATTGCCACGTACTCGATCTTAAGGGTTCACACTAAAAGAGTCGGACATTCTGTTGTAGGTGTAATATTCCCATTTTAGGAGGCTGAAAAGCTTACACATGTTATAAGGAGAAACAGCCTTCTAACTCAAAGTCCGTTTTCGTTAGGCAAGTACAGACTTAGGAATATATTTATTTCACAGAGAATTTAATAGAGATGGAGACAAGCCTATGGAGAAATAAATGTCCAACTTTTTCTTTAGTGTTTATTTCCAAGTCTGGGTTAACTACTCCAGGTAATTGACAAAAATATTTCCCAACATCCTGTCCACCATTTTACTCTGCCTTTTCAAGGTTACAAAAAGATTCCAGGGCTTTTCACCGCAGAAATAAAATACTAACAACCTTATTCAGTATCATTTTTCTGCAGACTGGATAGCAATACATTATTTGTAAGGCTAGCATAGTTTAAGAAATAATCCTTCCTCTAAACCCTGATGGGAGTTATGTCTGACTAGCTAAGTGTTTGGATACATAAATGCATTCAGCCTTTGGTATTTAAAGTGAGCATCATTAACTCAACATTTCAACTTAAACTTTGCTTAAAAGATAAAGTTTCGCCCAAGTGAAATCAATGGGAGGTGTGTGTGAATATATGAGGTTTCAGCTTGGCCCAGTGAGGAATTTTGATTAAAACAGACAACCAAATGAAGAAATCATCAAAATAGAGCAATTACTGGTTGAAGAAAAGATAACACTAAAAAGTCCTGGCAGTTTTTCTACCTAAGTCTGAGTAACATATATTTGGGAGCATTTAACACTCCGTCTTTCATATGCTTACTGGTTCATTTCACACGGACACATCCAAAAACACAGGACTGGTTCCTGAAATACCAGCTTGTCTATAGTGGGACTTCTTTTAAATGATCTAATTTTCCTAGCCTCCTTAGCATATTGATTCTTTCCCCAAATATTCACTAAGTGCTCACTGTTCACATTATTTGCTCAAGGAAGTTTGCCTCTGCTTTTCAAAAAAGACACTAAAGGGAGTGGTAACACAATCTTGTACAAATATGGTTTAAGAATTTTACTTAAGTAAAATACTAATCATAGATCCGAATTTCCCATCACCCTTTACTCCATGTGGCATGTAAGCACAGAAGGGAGATGGAACAGGGCCACCTGCCCCAATCATAATATCATTAAAGCATACAATTCAGCTTTCTAGCCATGGAATCTGATCTGCACCGTTGCATGTAGAATCCCCTTCCACTCTAAACATATTAAAGTGTGGACACTAATTTACTATTTTGAATGAAAATTCATGAGCGACTTCCTCATGAGAAAAGCAGCCTGCCTTTGCCATTAATAAATAAAAAGGAATATGGAGTTCTTTCCACTAGTAATTTTCTCAACTCTCATATATGCCCACATACATGTGAAAATGCCTGCAAAAAAGAAAATCAACCCTACAAATTTGCTAATGACTGGCCCTCCTTTCTCATGGACTCATAGGTGGCCTGCCCACCAACAGTGGTTACTGTAACAAAAGCCATAGAACAAAACAAAATTCTAATCTCCAAGGTTAGAAAATATCAATTAGAAATATCAATGTAGATTTCTGGATGTATATGGAGGATTCTGTTAGGCTGTCAGGAAGTCAAATCCTTATCCCAATTTTCAAATAATACACTGCACTAAGTTCTAGCCAAACAGCTGGAAAGCATTCTGAAGAATTTAGAATCAGTAGTGATTCTGACACAAATGGAGGGATGATACAAAGCAAGAGATGATGTCATTTAAAAAGAAAAGAAAAGAAAAGAAAAGAAAAGAAAAGAAAAGAAAAGAAAAGAAAAGAAATCTTCCTACGCCATCATCTGTGTGTTAGAGGGGACTGGATCTACACATGCTGCTGGCACACGGGGGTGAGTTGGGCAGCTTACCCTTTTGTCAAAGGACTACCCCACCGTAGGCTTCACTGGTTCTCAAAGATTTAATAGGCAATAGAGACTATTTATTCTTAAGGTTAGGGCAGGAAGAAAATAATCTGGAAATTACTCTCTGCGGCCTAATCCCTAGCAAAAGCCTAGTGGCTGAATTAACACGGAGAGCCCACCTAGAATGATTTTGTTTGTCTCCTCCATCGGGGCTGACCCTGCTCAGAGAGTGCTGTGCTCAGACTACAATGTGTTAGTTACTTGTAGAACTGAATTATGCTTTGACTTCACTTCTTCAGCCTACATTTAAAAACTGCCTTGGGAATTTCATTTCTCTTGTAGGGATGTAGGATCACAGAAGCCTGTCTTCTCCTTCAAGAGCTACAGGAGAAACTCCTCAGGCCTCGGTGGCATAGGAAGGTGTGCTTCCCTCAATAGATATCACTTTTTTTAAAAAAAAAAAAGATTTTATTTATTTATTTGACAGAGAGAGAGATAGCCAGTGAGAGAGGGAACACAAGCAGGGGGAGTGGGAGAGGAAGAAGCAGGCTCCCAGCGGAAGAGCCCGACGTGGGGCTCGATCCCAGAACGCCGGGATCACGCCCTGAGCCGAAGGCAGACGCCTAACGACTGCGCCACTCAGGCGCCCCTCGATCGATATTACTTTTAATCTTAGGACACCATTAATTTTATGATGGAGGAGACTTTTTTCTTTTCTTTAGTATGGAAAATTGTGAGCCAAATCACAGCCCCTCTGGACGACATGCAGAGAATATGCATTTGTTTTCTTACACATATTTTACTTTTGCTTAACTTACTTCAGTCAAATATTTATCTTACTTTATTGTCAATATTTTTGTAAGTTGACTCAAATCCTTTGTGAAGAAGACGGGGGAATGAATAAAGGAATAAATTTTAAAAAGAAGAGTTAAGCTCTGCCCATTACAATGAGGTACATTAGATTTGTCATTGTCCCTGCTGGCATCTCTCTGCCTCTTCAATGGGCCTCGTCAACTCTCCAAAGCAGTACAAAAATTAAGATGGAAGGGAGATACAAACATATATCTTTATTAGTTGACTTTATTGTTAACTTTGAAGTAATAGTTCCCTGGAAAGTATGCTTCTGCCTCCCTGATTTGCCCTTTCCTGGATCCTGGCATGGATGGCATCAGATCACTGAAGTGGAAGACTGTCCAGGTCTAAGATTAGTTTAATGTATTTGCACATTAAAAGGGTATGATATCATGACCCCAATGAATACATTTCTACTGGTGAGATTTTTTTTAGCCCAGAAAGACCTATTTTAATAATTGCATAGTACCCAGAATATCAGTCATCCAGAAGGTAGCCAGGTAATTTATGACCCTTTTGATGGCATGATGTGTTGTGATCTTAGTATTTAATAACATCAGAGTACCAAAGATGGAGCAAAAACAACATGAAATGAACACCAATCAGCTATTCATTAGATTCAGACAGGACAAGAGTCAGAGGAAGAAAGCAGAAATTCATGGCAGAAATAAAGTTTCTTTGGGTTGCCTAGTGATTTATCTGTGAGAGCATTCTCAACATTAGCACAAATAAGAAAGAGTACTTCATTTTATGGCTGATGTGTACCAAAAAGAAGACATTTTATATAGCAATATTCCAAAAACACCCATTGAGCACAAATTCAAAATGGTCATTCTGTGTGTGTGTGTGAGAGAGAATATGAGTAAGCATCTATGTTCATCTACCTGCAACAGCGATATTGTTGGCATGGTGCGCAAAAGAAAACCAGGAAGATCACCTTGCAGCAGTAAAATCCAGGGTGATTATATCCCTTCTGGTGGTTAAAATCATTCAGTGTATCTTACTGCTTAATTAATTTAAAGAACCAAATTTGATCTTTAATCAAACAATAGTTTAAATAGTGATATATTTGTTTTCATTTGTCAAAATCATTTCCCTTTGGCGATGCTTTATACGTATCTGTGCGTGTTTTTTCATACCGATACAGAGATGCTTCTTTTTCTGAAGGAAAATGGACTCATCTTTCCTGCCAAACTTAACCTTTTGTCTATTTAAAGTCCATTTAGTTCAGCCTGTTGTGCTTGGGAATTACCTATATATCCTGTTTGTATTTGGGAGTAAAATTTACACCAAAATCTTGCATGGTGAGGAGTGAATTACTTGTATATTCTTAGATACAGGGCATAAACCTTGACTATGTCTCCATCTACAGACATTTCCCGAATTTCCTCATAGCCAGGGGAAGGCTGGCATATGGCCAATGAGACTGAGGTACCTTCTAGAACTTTACCATAGAAATAGAAGTCTCTAAGAACTCCTTAGTATTCCCTCCGGATCCCAGGAAGCAGAGTCAAGAAAGAGCTCTGTGCCCTTCTGCTTCAACAACATCAAATTACTATTTGTAGTAACCCTCAAAACACACACACCCTCCCTACACGGGGTTACTGTCTTGTGGCTGAAATCCTCACCTTCCCTCTACTCAACCTTTTTCTAATAGCTAATATCTATGCACCTTTTATGAAAGCTCAGATATTCCTTCCCCTCATAAGTCTCCCTGAGTAGGCAGACCTCCTAAGTACCCCCATAATACACTCTATATTGAATTTTACTGTTTCATAAGGTTGTATCTGAGTGTCTTTGTCTTTCTCACTAGACTGAGGACAATAGAGATTAAGGTTTTTTTATGTTTTCTGTTTCGAGCATCTCATACCACTCCCTGCAACATAGTAGTTGCTCAATGCATATTTTATCAACTAATTTTTATACATCTATTACATTATAAATATTTTAGATATTTTCTTATCAATTATTGTATTTCTGTGCTACAAAAAGTATATGGAGTAGGGGGGTAGGGGGATGGGAAAAATAGGTGAAGGGGATTAAGAAGTACAAACTTCCAGTTAAAAAATAAATAAGTAACAGAGGGGCGCCTGGGTGGCTCAGGCGTTAAGCGTCTGCCTCTGGCTCAGGTCATGATCCCAGGGTCCTGGGATCGAGCCCTGCATTGGGCTCCCTGCTCAGTGGGGAGCCTGCTTTTCCCTCTCCCACTCCCCCTGCTTGTATTCCCTCTCTCGCTGTCTCTCTCTGTCAAATAAATAAAATCTTAAAAAAAATAAAAATAATAAATAAATAAATAACAAGAGATGAAAAGTAGATCATATGGAATATGGTCAATAATATTATAAAACATTGTATGGTGACAAAGAGTAATTATACTTATTACTGTGAGCACTGCTTAATGTGTAAAATTGCTGAATCACTACGTTGTGCACCTGAAACTAACATAGCATTGTATGTCTCCTATACTATGGTTAATAAAAAATAAATAAATAAAAAATTTAAGAATATGAAGTAGACTAGGATACCTATTCTCATTTTACAGACAGAGATATTGCCTTTTGAGGAAGTTAAGTGTCCCAATCAAGGTCACCAAGCTAAAAAGCAGCAGAATGCCAACTTGAACTCCAGTCTCTAATTTTTAATCCAGGAGACACTCTCTCCTCCTTTAAAAAAAAATTAGACTAGAGGGAAATTCATGACTATCCCTAAAGGTAAATATTATTTGTGTCATTGAAAGCAATCTGAGCAGTCCTAGTTCACTCTAATATCTAGGATCAGAAGCTTTTACCTGCAGCTTTGAGACAGAAAATAGTAGGTGACTGTAGCCCTAAATTCCTACCAATCAAGATACCACCTGGAATCCTCAATGACGGAGTTTTTATTTTGGATGACTTGTTTAATATAGCAGGAAAGGTTCCAACTGAATTAAAAATGTTCGGATTATCCATACTTTTTTTCAAACAAACATTCCTTAAAGATAATGTCATGTCCATCTGGGTAGGGGAGTCGTTTACCATAAAGTAAGTTCCTACCTCTCTCAGCCTCTGCTGCCCCAGAGTTACCATTGTCCTTGTTTATGGTTGAAGAGCCTCAAACATTCCTGAGCTCCAGACCTGCTCCGTGGGCATTTCTACTTGGATGTTCCACAGACCATCTAAAGAACCACGTCTCACACACTCAGCTTCTTTCCCCCACTCCTGCTCCTCCCCTTTCTTCCCCATCTCAGTGAGTGACATGTCCATCTGCCAGACGGCACAAGACTGAATCATGGAAGTCCATTCTTCAACTCCCCCTCCGTTAATGCCCCCTACCCACTTGGTGTCCAAGGCCTGTCTTCAACTTCCTTCTTTCAGTTTCCATTGGAAACTCTGAGCTTCCATTGCTACAGTCCTAGCTCAGGCCCTATTTGTCACGTGGATGACTAGAAGAGCATCTTCATGGAGCACTGCCTACTCTTGCCCTTGCCAATCTATTCTCCACACTACTGCCAGAATAGTGTTTCAAAGCTGACATGCTGGGCAGTCTTTACTGGTTCTAGAGGTTCATACACACTGCTGCCTCCATAGGAAGCGTTCTCATCGTCACTTCTGGCCATGAGGTATATTCCATGACACTTCAGGAAGATTTTTCTGATTTACATCCATCTGCAACACACTGTGTCCTATTGTCTCTACATCCCCGGTACAGACTTCGCTTAACAGTTGTTCAACAAATATTCAATGTTAAATGACACAAAAGTCATTTGAATCCAAATCCTATTTTTTTCCTCATCCCTGAACTAGCAATTAGAACATCAGAGTGGCTCCTTTCTCTCTCTTCCTCATTCCCCTCATCTGATGGGTCATTGATTCTCTCTGGCTTTAGTCTCTAATGCAGTCTCCACGTTCTCAATTAATTTCTTTAAACTAAAATCTTCATTGACAAAAGCACTGTTTCTCAAACAGCAGCATTAGAATCACCTGGAGGGCTCATTAAACAAAGGTTGCTGGTCCCCGGCTCTAGACTTCCCAATTTAGTAGGTCTGGAGTGGGACTAAGAATTGGCATTTCTAACAAATTCCCAGGAGATACTGATGCTGCTGGTTCAGAGAACACACTGTGAAAACTACTAGTGCGAAGAGGTTCTCAACTGCTGGGCGTTAGAACATGTTTATATCTTGGCTCATGCCTGCCTACTGAATCAGAATTTCCAGCGGGGTGGGGTAGACAGGCATTTATCAGCTTAAAGGCTCCTCAGGTGATTTTCACACACTATCCTCCTTAAGACCCATGAATTCAATGATTAACTCCAGGAGCAGGACTTCCCCTTCTTCGCAAGCCTTATTTTTCACACACCCTCTTTCTAGCCTGCTTTCCAGTCATATGGAACCAGCGGACAGTCTGAGGATTCCAGGCCTTGCTCCCTCTCTCTGAGCCCCAGATCACTTCCGGCTCTTCGTTTACGCATCCATTCATTCGCTGAGCATCTAGCACTCACCAACCACCAGATGCAGGGCAGAGTGTGGTGAGCATGACACATGCAACTTGGCCTCATGGAGGCCACCCTGTTGCTCTGAGCCCCCCTAGCACCCTCTGCTCCCCCTTCTCTCTCATCTCCCAGGTAAATACTGGCTTACTGCCACACTTCTTGCTAGACTGTAAATTTCATGAAGGCAGGGACCATGGTCTGTCTTCGTAGGTGCTCCATAAACATTTGTTCAGATTAAACTGAAAAGCTCTTCCCCTGACCCAGCCTGCTTTCTTTCTTTTCTCTTTGAGTACAGTCAACACACTATGTTACATTAGTTTCAGGCATACAACTTAGTGACTTGACAGGTGTATTCGTTATGCTAAAGTATAGCTACCATCTGTCCCGTTACATCACTATTACAATATCATTGACTGTATTCCTTCTGTTCTGCTTTTTATTCCTGTGACTTATTCCATAACTGGAGGCCTGTATCTTCCTTTCCCCTTCACCCATTTTGCTCACCCCTTCCCCACTCCCCTCTGTCAGCTAACAGTTTGTTCTCTGTAGTTATTCTGATTCTGCTTTTTGTTTGTTTGTTCATTTTTTTTAGATTCCATTTATGAGTGGAATCTTTGGTATTTGTCTTTCTCAGCCTGATTCATTTCACTTAGCTAACACCCTCTAGGTCTATCCATGTTGTTTCAAATAGCATGATCTCATCCTTTCCTATGGCTGTGTAATAGTCCATTGTGAATAAATGCTGCATTTTCCTTATCCATTCATCTACTGATGGATCTTTAGGCTGCTTCTGTGTCTTGGCTATTGTCAATAATCCTGCAATACACATAGGCAAGAAAGTATATTCTTGGGGAAAAGACAGTCTTTTCAATAAATGGTGCTGGGAAAACTGGAGAACTACATGTAAAAGAATAATTTTTTGAGAGAGAGAGAGAGAGTGGGGGGGTAGGGGGGCAGAGGAAGAGAGAGAATCTTAAGCAGGCTCCATCCTCAGTGCAGAGCCCAATGCAGGGCTTGATCTCACAACCCTGAGACCATGATCTAAGCCAAAATCAAGAGTCGGATGCTTGACCGACCGAGCCACCCAGGCACCCCAAAACTGAACTACTTTCTAACAGCATACACAAAAATGAATTCAAAATGGATTAAAGACCTAAATGTGAGACCTGAAACCATAAACATCCTAGAAGAGAACACAGGCAGGAGTAATTTCTCTGACATCAGCCATAGCACCATATTTCTAGACACATCTCCTAAGGCAAGGGAAACAAAAGCAAAAATAAACTACTGGGACTATATCAAAATAAAAAACTTTTGCATAGTAAAGAAACCCATCAGTAAAACAAAAAAGTCAACCTACTGAATAGGAGAAGATATTTGCAAATGATCTATCTGATAAAAAGTTAATATCTAAAGTATATAAGGAACTTACACAACTCAACACCAAAAAAACAAATAATCCAATTATAAAAAAATGGGCAGAGCACCTAAATAGACATTTTTCCAAAGAAAACATACAGATGGCCAACAGATACATGAAAAGACGCTCAACATCACTGACCAAGCCTTCTTTTAAAAATCATCTCCACAGTCCTCTCTCTGCTGTCTTTCCTGATCTGCTCCAACTCCCCCCACGATAGTGAGAATTGAGCTCTGCCTTCCATGAGCCACAGCCCCTACCCAATAAAGACTTCTTTTTTTTTTTTAAAGATTTTATTTATGCATTTGACAGAGAGAGACAGCGAGAGAGGGAACACAAGCAAGGCGAGTGAGAGAGGGAACACAAGCAAGGGAAGTGTGAGAGGGAGAAGCAGGCTTCCTGCTGAGCAGGGAGCCCAATGCAGGGGCTTGATTCCAGGACCCTGAGATCATGACCTGAGCCAAAGGCAGATGCTTAACAGCTGGGCCACCCAGGCGCCCCCCAATAAAGACTTCTAACCTAGCACCTGTGATCCTTTAATCTATGTTGCTTACAAACTGACTCCTCCTACTTGTGAGCCTCTCCTTTTTGCCTTTAATTTCTGTATTTCCTATTAGTAATATTTGGCAAATTAATGAAAGAAGTTGATTTCGGGTTCATTGAAGCTTACTTCCCAATGTTTTTGCCCAAACTTCCTTGAGGCTTTAACGAAATCTCCTTAAGACTCTTCAATTTCTCCAGAGTAGAAAAATACCATAACTTAATTTCATACACTATGGAATATGCACAACATAGGATTCAGAGGAAAAAACGTTTATCAAGAGTCTGAATGAAATCCTCAGAGAGAAGGCAAAGCATGCCTTGACGAACTGTCCACTGCATTTGGACCCAGGGCTTGGCGTTGAGGTCTCAGCTCCAACTTAAACAACCATCCTGGGCGTGCCAATCACACAGCCTTTTTGCCTCCCAGTTCTATCATTTATAAACTGAACAAAAGACATGGTTTGTGATCGACAGTAAGTCTTGACAGCAAGTAGGATGCTACTTAATGAATTAAACAGCATCTTTGAAATTCATTTAAAAAATGAAATCAGACAACCTCTTGATAGAAAGAGGTGTCAGGAAAAGAGATGGTTACACTTTACAAAATATACAAAAGGTAAGTGCTCTTGACAAACTCTGCTCAGGCCATCGTGCCATTCACACAGTAGGCCTTCAGGGAATATTTACTGGGCAAAAGAAACAAAACAATCTGTAAGTGCTTTCATTTAAATTGGCAGGCATGAAAAGCACCAATCTGCTCCCACCAAGAATCATCAGTGACTCCTGCATTGCAGGCTCCCCTGGAAGCCAGTTTCCCACTTTGTGATGCTGGAGCCAGCGGCAAATGTCTCCCCTAGGTAAACAACTCTGTTACGAGTGCTCACACAGCTTCACATACACTCAGCGAAATCTTTCACCACACATATTCATGACTGCTAAACACACAGTTCATAGCTGTATATAAGCTCTGCTCTATCACCTTGACACCCAACTTTTCATCAAGCCAGAGAGGTTACAAGTCATCTCTAAGCAATATTGTGGTTAGGTAAACCTTCTAGAAATTTAAGATCACATTCTACCTAGCCGCTGAGTCTTCCCTGGAGTAGCTGATACATTTTTTCAACCACATATCCATAGTACGCATGTAGACATGGGGAGGAAATAAAAATATATGATTGTATCAGCAGCTTAATTTTCTCTTCAGTGGATAGGATGTCTGCATATGGAATGAAGACCCTAGAAAGCCCACACTATTCCCACAATTGCTTATTGGAAACAATGCTCATTCTATGCAACAAAAGGAACGGTTAATGAAGTTTATGTATCATTGGAGCAGATAATTTTACAAGGCTGTGTTCTTAAGGCTCCAGAATTAAGGATTTGACTGTGGAGGCAGGGAATCTTAGGGGCAGGACACCCCAGATAACCTCACCCACATGCATTCCTCCAACAATGCTTTTCTGTATGTAAACAGAAAACAGAAAGGAGTATATGGTTTTTGTCCTTAGTATTAAATAGCTGCCTTTTCTTCAGTACACTCTTAAATTTCTGCACAATGCACAGCCTTCAGCACCCCAAGGAGCATAAACAAAGGATATCAGGCAAGTTCACCTACTCCCACTTCACGGAACAATGCTTGCTGTTAACTAAGCAATTCCCACGGCAAATGTATGATTTGTGGAGCCCAGAGTAAGTACTCAGGTTGGGTCCTTGGAATCTGAGGTCAGAAGCACGTGGTGCCCGCTCAGTCCCCGGGGCTTTTAGAAAACATGAGAATGTGACCTAAAGTTTGTGCTTGCATCTACACCAAAGACTATTTAGGTACTGAGAGAAATTAAAGCACATTAAAGCCTCAAAACAGCTTATTGTTCATGCTCCAAGATTTAACCTTTTCTTTGTTATTTGCTGCTATGCTTTTCTTCTTACAAGTACTTAGGCATGTCTCCTGAATCACATAAGAGAAATCAAATATACACATAATGTGTCTATATATAAAATAATCCTGCTACAGCAGAAAATTATATAGATTTGAAAATTTGAAATTTGAAAATTTGAAAAGTCCATTGCCGTTTCCTAAATAGAATTATGACTCTTACCCTTTCCCTGGATTCTTAGACCCCGGGTTATATCACAAGACAGAATTTATAATCTGTACTTAATTTATCCCCAAATATCTGTAACTATAAACACTTAAAATACAAATGAAAACAAGTACATGAAAAGATTTCTTTCCTCCTGACTTTTCAGGGAATATTTTGGCTATAGTCACACCCCAGGTTTATATGACGCTTATTAACATGTGATGGAACTTGGGGGAACAGTTTCTCCCCCTTGCTGCCTGGCTCATGTATAAAAGTGAAATAGGTTACTGTTTCCATTTTTATGAGTATACTATTATTACGTCATTAAACTAATGAAATATTTAAATTTAACTAGTACTCTTTTACTCTTTAATATTACTTAAAAATAATAGAATTGAGCCAGAAAAGACAAAAAAAGAAATATATACACATACACACACAATATTTGCATAACTTTAAAGCCATTTGGAAATATCTGAGTGCATGAGTTAATTATTTAATAGTATGTGAAGTTAGTAGAAGGTAAATACAGCCATATGTCTCAGGCTGAATGAAACTGGTGGGTCACTGAAGTTGTTCGGTTCTTTCACGTACCATAGACAATTCTAGTGCTAGCCTGTTATTCCAATCGACTTTATGTGAAGCCAACTGGCTAACCCAAGGTCTCTAAAGAATTATTAAGTATCTATGTTGTCAGGAAAATTATGTTCTACCAAATTTCCAGTGAGCTTTTGATATTTAAAAGTTCTTTGGATAGACTTTAAAATAAACGGTAAAGGGGGAAAAACACGGAAAAAATGATTTATGAAGAAGAAAAACCAACACCATAGGCACAGTGTAGTCCCACAAACACTCCTACCACCTCTGCTTTGGAAACAGAGAATTGAAATTTGTAAAAAAGCTGCTTTGAAAAAAAGAACCACCAAGTTAGGATGTTCTGGGTTAGATGACAGGGGCTGATAAAATCCACACTCTCCCATTCTCTCACAAATGCAACAGAACATACAAGCCTGCTCTCCCAAGTCTGTTCGCTAAGGAGGAAATGCCTGCTGCACACCGACCAGCGGAGAATCATTGAAAAAGTAGAGATTAGCGACAGTCAAACAACAAAAAAGAATAGCTCCCTACCCATTGCCTCCCACTGAATGAACTTTTGACATATCGGCAAACTCTTCTTTCCTCTTGCTGCTGCTGGTGTACTGCTCACTGTACAGCTTGAGGGACATCTGCTCGACAGCATCTCTTTGTGCTTCCAGGTAGCATAGCTGAACCTCAGCCTGGAGAGAGAAACAAAGAGGAACTGCTGTGTTAATCCAGAAGGAATGCATTTCAAGTGAGGTGTAACAACTCAAAGAACGGGAATTGTTCACATCGTTATACTGCTCCTTTTCGGGTTGGATTTAATGGGATCAGCTGGGCATATTACAGAATTATATTTTAGATCTGAATCTTATAAGTTCCTCCTTAAAATACGACCTGAATAAATGAACTCTGAGAAGACTCAGTAAATATCACCAAATATCCCTGAGATCATAATACTGTATGATGAGATTTTACATAAAAATTCTGTGAAATTCCTTAATAATATTCTTCCTCATATTGCCACATACGTAACATTTATTTTTTAAAGACCTCCCTCCAACCCATACATTTGCATGGACGCATATTCTGAATGTTTCTCATTATCTTCCCTGAGAAGAATAAAAAAAGCCTAGTACCAATTCTAACACATCTTCAGTAGTGACAACAGACTTCCTTTATTACATTTTTTGGGTCCTCTGTATTATTATCTTAATTTTAAAACAGAAGGAATGGTGATTTTGCTTACATGTTGGTTTGAATTGTTACATCTTTCAGAGTTACTTGGGGCTTACTGGAGTAAAGAGAGGTAGTAAGTTCACCATGCTGTTTTCTATCAAACCAAGGCCAAAAGAATGCTGAATAATATTTGGCATGGAAATGTATTGAATAGATGCTTTATTTATTGCAGCTGTTATGATCCCTGTGGCTTTAGGGTTCCCCAGAACACCAGATGAGATGGGGAATGCTTGCCCACGGTAACGTGGAGGGAGAAATGCTGAGTTTGTGTGCACTGTGGACCAAAGGAACTCTTCTTTCTTTCAGCCCTACTTCACCAAATCCAAGCATGTCCATTCACATTTCTGATAAGCCTTAAAACTGCTTTCTAATTTAATTACATATTGTGTTAAAAACCGTTCTGGGTCAGCTGTTGGGTAGTTGCCAGAATTCTATCACGTTTAAGAAAAGCCAGGTCAGACACGACCTTCTGCTTTTCGTGAGCCAACCAAGGCCTTTTGCCTGTTCTCTGGCTTTATAAACTCGACTATGGAAGAAAAAAATAACCCAAAAAAACAGTGTTATAGAGTGGCAGCTGTTTAAAAAGAGCAAATCAGGACTCTGTAAATGAAAAGGGTGGTTTATGAAATGTAATATCTCAAACCATTCTGGAGTTCCTATGTTCCTATGTTCCTCTCTACAAGTAGCTAATTCTGAATGCTCTAGAATATGGAGGAGGAACTTTCAAAAAATGTGAAAACTCTACATTCTTATCATTGAAGTTTCAGAAATCAGTTAAAAACTGTAATCTGTACTTGGTTTATGTGAATTTTTCTTGCCCAAACTAATTGGTAACTAGTGGTCAAAGAACTGAAAAACAATAATCCTCCCAACTGCTAACCCTTTTCTACCTTCCCCCTCAAGACTGTAGGGATAATGGGGAGATCTTCCCACACCAAGTATTTTATTGAAAACCCCATTTGAATAGTGTATCCCCACCATTAGGTGCCAAGAGTCATGTTTGATCCCTAGAGGTTCTCATTAGTTTTTAACTGTCCTAAGGCAACAAGCTGGACCACTCCTTGTTCCAGATAATGATTTCACAAATGTGTGCCACTCATCACAAAAAGAGTCATCAAGAGTGAGGTCAACTTAATGTAGACATCACTACTAGGAAAAAATAATTGGAACTCATCCCTCTGAGATCCTAGGCCATTTCTGTGTACAAAAGGACACACCTCTCATATGACAGGAATACATGGAAAAGAGTTCAGAGAACAATGCTGAGAACAACTTGAAAGATAATTAGTTACCTTATGAAAATGATTGAAATGTTGCAATGTAAGACTTTATTGCACAATATCTCACAGGAATTGACATAGGAAACTTCTCTGCACTAACAAAGAGATGAATTAGATGGCCCAAGTCTTTCCTATTCATCTCTATCTCTCTCTCTGCTTTCAGTGATTCATTCCTAAACATGATGATAAAATAGAACCAAAGAATCTCCTTCTGTTAAGGTTGAATGGCTTTGTCAGTCTAAATCTCTGCAGACTGGTTAAATTTTTCTCATACAATATCTTAGTCTGAAGATAAATTTTTAGGAGGAAGATTTGAAGAAAATACCCTTCTTAAAAAAATAGTAACAATCTCTGATTAAAAGAATTTTATTTATTAGCACTTATGATAGTAGTGGACACTTTTGGACTATATTTTACAAATGGTAGCTCAGCTTGGTTAAATAACATTACTGATGTGTTATCAACAGAATTGGCAACTTACTCATTAAGGAAAATAAAAAGGAGTAAGAGAGAATAGATTCAGTAACAGAACAACTTGTTACTTCCTGGTCAGAGAGGTCCGTGGTATCATCAACGGGAGTAGGTGTATAAAAAGAGCACTACGGATGGATGAAACAGATGAGCTGGATTTGAGTCTTTTGGTTTGAGGTACTGGTAGAATATCCAAAATGAGACGTTCAGTAAGCAAGTGGAAATATTAAGCCTGATATATAAACCTAGAAGCAAGGGCTGACATTAGGAGATGAAATGAGAATGCCATGGAAGAGCGCGTATGAGGACAAAACAAGGATCAGTTCTCACTTACTCTACTCGAGGTCTGCATTACCCCTTGGCTGACCTAATGTGATGGATTCTCTGTCATTCTCCCTCTTTCCTTCTCCACCGTCCCCAAATCTGTTTTACAGATGGTTCATTGATTAATTTCTGAATCATAGCTGAGATCACTGGTAGTTGTTGCTTCAGGGCTTAATTCTGGACTGCTTTTCTTCATTTATACTGTTTTCCATGGCTTTCAATGCAGTCTATATAGTAATGGCTTCCAATGTTCTCCTCTGAGCTTCACATTTACATATCTAACCAACCACCTGACATTGCTACTTGGATGTATTTTAGGCAGAAGAATGCAAAACAGAACTCTCCATTCTCATCCTCACCACACCCCCCAGGACTTTCTGAACTTAGGTCTTTCCTTTCAAGCAAATGGCACCATGTTTTGCTCAGGTCAGAAAACTGAAAGTCATCCCTAACTCCTCCTTGTCTGATTTCCCACAGCCATTTACTCTCTAAATTCCATTGATTCCTCTCCCAAAATGTCTCTCCAGCCTGTCTGCCCAATCTGCATTCCTTCCAGCCTAATCCAAGACTTCATCCCCTCTCCCTTGCAGTACAACAATGATCTTCTAATGTGCATCTCTCCTCATTCATTCCTGCCCCTCCAATCCACCTTTGCAGTGGCCACAGAGGTTTTTATAAAACATAAGTTGGTTTCATACTGTATTCAGACAAAAACAAACAATACAAAACAAAACCCAAAAACTTCTTCCATGCTCTAAGGGATTTGGTTCTTGCCTACCTCAGATGTCATTTTATACTTGTCTCTCTGTCATCCTGTCATCCCTGCCTATTTTCAGCTCTTTAAACAGCTCTTTCCTGTCTCAGGACCTTTGCACATATTGTTCTCTTTCTCTGGAACATTCTCTTACTAATGTCTTCTTGTCCATCAGCTCTCAGTTGAGATTTTATCTCAAAGAAAGGTCTTCCCTGACTACCCTACCAAAGCTAGATTCACTCTATTCTTTTCTTTTTTGGAACAGTGTTAATTTCCTTCCCAGAACATAATACAATTTAAAATTCTTGTATTTATTGGTTTATGCTTTTCTGTCTCTGTCTCCAGATTCCAAGCTCCATAATGAGGCTGTGTCTGTCTATCTCCTTTGCTATTTTGTATTCCTCACACCTTGGCAGTATCTGGAACATGATAGGAGCTCAGGAAATAATTACTGAGTAATTGAATTGTACATTCATACATCCATCCATTTATTACTCATATATTCATTGGGCCTTTATCATGTGTCAGGAACTACACCACGGACTGTAGGTACAAAGAAGAACAAAACAAGAAGGGACTACTTTTCCCAAAGAACTACAGTATAGTGGAGGAAAGAGTTATGCCAACAGATGGCTACAAGAATCCCAATGAAATGAATGTGGGTGAGGATGGGAATTAAAAAAGCAATTGTCTGAAAGTGAGGAATGGGCAAGAAAAGCTTGAGAGAGGTGGCATTTGAACCAGATCTGGGAATATGGGTATGATTTTGTCAGGTGAAGAAGCAGATAGATATCTTTATAGGCAGAGTAATTTGTCTGTTCAAAGACAAGAGTCATGAAAGGATGTGGCATGTTCAGAGAATGGTGGCTGGAGCTTTGGGGCATTTGGATGAAGAGTCTAACAGTGAAGGGGGTAGGCTGTAGAAGATGTCAGGTTAGGGAATTTGGATGCTATCCAACAACATGCCAGCAGAAGATGTCATTGTTTCTGTGATGACCTTATCTTTTTCCACCTCCCTTTTTCTGTCATGGCAAGAGACTCACCTGATGAGTTAGTCCAAATATGCTCATAAAGCACCTACTTCCTGATATACTTTGAAAACACTGCATTGAGAAGGGAATAAACACCTAAGAGGTTCTAGTAAATTGTACTTCTAGTAAATCTTTAATGTAATGTTATTGACTACCCCCTCACTCTCAATGCATATGTTGAAGCCCTAACCCTCAATGTGACCATATTTGGAGACAGGGTCTTTAAGGAGGGAATTAAGATTAAATGAGGTCACAAGAGTAGAGACCTAATCCAATAGCAATGGTGTCTTTATAAGAAGATGAAGAGTATCACACAGAGAAGAGGCCATGTGAGGCTACAGCAAGAAGGTGGACATCTCCAAGCCAAGGAGTGATGTCTCACCAGAAACCAAACCTGAACATCTTGATCTGGAATTTTCAGCCTCCAAAACTGTGAGAAATAAATTTCTGTTGTTTAAGCCACCCAGTCTGTAGTATTTTGCTATTGCCATCCTAGCAGACTAATACACATAATAAAGTTAGAAACACCGCATTCTCATCTGAGGTTGAGTATTATTTCTTCGCTGCTTATCATTAATAGCATGTTTCCCCCTTTGTTTTATAAGCACCTAGAGCCTAAGTCACTAGGGATATTCCTCTTTAGATTCAGACTACAAATTAATAACTTAATCAGAACAGAAGACACAGTGTGCTAAAATATTTCATTTAAATTTGGCTTTGTATGTGGTGATCCAAATTCAATAACCTTCTTTGGGGCCTGAATAATTACTCAGCCATATACTTCCCCCTGATATTGCATCTAGTAACAAAATAGCTAACCCAAGATAAATCTAGGGGTTAAATTTCCTAACAATCTTGAGGGATTAAACACATAATCACTTTTATAATCACATATAGACATATGCCTTACCCTTGTCCTAAAAAGCACTGATTTAGTTAAGAAATGTCAATTATTTCATCATCACTGCATGTCCCAGCATCCTTTGCTGAGTAAAGTATCCTGAGAACATTAAAATTAATTTCACTCTGTCTTAACTCATGCTGTTAGAGGTCTGTCTGCTCACTCACACTGTACTTCACAGCTTCCCACCACAGCTACCTGTCTACTTGCATCTGGGCCCACAACCTCTTCCTTCCCTCCTGTTTTTGTGGAAACTTTCCATATTTCTATCTAAAACCAACCCCTTCACCTGTGCACCAGACCTCCTCTTATCTACATAAAGATGATCACCTCTGCAGTAAATTGTCCTTCTTTCCTGCATTAGGTTTTTTTCTCTCCTCTGCATTATTCTCATCAGCACAAGCACATCAGCCAGAAAAATGCTGTTGTTTTTCCCTTGGTGAGGACAAAATAAATAAATAAATAAATAAATAAATAAAAAATAATCCCTAGACACCAACTGACACTAATCTATCCTCTGGCCAAAGCCCCATATCTCTGTTTCCTGCTATAGCAAAATCACTTTTACATATGCTCTCTATATTCACTGCGTCCAATTTTTCTCCTATTTTCTCTTGAATACACTCCAATCAGGCTTTTGTCCACATTCCCCATGCCAACGGTCAGTACCCAGTCCTCAACCTATCCTGACCTGCTCCAGCAGGGCTAGTCGGTATGCTTTAGGGGCACTGGACCTTGTTTGCATGACAGCTCAGTCCCTAACCTCCCTCAGGTCTTCACAGAAATGTCATCTTCTCATTCGGGTCTTCTCTGATCTCCTACTTAAAAATTCAACTCACACCCACCCCCCTGCAATCCCTATACTCCTTCATACATATTTACTGTATCTAGCCAAATATGCTACTTAGTTTGTATTGTCCATCTTCCCCTGGTGGATTAGAAGCCTCATGTGGGCAGGGACTTCTGTCTATGTGTTTGCTGCTGTATCAACAGCACCCAGCACAGCACAGGGTATAATATAGGCACTGTATAAAAATTGGTTGAATAAATTGTACTGAGTTTGAAAAGTTGAACTGGTTTAAAATGTACCAAGAAATAAAACAGATTATTTGAAGGCTGCGGCAGCTTCAGCTTGATTTCTGAAACCGTGGGCTTCATTCTCACTTAGAAAGGGGACTATTTTTTCTTTGACAAAAGAAAATTATTGAAATACGTAACTTGCTTTCTTTTCTCTAGGAATAAAAAAGGAGAAAAGCTTCCTTAATTCAAGAATCACTTGATAATGTTTTGTTCAGCTAACAGAGTGATCTTAATGTCATATATCATATCAGAAACTAACCAGGACAGTCACACGCATAGAGAATGAAAACTTTAGCTATTGTCTTCATGTGGTAACCTTCACAACATGTTTCAAAACAAGTTTTAAGTCTTCTGGGTAGGAACTTGTCTTACCTTAATAAAATCTGATTTCTCATTAAAAAAAAAAGAGGAATAATTCTAGCTTTTGGAGGAGACATTAACAATGCCACAGCTTGTTTTTGGAAGAGCCCACAGTTACTCCGGAGGATCCTTTATATGAGAGGGGGGTGAGAGAGAAGACTGTACTTTTTCTGACAATAACATTATTATTTGGAAATATATTCCTACTTTTACTACACAGACTTTTCTTAACCTTCGGTGTAGTATCTTTAAGCACATGGCTTTTCCTCTTCCTTATATATTTACAACATATATATTGACGTCTCTATTTCCTTCCCTTTGTATCCCACCCATGCAACTAGCCCAGATTGCCCCTTCTTCTGGAAGCACCTACAGGTCTCAAGGCCCCATGGGACCTGACAAGGACTTCCAGGGTTGATGAGAATCTACACTTCTAAATCTCCATGATTTTGTTTGGTAGAGCTCCCCATACTCCAGGATTTAGAGCTATCGCCTTTATAGTGCTACTGCACCCCACCCCCACTGCCTCAGGATCCTGGTTATTTGGTACATTTTTGCCTTTGTCATCATTGTAGGTGGTCCATAATTTCCTAAAACAACTTACCTTTGGGACTGAATTCAAAGTGCATCTCCTTTGAGGAGAGTCTGACTTGACAGTACAGAAGAATCCTGAACTCACCTCCTCCCATGAACACAACAAATATACAGCTACATATGGAACAATTCCATCTGAAAAGGACCTGAAAGCTAACTGAGCAGCGCTTCCACAGCAAAGGATAGAAGGGCCACATTGAGGGGGTGGGATAGGCAGAGACACAGTCTAGAAAGAAATCTCACCTCAGGTGTCATTGATGAAGGATAGTTGGAAGGCAGGCAGGCAAGGACAAGGGGCCCCCACCCTAAGAGGAGACTACCCTTAAAAGGATTTTACACCACCCTGGAAGGAGCCCTCTACCCTTTCCCATGTGATAGATAGATGACAAAAACCTGATTAGATGACAGGCACAGGGAGGGTTAATCACATTAAAACAGCACCCACAAGCCCATAAAAACTCCTAAAGCCCATAAAACCTCTTGGGTCCCCTTCCTTCTCAGGAGCTTTGTACTAAACACTTTGCTATCATTCAATAAACCTTGCTTTGCTGCCCACCACTCTGTCTGGTCTACCTCTTCATTCTTTAAAGCAGAGTGACCAAGAACAGCAGGAACCAACAGAGGAAAAAATCCTTTAACTCCATGACCCAGGTCGAGAGGGATCTCATAATATGAAGCTTATCCCTGAGGAGCAAGGGGGTTTGACACCCCAGCCATTGGGAACTGCAATGGAGAGATGAGCCCCTAAAGTGTCTGGTCTTGAAAACCAATGGGACTTACTTCTAGGACAACTATTGGGAATGTAAAAACTACCCTTAAAGGGCCCATGCACAGACCCAGTAGCCTAGGGACCTAGCACAAGAGCAAAAGTTTGAAAGGCACCTACATCACAAGTGAAGGAAATTCATTTGTTAACATTATTAAAGTGTCTGCCAGAAAGGCAGGAAGCTGTTGGAATTCTCTATGAGAATAAAAGCACTAGTGGGCACCATTTTTGCATTCTGCTTTTGTCTTATCGGTGTTTGCCCTGTGGAGGGACATTTTCACATTTCCCCACCCCCGGTAGCTACAGGCATGGCCAGGCTGGCTGAACACACTGCCCCCACACACCACAGCCATGAGCCTTCAGGCACCATAGCAGGACTCTCCCCCGTGTCTTCAAGCCTTACTCCACCCCACCATATCTGGCGGGAATGTGAAACGCACACAAGGGATGCTCCTTGAGCATCTGGCTCTGGTGGCCAAGGGGAATGTATTTCTGGTTCCCCCACATCTGAAACAATTGAAGAGACAGTCTTTGGCAGGCTACCACCCCCAGAGCACTACACAAACACCAGACTACAATGCGTCTCCAGTCTTCATGTAAAAAAGGCCTATCTTCTTGTCCTGGAGCTTCAGGCCTCAGGCGCAGATTTTAGGTTTGCCATACATCCAGAGGCTACAGAGGTACCCCCAGGGAACATGGCTGGGAAGATACAATAATTGCATCCTCCTTTGATCTCACCAAAGCTTGCTGATATCTCCCAGAAAGGAGCTTATACACAAATCTGAAGCCATGATACTTGCAACTGTTGTCCAAAGGATATCTCCAGATCTCCTGCTCTAGAAGTCATTGCAGACCCACAAGACTGTTGATATTTAAATATCTTAAAAGGATGCTGCCTGAAGTTCTGGCTTACAATTACCCTAAAACTAGGCACTGTCCTACATCCCTCCCTTTGCAACACTGAGAGGTTTTGGCACACCCTCAATAGCAGGGAACTATCAACAACAAATCAGGCTACTTAGATAATCACAAAGTTCTGAGAAACAACCAAAAGCTAGAGCAAGGCTGAACAATAAGTTCCATCACCTATACAGAGCCATTCCTTCAAGACTTGGAGAAGTGCCTGTTTCATCTAATACACAGAAACAAACACAGAGAGTCAAGCAAAACAAAGAGACATAGAAATATGTTCCAAATTAAAGAACAAGACAAAACCTCAGAAAAAGACCTTAATGAAATGGAGATAAGTAATCTACCCGATAAAGAGTTCAAAGTAATGGTCAGAAAGATGTTTAATGAACTTGGGAGAATGGATGAACACAGTAAGAACTTCAACAGAGATAGAAAACATAAGAAAGTACCGAACAGAACTCACAGAGCTGAAAAATACAACAGCTGAACTAAAAAATACACTAGATGGGTTTAGCATCAGACTAGAAGAACTAGAAGACAGGATCAATGACCTGGAAGACAGGGCAGTAAAACTCACCCAAATACAAGAGCAAAAAGAAAAAAAAAAAGAATTTTAAAAAGTGAAGATAGCTTAAGGGACCTGTGGGACAACATCAAAAGGAATAGCATTAGCATTGTAGATGAAGAAGAGAGAGAAAGAAGGGGGTAGAAAAGTTATTTGAAGAAATAATGGCTGAAAACATCCCTAACTTAGAAAGGAAATAGACATTCAGGTCCAGGAAGCACAGAGAGTTCCAAATAAGATGAACCAAAAGATTTACACCAAGACAAAATGAAATTAAAATGCCAAAACTTAAAGATAGAGAGACAATACTTAACAGCAACAGGAGAAAAACAACTTCCTACATACAAGGGAGCCCCCATAAGGCTATCAGCTGATTTTTCAGCCAAAACTTTCAGGCCAGGAGGGAGTGGCGTGATATATTTAAACAGCTAAAGGGAAAAATCTTCAAACCAAGAACACTCTACCTGGCAAGGCTATCATTCAGGATTAAAGGAAAAATAAGGAGTTTTTCAGATAAGCAAAACTAAAGTAGTTTATTATCACTAGACTGGCCTTACAAGTAATATTAAAGGGACTTCTTTAAGATGAAAAGAAAAGGCACTAGCTGGTAGCAAGAAAACATGTGCAAGTAAAACTCTCACTGGCAAAAGCACATTTATAGTAAAGGTAGTAGATTACAACTTAGAAAGCTAAAGAAGGTTAAACACAAAAGTAGTGAAATTAACTATAACCATAATAATTAGTTAAGGGATACACAAAATAAACAAATGTAAACTACTACATCAAAAACAGAACACATTGGGGAGGGGAGTAAAAATGTAGACTTGTCAGAAAGTGCTCAAACTTAAGATGCTATCAACTTAAAATAGACTGTTATATACATAGGATATTACAGGTGAATCTCATGATAACCACAAAGCCAAAATCTACAACAGATACACAAAAGATAATGAGAAAACAATCTAAACATAACATTAAAGAAAATCGCCAAACCACAATAGAAGAAAGGAACAGAGAGGGACTACAAAATCAACAAAATGGCAATATACACATACCTATTGACAATTATTTTAAATATAAGTGGATTACATTTTCCAATGAATAACAAAGAATAGCTGAATGAATAAAAAGAACAAGATCCACCTATATGTTGCATATAAGACACTCACTTCAGACCTAAGGATGCACACAGACAGAAACTAAACGGATGAAAAAAGATATTCCATGCAAATAGAAGTAAAAAGAAAGATGGTGCCACTATACCTCTATCAGAAAAAATAGGTTTTAAGGCAAAGATTGTAATAAAAGGCAAAGAAGACCATTATATAGTGACAAAGGGTTCAATTCAACAAGAGGATATATATAACATTTGTAAATATTTATGCACCCAACATAAGAACTCCCAAATATATAAAGCAAACATTTAAACACCTAAAGAAATAAAATGACAATAATAAAATAATAGTAGGGGACTTTTAATACCACTTAGCAATGGACAGATCATCCAGACAGAAAATCAATATGGAAATATCAGACCTAAATAACACATTAGAACACATGGACTTAACAGATATATACAGAATATTCCTTCCAAAAGCAGAATACACATGCTTCTCAAGTTTGCAAGGAACATTCTCCAGGATAGATCACATGTTAGACAACAAAATAAGTCTCTACAAATTTAAGAAAACTAAAATCATATCAAGCACCTATTCTGAACACAATGGTAGGAAAATAAAAATCAATTACAGGAAGAAAACTAGAAAAATCACAAATATATAAAGATTAAACAATACTCTACTGAACAACCAATGGGTCAACAACAACAACAACAACAACAACAAAAATCAAAGAAGTCAAAAAAATACCTAGAAACAAATAAAAATGGAAATACAACATATCAAAATCTATGGGATGCAGCAAAAGCAGTTTTAAGAGGGAAGCTTATAGCAATACAGGCCTACCTCAAGAAACAAACAAAATGGATCTCAAAAAAACAACCTAACTCTACATCTAAAGGAACTAGAAAAAGAAGAACAAACAAAAAATCAAAGTTAATAGAAAGAAGGAAATAATAAAGATCAAAGTGGAAATAAATGTAATAGAGACTAAAAAATCAGTAGAAAAGATCAATAAAACTAAGAGACTGTTCTTGGAAAAGATAAACAAAAATGACAAACGCTTGGCTAGACTCAAAAGAGAGAGAGAGAGAGAGAGGGAAAGAAAGAAAGAAAGAAAGAAAGAAAGAAAGAAAGAAAGAAAGAAAGAAAGAAAGAAAGAAGAAAGAAAGAAAGAAAGAAAGAAAGAAAGAAAGAAAGAAAGAAAGAAAGAAAGAAAGAAAGAAATTCATAGGCAAATATCCCTAATGAACATTAATACAAAAATCTTCAACAAAATATTAGCAAACTGAATTCAACAATACATTAAAAGGCTCATACAAGATGATCAAGTGGGATTTATTCCAGGGATGCAAGACAGTTCAATAGTCATAGATCAATCAATGTGACATACCCCATTAACAAAATGAAGGGCAAAAATCATATGATCATCTCAACAGATCTTAACAGGAAAAACATTTGACAAATTTAGCATCCATTTATGATAAAAACTCTCAACAAAGTGAGTACACAAGGAACACATCTCAATATAATAAAGGCCATACATGGCAAACTTATAGGTAACATCATATTCAATGGATAAATGGATAAAAGTCTCCCAGTCTCCCTACTTTAATTCAACATAATATTGGAAGTCGTAGCCACAGCAAGTAGGCAAAAAAAATAAACAAATAAATAAAAAATAAATAAATAAAAGTCATCCAAATTGAAAAGAAAGAAGTAAAACTCACAATTTGCAGATGACATAATACTAGATCTAGAAAAACCTAGAGACTTTACCAAAAACCTGTTAGAAACAATAAATGAGTTTAGTAAAGATGCAGGATACTGAGTCAATATACAAAAATGTGTTGTGTTTCAACATACTAATAATGAACTGTAGGAAAGAGAAATTAAGAAAACAATCCTGGTTACAACCGTATCAAAAAGAATAAAATATCTAGGAATAAATTTAACCAAAGAGGTGAAAGACCTATACACTGAACAGTGTAAGACACTGATAAAAGAAATTGAAGAAGATACAAATAAATGGAAAGATATTCTGTGTCCAGGGATTGAAAGAATTCACATTGTTAAAATGTCCATACTACCAAAGTAATCTATAGATGCAATGCAATCCCTACCAAAATTTTAATGGCATTTTTCACAGAAGTAGAACAAATAATCCTGAAATTTATATGGAACCACAAAAGACTCTGAATTGCCAAAGTAATCTTCAGAAAGAACAAACCTGGGGGTATCACACTCTCTGGTTTCAAACTATACAATAAAGTTATAGTAATCAAAACAGTATGGTACCAGCATAAAAACAGACACATAGATCAATGGAACAGAATAGAGATTCCAGCAATAAACCCACACATATATGATCAATTAATTATTCACAAAGGAGACAAGAATATACCATGGGGAAAAGACAGTCTCTTTAATAAATGGTGTTGGGGGGCGCCTGGGTAGCGCAGTCGTTAGGCATCTGCCTATGTCTCAGGGCGTGATCCCTGCGCTCCAGGATCGAGCCCCACATCGGGCTCCTTCGCTGGGAGCCTGCTTCTTCCTCTCCCACTCCCCCTGCTTGTGTTCCCTCTCTCGCTGGCTGTCTATCTCTGTAAAATAAATAAATAATCTAAAAATAATAATAATAAATGGTGTTGGGAAAGCTGTACAGCCACATGCAAAAGAATGAAAGTAGACCGCTATTTTATACCATTCACAAAAATTAACTCAAATGAATTAAAGACTTGAATGTAAGACCTGAAACCATATAACTCCCAGAAGAAAACATGGATGGTAAGCTCCCTGACATTAGTCATAGCTATGTGGGTAATTTTTTGGTTTTGTTTTTGTGTTTTGGCTATAACTCCTAAGGCAAGGGGGGGGGAGCAAAAATAAACAAATGAACTACATCAAAATAAAAAGCTTTTGCATAGCCAAGAAAACCATCAATGAAAATGAGAAGGCAACCTACTGAATGGGAGAAGTTATTTTTAAACCATATATCCAATAAGAGGTTTATATCCAAAATAGATAAAGAACTCGTACAACTCAACAACAAAAACAAAAAACCCAATTAAAAAATGGTCAGAGGATCCGAACAGACATTTCCCCTAAGGAGACATCCAGACAGCCAACAGACACATGAAAGATGTTCAACACCACTGATTATTAAGGAAATGAACATCAAAACCACAATGAGACATCAGCTTACACTTGTAAGGATGGACAAGACAAGAAATAACAAGTGTTAGAGGAGATGTGGAGAAAAGGGAACCCTCATAGGCTTGGTGAGAACTTAAATCGGTGCAGCCATTATGGAAAACAGTATGGAGATTTCTCAAAAAATTAATGATAAAACTACCATATGATCCAGCAATTCTGTTTCTAGGTATTTATCCAAAGACTACAAAAACACTAATTGAAAAGATACATTATTTACAACAGCCAAGATCCGGAAACAACCTAAGCGCTCATCAATAGATGAATGAATAAAGATGATGTGGAATATATATATATATATATATATATATATATATGGAATATAATATATATATAGAATATAATATATATATATGATGGAATATACATATTATATATATGTGAAATATAATATATATATATGTATATTATATTATATATATATATATATATATATATATATATATATATATATATATAATGGAATACTACTCAGCCAAAAAAAAAATAATGAGATCTTACCTCTTCAGACAACATGACAGGCCTTGAGGGTATTATGCAAGGGAAATGAGTCAGACAGAAAAAGACAAATACTATATGATTTCACTTATATGTGGAATCTAAAGAACAAACAAACAAAACAAAACAAAAGCAAACCTGTAGAGAACAGACTGGTGGTTACCGGGGGGGAGGGGGTTGTGGGGTGGGTGAAATGGAAAAAGGGCACAACTGTATGGTGATGGATGGTAAGTAGACTTATGGTGGTGATCACTTTGTAGCGTACAGAACCATCGAAGTAGAATACTATATACCCAAAACTTACCTAATGTTATATACCAATTTCACCTCAACTTAAAAAAGTGCATTTCCCTTGTGCAGAAATGAACTCTCTAAAGATATTTATTATCAGCTACATTCTGGCTAAACACAAAAAACATTTGGCATTACAGCGGATGAGAATCTCACGTTGTTTTTCAGTCCTATGTGCACGACTAAGTGGAATAGCAAAGCCTCCTTCTCCTACAGAGTTGGAGGAGGAAGTCACAGGGCTAAGGAGCAATGCATTTTTAATAGTATAATTGATTAAGGGCCTTCATTTATTCATTTGACAAATATATCTTGACAGGATTATGTGTAAGATATTGTGCAAATTACAAATCTGGGTCAGACGTGGTGCCTGTCTTCAGGGAACCTATAACTTAGAATTACAGAGAAATTATACTAAATATAGGAGCTAAAATATTCACCTAAGGATAAAACTAATATTACACTTCAAAAATGTTAACAAAGAAACAGTACGTTTGTTAGAATGTTCTTTTTATCATTGGATAAGAGAGTTATAAAAGTATTTAAAAATATAAATATTTGCCCATTGTTAAAAATTAAATATACACCAAATATTTAACAAGTGTCTCAAAGTTACTTCAATATTATACTCAGCAAAGACTACTGTATATACTAATCTTTGTACATTAGGATACAAAACTCTTATGACCATACTGGCAGCTCCAGAAAACCTAGCCTTGGGTTCCCAAGGTTTATTTATATTTACATTCATAGATACATGAATAATCAATTCAGACAACCGAAAAAGATAACTGATTTAAGTGAAAAATATTACACCTTTAAAAGATCATCTTTATTTCTACTGACTTGATGCTGTTTGCAAGTCATTAAAAACATTCATGATAGGGGCACCTGGGTGGTTCAGTCAGTTAAGCATCTGCCTTTGGCTCAGGTCAGGCTCAAGTCATGATCCCAAGATCCTGGGATCGAGCCCTGCAAGTCCAGCTCTCTGCTTGGTGGGAAGTCTGCTTTTCCCTCTCCCTCTGCCCCTCCCCCCTGCTTGTTCTCTCTCTCTCTCTCTGTCTCTCAAATAAATAAATAAAATCCTTTAAAAAAAACCATTCATGATAATGTTTAAGAAATTCCATTTTAAAGCTATGTCTTTAATGATATTTGTTAAATGGTAAGCATTTAGATAAAGTGGAAAAATTAACATGAATGCTAATTTCCTTCTTTATTCTGCATTTGTTTGGGTGTAAAGAAAAATGTCTCCTTCCTCCATTTTAATGAAAGATGAAATGCTTATTAAAAACAACCAGACCTCCACCTAACAAATCTAAAGAACAAATACATCACACAACCGCATTTGTGGATGGCCTCATCCACCACCATCCTCCTCTTTATAATGCAAGTAGTTAAAATCATTAAAAATTCGGCATTTTATGTCATGAGCTACGGTGGGAAGGGAGTGTGATTACACTGTGTGGACTGGAAGGGATGATTAGAATTTCGATGTCTCTCCATTACTGTTTCCTTAGCAAATCTCTGCACAATGACACGGGCATCAAGTCAGTGTTTATATTCTACGGCTGCGCCCTTGTTCCCATCTTCCAAATTCCACTACAGCAAATCCTTATTTACTTTGTGGCAGAAACTAAAAATTAAAGATGTGTAACGTGAAGATATAATCTTAGCTCCTCTTGCCCTGCAGGACTGGCAGTTCCTTCCCCAGTACAATTATGCCGGCAAATGTTGCTATTAACTCTGTGACTACAACATGCACTCCAGTTTCTTTGAAATTCTATAAAATAGTTGTCCTTAGATGGTGATAGAAAGGAAGGAATGAAGCAGGAACAACAAGAATTACTTTACATACTAATAATAACAATTTAGTTATCAAAACAGAACTGAACAAGTGTGTCTTTATACTGTTCTTTTAAAAATTTAGCCTCCTAGGGTTCTAATAATCAGGGCCTATGGTTCAGGAATGCACAGTAGCACTCAGCTCGGTGCCTATATCCTCATTTCAAAGAGAATCATTCAAACCGACATCCACCCTGTCAAGCATCTCGACTTTGAGCCGCTAATGTAGAATAAAAATCAATATAAATTTTGATCATTTGATGAATATTTACTTCTTTCTTTAGTGTTTGGGGAGTTAGAATTGAAAAGTGCTGAATCAAGTCATTTTATTTTTTTGTGTTTGTGCCAACACCAATTTACTACCCTCCAGAAAGTTCCTGAACAAGATGTCTCAGGTGGCACGCATGTTGGTTTTTCCTGTCAATCATAACTGTACGTCAGTAGGGAACCGTGATCATTTCCCTTTCATACACTTAGTGTTCCAAAAAGGAATATTTTCATTACTTTCCTGGAAAAGGTAAACTTTCTCATTTAGACACACTATTGTAAGCCTGGGTGTCTGTTGTCTTTGGCATTCAGCTGAGCTTAAATTGATACGATCTATTCAAAGTTAAACACTTTATCTTAGGCTCCAAGGGCCGTGCACAATAAACAGAGTTTACGAATGTATTCCTCTATAAGCAACATTCAGTAACACCCCCAAGACAAAGAGCTTTTATAGAAGCTTCCATCTTCCTCCATATGTTTTCCAAAAAATAACAAGAAAATATCAAGTGACTGCTCTAATCAGCAGAATGACTTCACAATAAAGACTTTACACTTTTATTTATAAATGAAACAAAAATGCACTACAGAGAAATGATAGTAAAAGAATGTGGCAATTAAAATGTGATTCCAGTGTAAGTCTACTTATATGAGTAGAGCAGCATGCTGCCATTTTTATTATGCTACTTTGATATATATATATATATATATATATATATATATATATATATATATATATATATATATATAACAAAAGCTTACTATTCCTACAGAATGTTTCCATAGTGATTTTTAAAAGAACGGTCTTTCCCAATTTGAAAAAGACTAAACTAATTGCAAGCACCAAAGAAGTAAGCTATACTCATTTAAAAAAAAAAGAAAGAAAGAAAAAAGAAAAACTCACATATGACATAATGGCAGAATATTCAATATTAAGGAAACATTTTTGATGATTCCTTATAAATTAAATAAAAATGGCAGCAGCTGCCTCTCCCAAGGATGATATAGCCCTGGACAATCACTAGATATTATGTAGACAGATGTTTTAAATAAAATAAGTATTTAGATTGCTAGATACCTTGCTATATATGAAGGCAATTATAGGATGTCTTTGTTAAATTACATTTTTCATTTTTGTGAGGGGAAAAAAGAATTGTCCTGGAAACAGTACCGACAGGAAATGATCCTATATCTAAAACAGCTGGAGACTGTAACTAATATAAATTTACTTGAAAATAAAAATGCTGTGTGTCTCTGGAGACATGCAGTAACATGCCATAAAAACAGATGAGAATATAAAAGTATTTAAAAGGAGGGAAAATACATCGTATCTAGATATTAAATTGAGATGTGATTCACTGATAAATGAGAAATATTTAAAGATGAAGAAAAGAAAGAGAATCAGAAGTTATTTTAAAACTTATAATAAATATTTTATTTAAAACCAGATTTTTAGGGAATATCAAAATATTTTTCCAGGAAAAACCCTGTGCTTTTCAATATATTGGTTATTAATTTACTAAAGTTATAATAAAAATGTAACGGTAGATAATTGTGTTTAGTCAGGAAATTCTAATGGAAGGCAAGATGCTCACTCTGAGTAAGACAAGGACCCGAATATTGGATAAGAATATTCCATTACATTTCAAAGCCATATGTAACAGCCTCCACACAAAAGCTCCCATTTTTGGGGCGCCTCGGTGGCTCAGGCAGTTAAGCATCCAGTTCTTGGTTTAAGCTCAGGTCATGATCTCATAGGTTTTGGGATTAAGCCCTACCTTGGCTTGAAGGAAGTCTGTGTGAAGATTCTCTTCTTCAGCCCCTCCCCCCACCCACACACACGAGAATGCACTCTCTCGCTCTCTCTAATAAACGAACCTTAAAAAAAAGCTCCCGTTATCTTTGCCCATCCCCCACTCCCTTTTGTTAGCTAGTGAATTAAAAAGATATCAATATATTAATTCATAGTAAATATTCACAAGCATTAACATCTTAACATGGTAGTCATCTCCAAACTCAAAAATTTCAGTATTCTTCATTTAAAGATTGAAATGCATAAATCTACAAGATAACTTTAAGAAAGGCTATGTATGAAAATCTATTTTCACAGCACAGGTGAGGAGAGCCTAAAAAAGACCCCCAAGTCTTGAGTGTCTACCTCCCTCATCTATGCCGAAAACTTATCCTGGGGTTCCTAGGAATCTGGGTATCAGGCAGGAGAAGATCATGTGAAATTGGGATTTCCTACGGGGCCCCAATTTGCACAGCCAGGGAAGATCACAGAGCCTTAGAAGTTAGCTTATGCATGTCAACCAAAAGGGAGAGGCAACAGGAGGAAAGTGGATGAGAAGAATAAAGACAGGGAAGAGCAAGGATAAAAAGCAAGCATGTATATGAGTGTGAAGAATTGTTATCACAGTAGTGCCCACAGAACCCGGAATGAAATGTTCTTAAATAAAATCTTGACTTTAATAAAATTCTTTTGTAGGCTGAAGTTGCAATACCCTCAAAAATGAAACTCTAGAACTCAAACTGAAATTCAGAACATATTTCCTATAGACTGAATATTTGTGTCCCCCCCCAAAATTAATGTTGAAACCTGATCTGCAATATGATGGCATTAGGAGGTGGGGTCTTTGGCAGGTGATTAGGTCATGAACCCTCATGAATGGAACTAGTGCCCTTATGAAGAGACTCCACAGAGTTCCCACCCTCTGCTGCCATGTAAGGTCACAGTAAACCAGGAAGTGGATTCTCAACAGACACTAAATCTACCAGCATCTTGATCTTGGAACTCCCAGCCTCTAGAACGGTGAGAAATAAATGTCTGTTGTTTATAAGCCACCCAGGCTATGATAATCTGTAACAGAAATGCAGACTCACTCAGACAATATCCAATAATTCTTCCCTCCTTTCTACAAGTTCCCCAAATATTAAGGAGCTACTGGGGCTCTTTTCTGGTGGATCTGTCACACACACACACACACACACACACACACACACACAGGCACAAAACTCTGTTACAGTAATTCCCATACATTCATATCATCTTCATAACTACATAGACTGATCATCATCACGGCTGTTTAGAGCTCATAAAGGCTGGCTTGTTGCTTAGCTGTTCCTGAAAATGCTCACTAGTTCATTGCTATTGTATCTGGAGGAGACCGAAAAAAAAAATACAAATACATATTTTTTTCCTCTCCAATGACTTGATGCGTAGACATCAGGCATAGTGCTATTCTAAGTTAGGGATAGGCTAAGCAAAATTATACCCTCCTGCTTTCTCCTCACTTTTGCTTACCTCAGTTATGTCTTTTCTGCTCTTTATTTTAGGATCAGAGTGAAAAAATGAACTATTGTTATCTCCTAAGCCAGATGAATAGTTATAGAAGGATTCCTAAACATTGCTCTGTCCACAGCAAATTTCTTTTAGTTTGTTTGTTTGTACTGAAATATAATTGACATACAACATTATATTAGTTTCAGGCATACAACATAATGATTTGATATTTGTATATACTGAGAAATGATCACCACAATAAATTTAATAGACTTCTGTCACCACACATAGCTACAATTTTTTTCCTTATGATTAGAACTTTTAAGATCTACTCTCTTAGCAACTTTAAATATAAAACATAGTATTATTAATTGTAGTCGCCATGCTGTGCATGGTGTGCTAACTTTTTATTGAATTATAAAATACATATAGAAAAGTGCCCCAATCTTAAGTGTATAGTTTGATGAATTTTTATAAACTGCAAACACCCATGAAACCAACACCCAATTGAGAACCAGACATGGCTAGAACCCCACAGTCGCAACACTCCCTTCCTCCCACAGCTCCCAAAGGTAACCATGGTCTTAACCACTTACCACCACAAATTAGTTTTGCCTGACTTTTGTTATTTATGTAAGTGGAATCACACAGAATGTGCTCTTGTGTGCTTGATGTTTTCACTCAAGATTCTCTCATGATATTGTATGTAGCTGTAATTCATTAATTCTCATTGCATGAATAGATCACTATTCATCTACTCAGCTGTTGATGGACATTTGGGTTGATTCTATATTTTGGTTATTATAAGTAATGCAGCTCTCATAACTCTTACACATGTCTTTTGGGGAGAATATGCATGCATTTCTGTTGGGTCTATAACCAAGAGTAAAAGAGCAAATTTCAACAAATTGCTCCATTATTATTTTATATTTCCATTATTCTGTATTTCTCCCTCGTATTGACAAGATAATGGGAGGTGTTAGATACTATGCTCAAAATCTGTTTAAGGGAAAGATCTGACCTCAGCCTCAACTGGTGTATTGCAGACACATGTTCCCTTGAATACAAGAGTCTTCAGGGGTCTGCCTTGTCTAGTCTTCATTGTCTATCACTCCTGAGCTGCTCTCATCCTTGCCCACTTATTCTAGCTATGCTAGGCTTCTTTCAATTCCTTGAATGAGCCTAGCTTCTTCCTACCATGAACACACCATTCCCTCCGCCTAGAACATTCCTACTTTCTATTTCACATGGCTGTCACTTTCATATCTCCTTTAGGTCTCAGTTTAAATGTTACTTCCTTTCCTGATCATCTCGTCTAAATCAGGTGCTTACTATTATTCTATTTATTTTCTCCCTAATATTTACTATATCTTACCATTATATTTATTTGACTGAATAACTTTTTTTTTTTTTTTGCTTATTTGCATGCTTGCTTCTTCTGATCCACATCCCAATGAAATGCAAATTTCACAAGGGCAGGGACCTCATCGTTTTTATTCATAATTGTATACCCAATGCCCAGGAAATTATATTCTCAATGAATGAATGAATGAATGAATGAATGAATGGGTTGTTCAGCACAGATTCATGAACAATCTCAGTAGGAGGCCTGAAAAAGATGTGATGTCCTAGTAGAAAGCAGAGATCTTTGGCGAGTGCTGGCAAACAACTCAGGCTGACAATCTGAGAGGTAAGATATGAATGGTGGCATTCAAAAGACTTCCTGAGCTGTGGCAGGATAAATACCCTGAAAAGGGATGCTTTGACTAAAGTCTCCTGAGATTCCTTCAGCTTAAGACATAGATTGGGATTGTCTATGAATTGCAAACAGGAAAATCCTGGTGGCTATTAAGCCTCCATGCTACGCATTTTAATTTAAAGTGATGACGTTTAATTTTAGCCGGTCTCTATGACACCTTAACCCTGGAGATAAAAGACTCAGTTGAGCTCAGACATGGGGAAAATACATCACATTCCAGGCCACAGTGAGAAGCAGAATTTTTAAAGTCATAGTAGGGAAGAATAGTTGAACGACATATAACAGGATGGGAAAGTTCAAATCACAAGGAACCAAGAGAAAATGAAAATGCTTAATAAATGGTCAGACTTGCTAAGATGAGTTTGCAAATCCAAAGCCCATGTAATTAGGCTGTCAATTACCAAAGGGGAGAGGGATGGAGCAATTTACCTCTTGAAGCGCCAAATTTTTTTTTATTTCATTTCTTTCATTTAGGATGGAAGTCTGAAATATTTCATATCCAGAACAGATTCTGTGGAAGACTCAAGATATAAACGCCAATTATAAAGCAATTATACTTGCAGGTAGCGTTGGAGCTACTCTTCATCACATAGAATAGCTTTAGGCCCAACGATTTTGGAGCTCTTGTTTCTCGTTTAACAATATACGCCCTCTACTGTATCCAGGATAGAAGAATTACTCCTTGCAATTCTTGATGTGACAGCCTCTAGTAGCTCATCTTATCTTTCACATGATACGTTAAATTAAGCTGGGAAACTACATCCTGAAAGTTGTAATAAGTACCAAAAACAACAGTTAAGTAGCCTCAAAGTAAGAGCATAAGAAGCTTTCAGCAGCAGCTTGTAGGCTTTGAATTTTCAGCAGCGTTTTGGCTGTTCAGGTATTTTGCTCAGGTACTGTAGCTTCGACAATAAAAGCTGACCATGTAAGTTAATATCTGGAGGTATAACTATCAAGATTTCGAGAAAGAACCAAGAAGGAAGGAATTCTGTGCTTGGGAGAAAGATATGTGAGCTGCATGGGGTTTTTCACAGTTATGGGCAGTTGAACCAATTCTTACTATGAAGTGATGTTAAAACTTTTTTGGTGGTCTGCTGTTGCATGTAAGACATATCACAGGAGTAGCTAGTGCCCTCGTGTTTGAGTCACTGTACCCCTTACTAGGCAGCCTGTTCAACAACCAACTGACTGTATGATTACATTTCCCCTATGGCGGCCTACATGAGAAAAGACCTCTCTGCGCACATCTTCTGATCATATCGCTGTTCTGGCTTAAAATTTGAATAACAACAAAGAACAAAAGTCTTTTCGTGGTTGCCATTTTCTTTAGAACAGAATTCAAATGTCTGAGGACAGTACTGAAACACTGTTCATAAGCGGATCCCAGTCCACCTTCCCACATACCCTCTTTGACTTCCTTTTCTGACAAATAGCAAATTCCACTTGTACTCACATTAGACAAAACCGTATCTCCCACATACACAGCCTTTCCACCTCTGTTTCCCAAGCTTTACTCCATCTCTATAACTCCACATCCCACACATTCTAACTGGTCCAATAACCTTCCCCTCACCTGAATTTCCTCAACGTATGATATGCACCTCTCTTATAAAACATGTATCTCTTCCCATCTCTAGATATTCATGATTCCTTCATCCTATTAGATTTTAAGCTCCCCAAGAACAGGATGTGAGCCAGATTTATTTTGGTATAGCAGGTTCCTGACACATGGCAGATACTTAGTAAGTACTTGCTAAATGAATGAATGAGGCAAAGAGACAGTCTGGTACAGCTTGTTTCTTTATAAAAATAGCTGAACATATCACTTTAAAAACCCCTTTACAAATTAGGAGCAGGAGAAGAATAAAGTGAGCCTGGGACATCTTGTGCCAGAAAGCAAAGAAGCATTCATTGACTAATGGGATCTGTCAAAAGGACACAGGAGCCATCAAGATGAGGCTCCTTCTTGGCAAGTTTGGGACAATCTAAGCATCCTAAGAAGAATTATTGTAATTGATTGTAGCATATTGAATAAATAAAATCAATCGATCTGTAATTATACTTAAAAGAGAGAATGAAAAAAGTCTCCCTACTGAAGGTGACTATTACAGCAATTTCTTTCCCCAAAGCTTGGGAAGTAAGGAGGAAAAACGAGGCATTTCACTTGCTTTTTAAAAGAGGAACTGTAGGAGCACCTGGGTGGCTCAGTTGGCTAAGCGTCTACCTTCAGCTCAGGTCACGATCCCAGGGTCCTGGGATGGAGCCTGGCATAGGGCTCCCTGCTCAGCGGGGAGTCTGCCTCTCCTTCTCCCTCTGCCTTCCCCGCCCCACTCATCCTGTCTCTCAAATAAATAAATAAAATCTTTAAAAATAAATAACAAAAATAAAAGAGGAACTGTAGTTCATCTGAAGTCGAAGAAGAAGCTTTATAGAAGAATAGCACCAGGTAAAAATGTGAAAGAAATGTTAGAATTAGAAAACTACCATCTTACAACCCCCAAAGAAATAATTGATTCCAGAAAGAATCGTCCCTGGATTCTAAAACCATTCAGCAAACTTTCAGTGGTGAACTGAATATTCACATGATGTCAAAACATTGCCCTATAGATTGCCTGCTAATTACAAGGGAAATCTCCCCACGGAGGCGTGTAAGCTATCACCACTTCAGCATCACAAATAATGGACAACCTGACTTGATGAGATGACACAGGAAGTACACTTGCCAAAGATGTTTAACCTTATTCTGAGAAAGCTTCTGGACACAATTTACAGTTTACAGGAAATAGGGGTAGAGGAGAAAGTTACAAGACACTGTGAGGAAACAATCAGACAAATCTAGAACATAAAACATTTCACATGACGATTCACCTGTGTCTTCACATTGGTATTCCAAAACTGCTGGGACTTTAGTTTGAGTAGAGTTCTGAGACAGAAAGAAACGTGGGAATAAAAGATGACAGAAAGAACAGAGTCATTTTTATATTGGCATTAAAGGCACTGCTGTCTTCAATATCTTACTTTGCAGCTTGAGGAATGGCCTCAAGAGAGAACTGTATTTTTTTTAAATGATGAATACCTTGCTTTTAGTCAGAATTCCATACCCAAAAAGAAACTCTCCACCATTTTATTGGACATGTAAAAAGAACTGTAAGATTTTATATTTACATAATTAGATATTTATATTTTATAGTTCCACCCCAAATAATCTATTTTCCTTGAAACGAGTATTGATTTTGTTGTGTTATTTGACTCAGTCTGCGTATTAACAGGTAAACTGGATGTTGTGATCCTGAGTTCACTATCTTTCACTTGTGTTAGCTCATAATTCACTGGGTACCTGAGTAAATGCTGTAATCATCATTGAGAATGGGATATTGTATTTTTTGATAATAAATTACATTTATACCTTTACGGCTTATGTCAGTTCACATACATTTTCTCATTTGATAATTATAACAATCTTATGCTATGCTTGGGGAGATCTGGTATTATTATCCCCACTGAACAGATGCAGAAGCCAGAGATCAAATAAATTAGTTTGTCCAAAGTCACATAGGTAATGAGAGGAAGTTACAGGGGTTTCTGGCTCCAAGTCCAGTGCTTCCTCTACTACCCATCTCAAGTACCCTCTCAGCCACAGTCCTGCAACCCTGATTTCCAATCCCCAACCGGTCCCTGACTAAGGCAGCTAAAATAGCTGGGGTGTGGCTCGAAGGCCCTGTGTAAGGTATACAGACCAGTCACTTTCCTGCAAAGCTCAGTACACCTTGTTCTGTGATTCTTGGACTCAATCAAAGAAACAAAACAAAACAAAAACAACAACAAAACCCTCTCTGCTCCTTCACCTCTAGAAATGATACTGATTGTGAAACTTTCGTGGCTGTGTACCACCACCATGTGCTCCTTCTCCACACACGCTAACTATCACCTTGCCCTGGTGCAGCTCACCACTCCACCATCTTGTCACTCCTTCCGTTCACATGTCCAAGCTGTGATGAGCAATGCCGCCTCACTGTAAGGATCTTTTTCTTGGCAATTCTGTGGCCGGTTCCCAATCAATGATAATTTGTTACCATTATCAGGATGTATTAATATTCAGGGTTCATAGCGGTCCTGTGGTAACAGAAATTTCGGGCTGGGGTTGCAGTACTTGTTGAGCCCTTAAATTCTCTGCATTTAGTTTGTCTCCCTGCCATTCCTTTCAGGAGACATTCTACCTGTTCCCCTCTGCTCTGCTGTTCCCTGAACCGCCTCTCTAAGGCTTTTGTTTATGTGCCATCCTGACTTAACTAGACTTGCTCAACTCTTCCCCCTCCCATTTCTGGCTCCTCGCTCCCTCATCCCCCCCCCCCACCTACTACTCCCTCCATAGTTGGATTCTGCCGGCCCTCTGCTCACAGCAACCTGCCTTTTCTAAAGAGGACACGTGAACCCTAGATGTTTGGAGAGTAAGGTGGTCAGACCCTGCTTATAGTGAATTGTTTCATTCCTTGTTTTCATTTATTTCCTTGTTTGAGCCTGGGTCACAAGGACAGGACAAACATACAGTCCAATGGATAAGGGGGAAGCCGGACAAGGGAAGATGGACCTAAGATTTATTGAAAGGCTGGACTCTGAACAGTCTGGTTTAATCCTCTAAGTGATCTGGACAGCTACTGGTAAATTCACGGATCCCCTGGCACCTACTCAGATTTCTCTTTCCTTTCCAACACGTGGAGGCTTGCATATTCCAAACACAGGCTTCATGAGGCAACTAAGGGCTTGTCTGGTAACCTGTGAGATAATCTGCCCTAATCATGTAGCCGGCATCCGTGGCCTTTGTCTCCCCAAATTCTACCTAGCAGCCCTCTAGGGAATGCTGTCCTCACTGTTCCTGTTCTATTGGAAATAATAAGTTCCCAAAATGAAATGTCACTCTCTATACGGTGAGTCCTGACAGAGAGGTTATGAAAAGTTCAGTGATCCTTGTCAGAAAGTGGGGGAGCAAACAAGGAGACATAGACAGTCGAGGACAAATGGCTGGAGGGGAAAAAAAATGAAATATAGAGACAGAAATGGCCAAAAAGCCTTTTATATTTCATCTAGGTTCCAGAAAAGTCATGAGATAGTAAATCAAGAAAGAGGAATGGCAAATAGAGTCATTAAGTACTCCACCTTCCTCACTCCAGTTTAATTAGTGTTTCCATATTCTCTATGAACACCTAACCTTTCCATATACTCTCAAAATCCTACATTTTAAATATTATTCATAATTTGGTGATGAATCAAATTTCTTCCTAAAGTGGATTCCAAGTCCACTGTAAGCCTCACAGACACCTTTAAAAAGTGTGTTCTTATTTGACACTTGGGGAAAAGCAAATTAATTTTCTATAGTTTTTTTCCTGTAATCTTTTCACCAGGGTCTACAGTCACTGCTTTTCAGAATTCCCTCAAATCCCCGAACTCAAATTCAGTGCTCCAGCCAACTCCTTTCTCCCACCACCAAAACACTGAAGTTTCTTTCCAGGATTTTGAGTGATTGCCTCACAATTAGGAAAAGCCCAGCACACCCATTAGTTTGTCACTTCCTACCAGATGTTTTCCAGCTGTTCCCAGTGTCTTTCTGCTAATGCTCTGCCATCTGCCACCTTAATGGTGCCACAATGGGGAATGGATGCTTTGGTGACTTTGTTCTCCGAGTTGTAAAGACCTGGCCCATTGCCTCATCCTGGGAAAATCTGATCTGCATATTTGTCATATTTCTCCAGCTAGTTGTTGCATTTATTCCACCTACTAATTAGCCAACATGGAACCAGTTGTGACGTGAAGTATGGGAGCTCTCACTATCACATCTAATCCTGCATTGTTCTTTATTAACGGACACATTCACATCTCATTTCTAGTAATCATATGTCCTGCCATCAGGACAACAGCTGACATATTCTTGCTCAATCAATACTATTCTTATTTACTTAAAAAAATTTTTTTAATCAGCATGCTAATAGCACATCAGGATAGTAAACAGTGCCTTTTAAGTCACCTTGTCAGTTACACCTTACACATGGAAATCTTATGCTCATTTGATATCGTCTGCAGTTGAATGAAGACAAATCTGGGCCCACTGAGATCGACAGTCAGAGTCAAAGTTTGCCAAGGAACACCAGTAACTGGTACTTATACCCAGGAGCTGCAAATCAGTGTGTGATCCATTTGTGTATACTTATTAAGGAGATTATTGCTTCCCCTATTATGTAGAGTAATGGAAACTATTTTTTCTGAAACTATGATTATACTAGATGTCAAAAAGGTTAGCACCAATAGCTCATAATCCTTTCCAAAGACCCAACAGAAGTAGTTGTTATTGGGTCTTCAGCAAACATAACAGTAAGTTCAGGAGAACTGATAAGCATACTAATTACAATGTATCTGTGTCCAGCCATCTATTTATATTTTTAATTCTTTTTTTTTTTTTTTTTTTAAGATTTGGGTCCACCACTTGACAACCCCATGAGTTATCTTCCAAGATAAAACAAACCTATGGCTCTCTTAAATGAATAGCTTATTTCAAGTACTTGGGCTTATACTGCATGTGAAATGGTCAGATTCTAAACCTGAGACTGAAAGGATATGAACGTCATCCCTGCCCGGAAAAACACACATCCTCTGTTCTCATAACACTGACCATTTTATTTTGAACAAGTAGCCTCTTCCCCATTCCAGCTCATAGCTAACTGAAATTAGCAATAACATCAATCTTTACTTTGATAAAGCAAAAAAATCCCAAACAGCATGTCCATGCTTTACTTAAAGCAGCCATAAATGTAGCAGCAGTACAACTGTCATGTGCTAAAAATAAAAAGTTAGCTCATTTCTGCTTTGACAATAAACAAAGTTGCTTTGTTTATTTAGTTGCTTTGCAAACAAGCAAAGAGTCTTCGACTTATCAAAACAGGCTGGCTTCTTCTCAGGTATGCTGGCCCTTGTAAGGCAGGAAGACAAGGCCCTTAAGGAGCTACTAGTTAGCAAGGGACACAGACTGTAACAAGTAATTATAATACAAGGCAGAATGGGGTAAAAGAAGAGCAACAAACAGGTGCTGATAGTATCCTGGGAACCAGAAAATACTTATGGAAGAGGTGTTGTTTTCACTGGGTCCTGGTGGATGAACAGAATTTGACCAGTAGACAAGAAATAAATACAGTTAGGCTGAAAAAAGAGTCTATAAATTCACCTACCAAGCTCCACCATACTTCATATAATCACTGATATTTTGCACCCCTAAGAGTGTTATTTAAGTTTTCAATGCAGTTAATTGAAACCCTACTAGATGCAAATCAAAAGTTTCAGCCTTAATTGAGATATTTTGAAAATTGAACCCATTGCTTCAGGCAGGTGCTACATGAGATTCCATTAATATAGGTAATTAACATTAGCCTCTGCTTTAATTAACATGCACACTTTAATTAGCAAAGCATTAACCAACATTAAAAAATCTGATCTTCATGCATCACAAAAAACTGCAAAGTTATGACTACTATGTTATTTTTCTCCAAGGTTGTAAATCACAAAACAGCGATCAGTTTTGAAGTACACACCAAATTTAAAATATTAAACAGGGAGATACATACGATATGAGTGAAAACTCTGTCAAAATGAAAAAGAGTGTTCTTTAGAAAATGTAGAGCCAAACGCTTTCACATTTTAAAGATGAATTACATTATTACCTTTCAATGATCATTTGGAGGGCAGAATCTGACTTGAAAAAAACCCCTATAGATTGTCACCTTTCTCTTTTTTAAAATTAGTTATTTACTTATTTATTTGAGAGAGAGAATGAGAGAGAGCACGCACATACACAAGGCGAGGAGAGGCAGAGGGAGAGGGAGAGAATTTCAAGCAGAGCCCGTCCTGAGCACAGAGACCAACTTGGGGCTCCATGTCAGGACCCTGAGATCAGGACCTGAGCAGAAATCAAGAGTTGGATGCTAAACCGACTGAACCACCCAGGCAACCCTGTCACCTTTCTTATATGTAATAAACAAATGAATATAACACAGTTAACATTTTCAGCGTGACTGCCCATCACCCAGCCTCTTCTTATCCTTCCCGGAGACCAAAGAAAGCATCAGCTACAATACCATTTAATACTTGAGGTCTCAATGAAGCAGGAACATCATTTTTAAAACAATCTATGTTGCCTTGCTTTATCTTAAAGATCCAAATGTGTTAGAATAGTTTATTGTCATCCTACCATGTGCTGGACAACCAATAATTATTAAAAATGCATTTTTGTTAAATACAAAACTGACTTTCGTGGTCTTTCCTTAATATAATCAGTTAGATGAGCCAATTTTCAAGTACTATTAATCCTGTGCCTTACCTTTTTTTAAAAAATCATTTTAATGGAAATAGCTTCATCATTACATGGAGTAAATGGTACCCATACAATACACCACTGTATTCTTTTGTCCCAAGGCATGTTAAAATTATAGCAAAAAACATTGCATGCCTTCAAAACACACACTTATAGAAAAAGTGATCATATTCTGATTAAGAAGAACATTCATAATACTGCACAAAATTAGAACAACTAAGTCCCCACTGATCCTCTACTGTGTATAAGGTGGTATTTTAGACACAGAGAAACCCAAGTGACCATGATAAAAAGTGTCCCTCATGAGTTTATATTTAAATCTGAAACTGAAAATACCAGAAATCACAGCCATTATGGCAAATGTTGGCCTAATGAGAAAGGAGCTAGCAGGTTGCATTCATAGATTTGCAGGCTCATTTGCTGTGTTAAGCAGATACTACCACAAAACCACTAGCTCCCAATGACTTTAAAGAGAGTTGGGCTTCTCTCCTGTTCCCACCATTGACCCCTTCACCATAGCCTACTACAGGATCGGCATGAATCAATACCTTTACTCTCTGAACTCCTTTTCAGCTGACAAATTAGGAAATGAGTATTTCTTGGGTTTGCAAAGCCATTCTCCAAGCTGTTACAGTGAATTCCTTGGCCCTTTCTCCTGTGGCAAATCAGGGCCTGGGCTCCTGAGAGACCACGTGGGAACATTCTTCCTGGATCAGTGCTGAGGGCAGTGCCCTGGACACCGATGCAAGGGCTCTTCTTAATTTTGTTTAAATGCATGTGAGCCTTTCTGAAGTTATTCCTCTAACCTAGAGATTTTATTATGATAAAATTCCTTCTACAGGGTTGCCATATATCAGTATTATCCACATTCTGCCCATTAAATTCATGCGGCTGTTAGGCAGGGAAGTACATGCAGGAGAAACAGGCGCCCTGAACACTGACTTAGAATTCTGTGATCAACCCTCACAAATATCCCTTCTGGTACTAGGTTCCAAGGATCTTCTTCAGAGAAGGCCTTCGGAGATGCAAGAGTAGACCCACAACATTGAGCATTTGTATAACTGCATATAAATATTTAAGACAAGCGAGTTTGCTCTCCCCTAAGCTGATTTATTCTCCTTCACTCTAGATAATGTTTCTCAGACCACTAGCTTTACAATCACCTGTGGATTCGCTAAAATGCAGATTCCAAGGCCCCATTAGCATCAAATGAATCCTAGTTTTTGCAGGGTGGGCCAGCTTTAACCAGCACTCCCAGGTGATGTTTTACTCAGAGTAAATCAGAAGAACCTCTACAAAAAAGAAACTGGTTTCTTTTCCTATTTATCATATTACAGGAAATGGTCATAAAAGTAAGCAAAATATTCCACACCTAATCTCATAGCTTCCAAACAGATTAATATGAGAGAAAAAAATAAGTTCTGAAGGGGAGAAAGATTTACTAAAATAGAGTCACTTTTGATAATTAGCAAAATTTGATGGGCAGATAAGAAAAGTCACATAAAAATAGAAAGATCTATGTTCACTTTGAATATATTTTTATAGTCATCTCTGCTGTAAATATTGCTTCATAAATGCATTTTAAGTATGAAGTTTTCAAATACATTTCTTAAAAAAAATTCAACTTAAAAAACCAAAACAAAACCAAAAGCAAAACCAAAAATCAAAGTTAGCTCTGCTGGTGGAGTGCTCTGCTTTTATTACTTTTACTTCACCAGTAGATGGCTAAATTTTTATCATGTTTCATGTCAACCAACTCTTTATGATTTTTACTGAAGTAACTAAAAGAGAGACTTATCTTGAGAGCAACGGGACTTATCTTAAAAGAGACAGATTTAACATATATTGACTTTCTTTAGATTTCTGATTGTATTCCCCATAACATGATCACCATAAATCTGGGAAAATATAGTCCAACTCACCTGCCTACACAAAAAGGTTAGGTTGGCAGAAAAGGTTTTCTCCAGTCTGATTCCGGTCTCCTTTTCCAGTCTTACCTCCCATTACTTTCCACACAACCCTCTTCCCTAGACCATTGTCTACTCCTTACTGGTTCCAAAATAGGAGCTTCTTACCCTGTGTCTTTGCGAGCAACATTTCTCTTCATGAAACACCTTCTCTAGTCTGCTCTCTTACTTACATAAACCCAAAAAGTTCTCTAAGAGCCACCGTAAACACCAGTTCGCCAGTTCCAACCCTTATGCTTCTAGTCCTCCACTACGTATCATAGACCACCTTGCGCTGGTAGTGATCTATCTGTTCAGGTATGTAAGACTTATTTTCCTAATGAAATCATGATCCCTTTAAAGTCAAGGAATCTCCCAGGGCACTTAAAACCCTGCCTCACACATCAGAGTTACTTGAAAACTTGATGTTGACGTTTTAAAGGATTTACAATGGGGTGGGGGGCAGTGAGAGGGGGAGAGGATGGAGTGGGGAGTGAACTGGGTGAAGGTGGTCAAAAGGTACAAACTTACAGTTAGAAGATAAATAAATCCCAGGGCTGTAATGTACAACATGCTGACTATAGCTAACACTGCTCTATTGTACATCTGAAAGTGGCCTAAAGAAGTAGGTCTGAAAAGTTCTCATTACAAAGAAAAAAATTTATAACTATGGGAGGTGACAGATATTAACTAATCTTATTGTGGTAATCATTTTGCATGCACGCACACACACACACACACACACATAAAATTATGTTGTACACCTTAAATTTATACAATTTACATGCCAACTACATCTCAATAAAACTGGGGGAAAAAAGAATAGCTTAAAAATCAAATCAATCAATCAATAAAAGATATACTACAAGATTCAGTGATGAATTGTGCAAATATGCTATATGGCTTTTAAAACTGTATGTTACCTTGTATTTATCCCCCACACATTTCTGAATGATTGAAAATAACTTTGGGGAAACATTTTTCTGACTGCTTTACATTTCTCTTTCCCCTTCTCTTTCTTCTTCTCTCCTGTATTTTCCCTTCCTCTCAAAAATAAACAATATTTGAATGAATAGGAGTTACCTATTGAATTGAATGGTATAACTAGGGTAGAAGGTAATTGAGAGAAAAGGGTGATAATCTCCCCCAATTGCAACCAGTTCACTCTTTCACTCTATCTCACTCTCTCTCTCCTCAAAGACTGAATCTAATTGTTCAGATAAAGAGTACATGATCCTGTGGCAAAACATGGCAGAATCAGTGGGATACTTTGGCCCACCAAAGAATTTGTAGGGATCTTCTAAAAATCAAGCAGAACCATACGTGAGTGGTTTACAATGCATGAAATAAATTGAAACTTGAATTCTGTTCTTAATTGAACATTAAATAGTAAGTTTTATGGTGAAAGTATGGTGATTTTTATGCTTAGCAATTCATAAAATATTATATTACAAAAGGGTCTTTCTATCTTAATTCAAATTAAATTATTTAAATAAAACTCATTTTTCTGATGAGATAGTAATCTCTGCCACAGTCAACTATTTCTTAATCTGCTGCATTTTCATGCTTCTCCTGATAGTTATTTCTCATTCAATAATCAATTTTACCCATTGGCACAGTGTTTCTATTGATGAATTTTTCTGAATTCAACCTCTGTTTGTATTTTCCTCACCAAAATATTTTACAACCAAAAGTTAAGTGTTAAACAAGATTGAGACTGCAAATCCTACATATACCATTTTGTGAATTTACAGAAGTGCTTAGAATATGATTCTTCTGTATCTTTTACATATTTTATAAAAATAGCTGTTTAATATTTTTAATTGTGTACAAGGTATCTTGCTAAAAGACTGTCGGTGGAGTATATCTCATTCTTAATAAGCCCACAGAACTGTGTTTTGTTTCAATTTAATTGGTTTGTTGCATTTGTGATTGGGTTCCCGTCAGTTCATTTTCTTATAGAGGAGAAAATTCTCATTTTAGTCAATGCCACTTCATTCCATAACAGAACATCCCCTAGGGGAGCCCTTACGGTATGAAAAATATGCTGTGGGACTGTGGCAGGAAAAGAGACCCCGAAGTCAGTGATGCAGGCTTCAGAGCCCAACTCTTGTGAAACTAGGGCTTGTAATGGCCTCACAAAGTCCCCCAGCCACTTGTGAACGACATACCAATATTAAATTGAGCATGACATTTTTTGAAAGAGGAAATTACATAGCAGATATATAGCTGCTAAAAATTATGGGCATTTTATAGGGCAAAGTCTGATTTTTAATAATGATCTGAAATAATGACTTTAAGTTTGAGCAATTAGTAAGACTTTAAGGTACAATGGTTTCAAATTAGACTTGTGCACATGGCAGAAGAACCCAAATGGCCCAAGACAGAGGTCTTCTGATTTGCTACTATGAGTCTGTATAGGTTTTAAACAGGCAGAGGGGCGCCTGGGTGGCACAGCGGTTAAGTGTCTGCCTTCGGCTCAGGGCGTGATCCTGGCGTTCCGGGATCGAGTCCCACATCGGGCTCCTCTGCTGGGAGCCTGCCTCTTCCTCTCCCACTCCCCCTGCTTGTGTTCCCTCTCTCACTGGCTGTCTCTATCTCTGTCGAATAAATAAATAAAATCTTTAAAAAAAAAAAAAAAACAGGCAGAAACCTGGAAATTGCCAATCATTCAACTTGCATGAACAAGAAATGGTAGAAATCAATTATTATGTTTTTCTGTTGAACATGCTAATTCATTACTACAAACAAAATGAGGCAATCTTTTGTTTGCTCTAGTTTTGCTAACTCAGAAACCACAGAGAGCAAACAAATACAAACCTGTTACTTAATACTTAACAATTTCTTCATGTTCTTTGAGATAAATATAACGATACCCATTTTATAGATGAGGAAATTGGTAGGCAAATCTTATTTATAGATTAATAAAAGGAAAAGGAAAGAGAAAGCGTCAAACAGGATAACTAAGCTTTCAATGGTAGAATACCTAAATGGAGGCCAGATATGTACCAATAAGACAGTGACTCTTCTGCACTTTAAATGTTAGGACACACAAACTTGCATGGGAGTAAACCGGTGAAGGATTTAAAAGTTGGAGAGATGTGCATTCAGAAAGAGGAATGGGGAGAAAATATCAAGCGAGGAGAAAGGTGGTCAAATTCAGAGCAGAGCAGTTGAATTTTAGCTTGAATGGAGAGTAGTTTTCCTGACTGGAAATGAAAAATTAATTTGGTGTGATGGCTGGAAGTATCTTTAAAGAAAAGGCAAAATAACTTGGATTTGATGCAACAGGGAATGATTATAATGCATGGAATTTCCTTCTAGGAAAACTTTCTGTGTTTTATAAGGATCAGAAAGCAAAAGAATGCTTAAAAAGAATCCAGCTCCATGATAGTCTGGGTTTCTAAGAGAAGGAAACACAATCAGGTAAGAGGCTGGTGGAGTCATCTAGACATAAATAGATTAAGGCCTAGGCTACTGGGACAGCTGGGGAAATAGAAAAGTGCGATTCCAAAGGGCCTTGTTGAGAAAGATTCAGTAGAAGTTGGTGGCTGATGGTTCCCATTTGGAAAATAAAGAGAGAAGAAGAGTGAAAATGGCTTCTAGTATCTATTGGTAGTCAAAAAACAATGAATCTAAGATACAAGGGGCCAAAAGGAAATTGCAACAATTTCTTGTTGTTGTTGTTGTTATTGTAGTTGTCTAAGATTTTATTTATTTATTTGAGAGAGAGAGAGAGAGAGAGCACAAGTAGGGGGACCAGTAGTAGAG